>NW_026652280.1:43003362-43432273 GCF_009828535.3 Hylobates moloch | reverse complement strand
GGGACAATTTGACTTCCTCTTTTCTTAATTGAATACGCTTTATTTCCTTCTCCTGCCTGATTGCCCTGGCCAGAACTTCCAACACTATGTTGAATAGGAATGGTGAGAGAGGGCATCCCTGTCTTGTGCCAGTTTTCAAAGGGAATGCTTCCAGTTTTTGCCCATTCAGTATGATATTGGCTGTGGGTTTGTCATAGATAGCTCTTATTATTTTGAGATACGTCCCATCAATACCTAATTTATTGAGAGTTTTTAGCATGAAGCTTGTTGAATTTTGTCAAAGGCCTTTTCTGCATCTATTGAGATAATCATGTGGTTTTTGTCTTTGGTTCTGTTTATATGTTGGATTACATTTATTGATTTGTGTATGTTGAACCAGCCTTGCATCCCAGGGATGAAGCCCACTTGATCATGGTGGATAAGCTTTTTGATGTGCCGCTGAATTCACTTTGCCAGTATTTCATTGAGGATTTTTGCATCAATGTTCATCAAGGATATTGGTCTAAAATTCTCTTTTTTGATTGTGTCTCTGCCAGGCTTTGGTATGAGGATGATGCTGGCCTCATAAAATGAGTTAGGGAGGATTCCCTCTTTTTCTATTGATTGGAATAGTTTCAGAAGGAATGGTACCAGCTCCTCCTTGTACCTCTGGTAGAATTCGGCTGTGAATCCACCTAGTCCTGGACTTTTTTTGGTTGGTAAGCTATTGATTATTGCCACAATTTCAGAGCCTGTTATCGGTCTATTCAGAGGTTCAACTTCTTCCTGGTTTAGTCTTGGGAGGGTGTATGTGTCAAGGAATTTATCCATTTCTTCTAGATTTTCTAGTTTATTTGCGTAGAGGTGTTTGTAGTATTCTCTGATGGTAGTTTGTATTTCTGTGGGATCGGTGGTGATATCCCCTTTTTCATTTTTTATTGCATCTATTTGATTCTTCTCTCTTTTCTTCTTTATTAGTCTTGCTAGTGGTCTATCAATTTTGTTCATCTTTTCAAAAAACCAGGTCCTGGATTCACTAATTTTTTAAAGAGTTTTTTGTGTCTCTATTTCCTTCAGTTCTGCTGTGATTTTAGTTATTTCTTGCCTTCTGCTAGCTTTTGAATGTGTTTGCTCTTGCTTTTCTAGTTCTTTTAATTGTGATGTTAGGGTGTCAATTTTAGATCTTTCCTGCTTTCTCTTGTGGGCATTTAGTGCTATAAATTTTGCTCTACACACTGCTTTAAATGTGTCCCAGAGATTCTGGTATGTTGTGTCTTTGTTCTGGTTGGTTTCAAAGAATATCTTTATTTCTGCCTTCATTTCGTTATGTACCCAGTAGTCACTCAGGAGCAGGTTGTTCAGTTTCCATGTAGTTGAGCAGTTTTGAGTGAGTTTCTTAATCCTGAGTTCTAGTTTGATTGCACTGTGGTCTGAGAGACAGTTTGTTATAATTTCTGTTCTTTTACATTTGCTGAGGAGAGCTTTACTTCCAACTATGTGGTCAGTTTTGGAATAGGTGTGGTGTGGTGCTGAGAAGAATGTATATTCTGTTGATTTGGGGTGGAGAGTTCTGTAGATGTCTATTAGGTCCGCTTGGTGCAGAGCTGAGTTTAATTCCTGGGTATCCTTGTTAACTTTCTGTCTCATTGATCTGTCTAATGTTGACAGTGGGGTGTTAAAGTCTCCCATTATTATTGTGTGGGAGTCTAAATCTCTTTGTAGGTCACTAAGGACTTGCTTTATGAATCTGGGTGCTCCTGTATTGGGTGCATATATATTTAGGATAGTTAGCTCTTCTTGTTGAATTGATCCCTTTAGCATTATATAATGGCATTCTTTGTCTCTTTTGATCTTTGTTGGTTTAAAGTCTGTTTTATCAGAGACTAGGATTGCAACCCCTGCCTTTTTTTGTTTTCCATTTGCTTGGTAGATCTTCCTCCATCCCTTTATTTTGAGTCTATGTGTGTCTCTGCACGTGGGATGGGTTTCCTGAATACAGCACACTGTTGGGTCTTGACTCTTTATCAAATTTGCCAGTCTGTGTCTTTTAACTGGAGCATTTAGCCCATTTACATTTAAAGTTAGTATTGTTATGTGTGAATTTGGTCCTTTCATTATGATGTTAGTTGGTTATTTTGCTCGTTAGTTGATGCAGTTTCTTCCTAGCCTCGATGGTCTTTACAATTTGGCATGTATCAAACCATATTGCACGTCTTTGTGCACTGCCCTGAAAATATGCTATCATGCAAGGCAGGAAATGGTATGTTAAATGCTAAAGCTACATCCAAGTTGGACCCCAGTCATTAGTGCTCTGGGTGATAGGTAGAGGATCCCATGCAGCATCACCATCTGCTGAGCACAGACCTACCCACTAATGAGTGCATTGTGTTAACTGGTAGGCAATCGGCACTTTGAAAGTTTTTTATTTTACATAAATCTTTAGTGAAGTGTTATATAGTTAACTGTTTTAGTATATGGGCGGGGGTGAAAGGGGAATTTCTTAGGTCTAGTAGCAATTGTTTTATAAATTTGAGAACTCCAATTCCAGTGTTAGGTGTATATAGATTTAGGATTGGGACACTTTCTTGTTGGACTGATCTTTTTATTATTATATAAAGTTTCTCTTTGTCTCTTTAAACTGTTGTTGTTTTAAAGCTTGTTTTGTCTGCTATAAGAATAGCTACTCCTGCTCACTTTTGGTTTCCATTTTCTTGGAATATCTTTTTCCACCCCTTGCATCAAGTTTATATGAGTCCTTGTGTGTTAGGTGAGTCTCTTGAAGACAGTAGATACTTGGTTGGTGGATTTTTATCCATTCTTCCTCTTTTAAGTGGAACATTTAGGCCATTTACATTCAAACATTACGGTTGAGATATGAGGTACTGTTCTATTCATCATACTAGTTGTTGCCTGAATACCTTTTTTTAATTGTGTTATTGTTTTATAAGCTATGTGAGCTTTATGCTTTAAGGAGTTTCTATTTTTGGTGTATTTCGAAGTTTTATTTTAAGATTTAGGACTTCTTTTACCATTTTTTTTCTGTAGTGCTGGATTGGTAGTCACAAATTTTGTCAGCATTTCTTTTTCTAAAAAAGACTTTATCTTTCCGTCATTTATGAAGCTTCGTTTCACTGGATGCAAAATTCTTGGTTGATAATTATTTTGTTTAAGGAGGCTGAAGATAGGACCCCAATCCCTTCTGACTTGCAAGGTTTCTGCTGAGAAATCTGCTGTTAATCCGTTAGGTTTTTCTTTTGGGTTACTGATGCTCTTGCCTCACAGCTCTTTATATTCTTTCCTTCATCTTGACTTTAGCTAACCTGATGACTATGTGTCTAGGTGATAATCCTTTTGCAATGAATTTCCCAGGTGTTCTTTGAGCTTTTTATATGTGGATGTCTAGATCTCTAGTGAGATCAGAGAAGTTTTCCTTGATTATTCCCTCAAGTTTTCCAAAGTTTTAGATTTCTCTTCTTCCTCAGGGATACCAATTATTCTTATGTTTGGTCATTTAAAATAATCTGAAATTTCATGGAGGCTTTGTTCATTTTTTAAAATCTTTTTTATTTGTCTTTGTTGGATTGGCTTAATTCAAAAGCATTGTCTTTGGGCTCTGAATTTCTTTCTTCTACTTTTTCAATACTATTGCTGAAACTTTCCTGTGTATTTTGCATTTCTCTAAGTGTGTCTTTCATTTCCAGAAGCTGTGATCATCTTCTCTTTATGATATCTATTTCTCTGGAGACTTTTTCATCCATATCCTGTATTTTTTTAAAAATTTCTTTAAATTAGTTTTCAACTTTCTCTGGTGCCTCCTTAAGTAGCTTAATAGTCAACCTTCTGAATCTTTTTCTGGCAATTCAGAGACTTCCTCTTGGTTTAGATCCATTGCTGGAGAGCTAGAGTGATCTTTTGATGGTGTTATAGAACCTTGTTTTATCATATTACCAGAATGACTTTTCTGGTTACTTCTCGTTTGGGTAGACTGTTTCTGTGGGAAGATATGGGACTCAAGGGCTGCTCTTCACATTCTTTTGTCCCAGGGGTGCTCCCTTGATGTGGTGCTCTCCCCCTTCCTCTAAGGATATGGCTTCTAAAAAGCCAGACTGCAGTGATTGTTATTGCCCTTCTGGTTCTAGCCACTCAGCAGAATTCTGGGGCTCCAGGGTGGTGCTAAGAACTGTCTGCGAAGAGTCCTATGATGTGATTCATCTTCACATCTTCCAGCTATGGATACCAGCACCTGCTCTAGTGAGGGTGGCAGGGGAGTAAAGTGGACTCTGTAGGAGTCCTTGGTTGTAGTTTTGTTTTAGTGTGCTGGTTTTAGTCCTTGGTTGTAGTTTTGTTTAGTGTGGTGGTTTTCTCAAATGCTGGTTATGCTAGCAGTGAAGTTGTCACATGGACAGACTCAGGACCTCTGGTTAACCAGGGTGTTGCAGGTGGTGAAATTAGCTGTTGTTTTCTCCTTCTTTGGAGCAGAGTTGTTCTCTTATGAGTTGCTGTAATGGCTTGAGTTGATTGGCCTCCAGCCAGAAGGTGGTGCTTTCAAGAGAGCACCAGCTGCAGCAGTAGAAGGGGGATATAATCTTGTCCTGCCTTGGCTAGGATAGGTACTTGGGTTTCTCAGGTAATGAACAGGGCCATAGAGCTCCCAAGAGATCATGTCATTTGTCTTTGGCTATCAGGGCAAGTAGAGAAAAACCATCAGGTGGGGGCAGGTTAGGTGGGTCTGAGATCATATTCTCCTTGGGCAGGACTTGCTGTGGCCACTCTGGGGGTAGGGGGCTGGTTCTCAGGCAAATGGAGTTATGTTCCCAGGGGAATTACGGCTGTTTCTGCTGTGTCATATAGGTCTCCAGAGACATGGGGGAAAGCTGGCATTGAAAGACCTCACCCAGCTCCCACACAGCCAGCAAGGCCAGTCTCACTCCCACTGTGCCTCCCCAGCAGCACTGAGGTTTCTGTACACGCATATGGTAAGCAGGGCTGAGATCTTGCCCCAGGCTACAAGCCTCCTGCTGAGAAAGCAAGCAGGGCTCTAAGGCCTTGCTCCTCCCTGCCTGCCAGGACAGTTGGCTGCAGCCTCTACACTTGTATCTTTACTTCCCATTTGTCTCCTTCTCTGGATTCTACTTAGGAAAGTTTGTGCTCAGTTAAAATTATTACAAAGTCAAGCTAGGAGCTTCCTTCACCCTGTGGCCCCTCTCCAGTTCCACTGGCTGCCTTCCTTTTCCCAAGGACCCCTGTGAGATAAATCCAGGAATGGCTTTCCTGGGGTTCAAGCTGGAGACCAGGAGTCCCTACAGGGCTCTTCCCGCTGCTTCTTCTACTTTTATATTTTGCTCAGCTCCCTAAATCCATTTCAGCACTAGGTAAGGTTAAATCCTTCCTTGGGATCTGGATTTTCAGGTTCCCCAATGGGGATGTGTGTTCGGAGGCCAACTTCTCACCTTCTCACACTTTGGGAACTCAAATTTTTGGTGTATCTTGTGGTGTTTGTAGCAGCAACCTGCCTCTTTCAAAGTGTCTGTGAATTCTATCAGTTTTCCTGATATGTTCCTGCAGTGGTTCGTGGAGCAAAAGTTCATAGTTTGAGTCTCTACATGCTGTTCTGTCCGTCTAACTGGGGGCTGTACATTAGTCCTGTCCCCTATCCACTGTTCTCTTTTTCCTCTGATTTTCCTTTCCTTTGGATAAATATCCAGAAGTGGGATTGCTGGATCATACGGTATTTTTATTTTTAGTTTTCTGAAGAACCTCAGTAGTGTTTTCTATGATGGCTGTACTAATTCACATTCCCACCAACAGTGTGTAAGAGTTCCCCTTTCTCTGCATCGTCACCAACATTTGTTATTTTTTGTCATTCTGATAATAGCCATTCTAACTGGGGTAAGATCTCATTGTGGTTTTGGTTTGCATTCCCCTGATGATTAGTGATGTTGAACATTTTAAAAAAAATCAATTAGCCATTTGCATGTCTTCTTTCAAGAAATATCTATTCAGATTATTTGCTCATTTAAAAAAATTGAATTACTTGTTTTTTTTTCACTGTTGAGTTGTTGATTTCCTTATATATTTGGTTATTAATCCCTTGCTGGATGGATGCTTTGCAAACATTTCCTCTCATTCTGTTGGTTGTCTCTTCATTCTGTTGTTTCCCTTGTTGTGCAGAAGCTTTTTAGTTTGCTGTAATTCTGTTTCTCTATTTTGGCTTTTGTGGCTGATGCTTTTGAGGTCTCATCCAAAAATTCTTTGTCCAGACCAATGTCTTGAAGCAGTTCCCCAATGTTTTCTTCTAGTAGTTTAATAATTTGGGGTCTTAGATTTAAGTCTCTAATCCATTTTGAGTTGATTTGTGTATATGGTGAAAGATAGGGGTCTAGTTTTATTCTTCTGCATATGGTTATCTAGTTTTCCCAGCATCATTTATTGAAGAGAACTCTTCTTGCTCCAATGTTTGTTCTCGACACCTTTGTCAGAAATCAGCTGACTGTAAATGTGTGGATTTATATTTTGGTTCTGTATCCTGTCACATTGGTCCATGTGTCTATTTTTATGTCAGTACAATGCTGTTTTGGTTACTATAGCTTTGTAGTATATTTTGAAGTCAAGTAGCTGTTGTTTTTACATAATGATAAATTTGTTTTTAACCTTTGTTCATTAGGGATGGAGCCTATAGAGGTGCCTCTTGAGGAAAATAGTGAACAGTCTCAGATTCGCCAAAGCAGGGTCTGTGCTGACAGGTAAGACTCTGAAGCAGGTGAAAATCTCAGCTTTATTGACAGGCTAGCACAGAGGGGGAAGAGGGTAATGCCCTATGCAATCTATCCTTTGCTACCCTTCAGTCCAGTTGCTGCCCATTTCTCCCTTGCATGCTTCTCTCTAACCACACTCTTGGCTCTTTGGTCTTCAAACCTCCCAAGCATGCTCCCTTCTCAGGTCTTTGCACTTGCTGTTCCCTCTGCCTGGTGCTCTTCCCCTAGTTATACCTCCACAGGGCTTGTTCTCTCACCTCTGTCAGTTTCATCTCCAACAGGTCTCTGCTCAAAAGCCCCCTTCTCAGAGGGCCACATGACTACCCACAGAAACTGGCCCCTCCCTCTTCATTTCCCCTGTTGTATTCATCTCCTTTGCCTTTGTTGTTTCCAAGTTAATATATATCTGTTTATTGATCTTTAGTCCCTCCCACTAGAATGCCCATGTTGTTCCCTTCGGAGCCTGGGACAGTGTCAAGAGGACAGTGTGGGGTGGGAAGAAAAGGTGACAGAGAAGGAACAGTCTGGAGGGCACTGCAACACTCCACAGGAGGCCTCATAGGGAGGGAAAAGACCTGATTTGCATGTTGAGAAGACTGGCTGGTGCCTGTGGAGTGGTTGGAAGGGGGAAGGGGTGCAAGCAGGAAGGCCACATAAGCACCTGTGTTAGCAACACAGGTGAGACAAGATGGAGGCTTGGACCAGGGTCAGAAAGTCAGGAAGCTGCAGGTATATATTCTGGAAATAGAATAACCTGAACTAGCTGGTGATTGGATAAGGAGGCTGAGGGTGAGAGGGGTTATTAGGACATCTCTCAGGTTTCTAAAGCCTAGTTTTCAGGTGATAACTCATAGATTATATACCCGTATTATGGGTTATTATCTAATCTGGGTTGCTGATGATAAATCATCTACTGAATTCTAGGAAATGTAAAGTGGGGTTGAATGTAATAGCATTGCTGTTTTGTTTATTGATTGTACATGTTTCTAAGTCTTTTTATTGAATAAATCAAATGTCTGCATCCCTTGTTATCTAATCTTATCTGTACCTGAATACATGTGGAATAGCAAATTTTCCAATCTTGGGAAATTTATCCTATCTTAAGCCCCAACCAATTCCCCTTTCACCCCTGCCCATATACTAAAACAGTTAGCTATATAACACTTCACTAAAGATTTATGTATAATAAAAAACTTTCAAAGTGCCGACTGCCTACCAGTTAACACAATGCACTCATTAGTGGGTAGGTCTGTGCTCAGTAGATGGTGATACTGCATGGTATCAAACCATATTGCACATCTTTGTGCACTGCCCTGAACATATGCTATCATGCAAGGCAGGAAATGGTATGTTAAATGCTAAAGCTACATCCAAGTTGGACCCCAGTCATTAGTGGTCTGGGTGATGGGCAGAGGATCACTCTGGGAGTGTTAAGGGCTATACCCCCAGGAAAGCACAAAGGTGATGATATGATGATCGTGCTTGACACAGTGGAGCATCCTCGGCACTGGTCCCCCCTTGGAGGCTAAAGAGTGAAGCACACTCTACGTCTTCTCGCCAGTACTTGCACCAATGTCACCAGCTTACACATTCATTTAGCACATTTTCAGTCAGAAAAATACATTTTGGATAAACAAAATTCTAGAGGATTCTTGCGTTTTCAAACACCAGATTGATAAATGCAGTACTTATATCTGTAACTCACAGGCACAGTGTTCATTTTACAAACCAAACACGTCAGTCCATGTGAGAGAAGATATTTCAATCAGGCCCATGGTGAAAAAATAGGACACATTTCTGGGTTCAAGGGCTTTGAAAGCAACATATCTCTCTGGAAGTTCTCAAATTCTAAGCTTTGTGGTTCTCTGTGTCAATAATTAATAGTAAAAAGGTCTTTCCAGGAGAAATGTTGAAGCTTTTTATTTGGTCTGAAAGCTTCACACAAGCCCCAGATGGCAGGTCTTCCTGCCTTGGAAATCTCCTTGCAGCATCTGTCACTTCAGGCTGCCTTCTCTTCAGGGCTCATGCAATGTTTTGTTTTATTTTATTTTGTAATCAAACTTTTTGCAATTCAGATTATTATTTAAATAAATACTATGTAACAGTTCACTCTTTCTCTCTCTCTTTTGCCAGAGTAAGTACTTATGATTGTGGAGAAAAAATTTCAAGCTGGTTGTCAACATTTTTTGGCCGTCCTTGTTATTTGATCAAACAAAGTTCAAACTCTCAAAGGAATGCAAAGAAGAAACATGGAAAAGGTATTACATTTTGAATTGGTTTGTAGAGAACAGGAACCCTGGCTTACCCTTGCACACATCAAAACAGCCCATGAACTGCACTTATGGGTGACTTGCTCACGTATGGAAAGCAGGGGTCGTCAGCCTTTAGCAGAAACCTACTGCAGTAGCCCCAGGTCAGCAGGAGAAATGGGCTCCAGGATCCTCTTAAGGAGGCTGAGGAGGGCATAAAGCCAGGTGCCCAGCCTCTGCCCAAACATTCAGCCTTAGTCCTGCAAGTTCAAAAGCACAATTAATCCAATTGTATTAAATAAAAACCCTAATAGCTTGCTATGTCCTCAGATTGGATCTGGAAGCAAGGAAACCTGGCTTGCGGTTTTTAGCTCTATCACCAAACAATGGTGTGACCTTGGTAAATCCTTGAACCCCATGGTGCCTCAACTTCTACAGACCTCAGCTCCTCAGACTTTTAAAAGTTTCCGCAATTTTTCCCACCTTAAGCCATTGTTAGGATGAAGTGATGCAGTAGAGAGGAAAGTACTTTGAAAGTTAACAGTCCCAAATGTGCAGAAAAGATCATTTTCATGTGTCTGCTCAAATGTCACCTCCTTAGGGAAGCCTGGCTGACTACCCTCTTCAGAACAGCACCCTGTACCTGAATCTGCAGCAACGTAGCAACCTTCCCTGTCTCATTTTTCTCAGTGGCACTTTTATTTTTTCACATCCTTCTGATTATATATTTTGCTCATTTATTTTGTTCTGTTTTTCCTTTTAGTAGATGTAAGCAAGCTCTATGAGGATAGGGATTGTTGCTTGTTTTCTTCAGTGCTGTCTCCCCATGCTTAAAATAGCACCTGGCACATAGTTGCCCAATAAATGGCTAGATGAATGAATGAATGATTACCAGTTTGTTCAGATATTACCTGGCCTAGTGATCAGTTCCCAGAGGAACTAGTTTGTAATCCAAATAGCATTTAGAGTTTGGGCGTGGTAGCTCACACGTGTAATCCCAGCACTTTGGGAGGCCGAGGAAGGAGGACTGGTTAAGCCCAGGAGTTGAAGACCAGCCTGGGCAACATGGCAAGACCCTGTATTTGCAAAATAAGATACAAAAATTATGATGAGGTTTCATCTCTTTAAAAGATACAAAAGATACATCTTCAAAAGAGATGGGGTTGCATCTCTTCAAAAAATACAAAAATTAGCCAGGTATGGTGATGCATGCCTATAGTCCCAGCTACTTGGGAGGCTGAGGTGGGAGGATCACTTGAGTCTGGGAGGTGGAGGTTGCAGTGAGTTGAGATCACACCACTGTATTCCAGCGTGGGTGACAAAGTGAGACTCTGTCTCAAAAAATTTTAAAAAATTGCTAGGTGTGGTGGCATGCACCCATAGTTCCAACTGCTTGGGATACTGAGATGGGAGGATCTTTTGAACCCAGGAGTTCGAAGCTGCAGTAAGTTATCATCACACCACTGCATCCAGCCTGGCCGACAGCAATATTTTATGTTTTATGTTTCTAAAACATAAATAAACCAAACAAATACCATTTGACCATATATGGACTGAAAACTGGGTCTAAGGCCCTGCATAGTTTAACCTACAAATCCCTGAAAGTACATGCTGTAGAGAGGAGTCAAAGGATGTAATGTACTTAGAGTTTTTAAAGTTCTGATGATTTTCATGCCATAAGCTGTTAAGAATTTGAGTTGCTGTGTGATAGAAAAGGGGAATAGATTTATACTCATTTTATTGAAGTCAGGTGGTGGTGGCTGGGGTATGGATAAACTTAGAGACATGATTAAAGGGGAGAGAGAAATAGGCACTTCCAGGGTTAGAGACGTGAAAGGAGTGGGGTTTGTCAGGACCTGTGCACCATCCTTGTAAATTATCTGGAGAAGAGAGCAGCAGTGAAATCTCTAAGTGCCAATTATTCATAGCACCCTTTGCCTACCTGGGGTTTGCCGGGTTTTCAGGAGGCTGGCTGAGATAATTAAGCCTTAGTCCTGGTCCTTTGGAGTCTCGGTTGGTGAGATCAATCGCCAGCAGATAGCGATGCTACAACGTAAGAGATGTAATAAAGGTCTACGCAAAGGGCAGAATCCTCTACACGTGGAATGAGTCACAGAGGGCTTCAGGGAGGAGGTGAGTTTGGAGCTGAATCTTAAAAGGAGAGTAGGAGGCCGGGCGCAGTGGCTCACGCCTGTAATCCCAGCATTTTGGGAGGCCGAGGCGGGTGGATCACGAGGTCAGGAGTTCGAGACCAGCCTGGCCAACATGGTGAAACCCCATCTCTACTAAAAATACAAAAATTAGCTGGGCATGGTAGCATGTGCCTGTAATCCCAGCTACTGGGGAGGCTGAGGCAGGAGAATCACTTGAACCCAGGAGGCAGAGGTTGCAGTGAGCCAAGACCACGCCACTGCACTCCAGCCTGGCAGCAACAGAGTGAGACTCTGTCTCAAAAAAAAAAAAAAAAAAAAAGGAGAGTAGGAATTTTTCAGGCAGTCAGAGGCGGGATGGTTACCGGGGAGCAGGGCTTGGCATTCATGGGCTCAGAAAAGGGTTTAGAGGGTCAGATGTGAGCAGGGGAGTGACGGGGGACAGATGGGGAGAAGGGATGAGTGTGCTACTGAGGAGTCAGTAGTACTTTATCTGTGGCTGTGGAACTCACTGAAGGATTCTAAGCCGAGAAGCTTCATAACACTGCTTATGTTAAAAAGTCAGCCCTGACTTGGCAAGGGGGCTGCATCGAGTGGGAAACTCAGGCAGTAAAGGCACAGGTGGGAGGCAGCTGGGACTGTCGTGGCGGGAGATGGGGCCTTGGTGGAACAAAGGTGGTAGGTGCAGAGGAAAGAAGAAAGCCTGTCTTCCTGCTCCCTGCACGATGCAAAATCAGGGAGTGTCAGCTTGTGACTGCTTACACTTAGAGGACACCCCTTAGGGTGCCATGTACTCCGGCAGTCTAAGCCACTGGTCTTGAAACAGTTTTTTTGAGTTGGTATACCTTAGAAGGAGTTTTTAAAACTATATTCCTTACTGATACTAAAATTTTTACATTGTCATCTAAATTTTAAAAATAGTTTAAATAACTACAAAGGATGTGATTTCCAGCATATTATAAACATTGTCATTTTAAATTTAATCTTGTACATTGTTCTTTTCAACGTTGCCAGTAGAATCTCAATACTGTAGCACTCTTTTAAACCATAACAATTTGAATCTTGTGAGTATTCATTACAAAATACGTTATCTGTGTTTGTGTGTGTGTGTATATAGAGAGAGCGTGAGGGAGAGAGAACAAACTGTCCTTTAATAGTCAGTTTTATTGCTTTCCTTTTCATATATATATATGTGTCTGTGTGTGTATATATATATACACATATATATACATATATGCATATATACTCACACATATATATGTGTGTGTGTGCATATATATATATGTATATGAACGAACTGTCTTTTAGTGGTTAGTCTTTTATTTCTTTCCTTTTGCTTCTGCAACTTGTATTTCCTTTCCATGTCCTCAACAGAATTTTATCTTAATGTTATATATTCTGTGCTTGGAAATCTTTCATTGACTACTACCCTATCATACTTCTGTGAAATTAAAATGTGTATATAAATGAACATGGATAAACATTTTTTAAAGTTTACTGTGATTGTAAGAGTTTAAGTGCTAGGAAATTTCTTCTGGTTTGAGTTCTTATTTTTTATTATTTATTTATTTATTTATTTATTTAATAGAGATGGGGTTTTGCCATGTTGCCCAGGCTGGTCTCAAACTTTTGAGCTCAAGCAATCCTCCCACCTTGGCCTCCCAAAGTGCTGGGACTACAGGCATGAGTTGCACCCAGCCCATAATTTTTAGTAGTACACAGATGATCAAAGAAACATAAGTATATTATAAATTTTGAAAAATAATTATTAAACGTAAGAAAAAAAATCAGTGAAAATGAGTCTTTTAATGAGGTGGCTGGGCACCCTGCCATTGGTTCCCACTCCCATGAATGACTGTCACTCATGGCCAGAATAGCTGGTGCTCAGCCTCGGGTCTCTTCCGAGAAGCTTAAATAAAGGGCTAGGGAAAGGCGTTTCATTAGTGCAGTGTCACTCAAACCTTTCTTCTGAAGTATGTGACCGAAGCACTGGGCTCTAAGATTGAAATGCCTTTCATCAACTGTCACTTGACAACTTAATTAGGTCCTGCAGTTTTGTGGACAGCAAATAATTGGAATCCATCTGATCTACAGGAGGATCATTCACCCAAGCTTTAGAGACTTTTATTTTCTCAGCTAGGACTCCAGGGTTTTGAATGGGGCTTTTGTCTTCCACTCTGGAGACTGTCGGTCCCTGAGGGAGTGTGCTTTAGGAGACCTTGGCCTTTCCTCTGTGAAAGAGGAAGGGTCTTTGTGGACAGGGCTGGGATTGCACCTCCCTTCTCTGGCAGAGCCATTTTAGTAAAGAGGATATATGCAAGTGGCAGCTGTGGAGGGCAATTCTCTCAAAAGTATCCGTTTGTGTCTACTCTGGGGTCCACACACCTGATTTGGAGACAGCTCAGCAGGTCCTGGCCCAGGCAAACCTTTTCATCAATATCTTGCATAATGATAGTGACGTCGGGCCTGCCAAAGGAGACGGAAACCGGGTGATAGGGTGCCAGCTATTCTGAATACACTTAATATTTTCTTTCAATAGTTTCGTTCCCCTTTTAGCAGTTTTTTGTTTGTTTTTGTTTTTTTGCTTTTTTAGACGGAGTTTCGCTCTTGTTGCTGAGATAGAGTTTCACTCCTGTTGCTCAGGCTGGAGTGCAATGGCGTGATCTCGGCTCACCGCAACCTTCATCTCCTGAGTTCAAGAGATCCTCCTGCCTCAGCCTCCTGAGTAGCTAAGATTAAAGGCATGTGCCACCATGCCCAGCTAATTTTGTATTTTTACTGGAGATGGGGTTTCTCCATGTTGGTCAGGCTAGTCTTGAACTCCCGACCTCAGGTGATCCTCCTGCCTTGGCCTCCCAAAGTGCTGGGATTACAGGCGTGAGCCACCGCGCCTAGACCTCCCTTTTAGTAGTTTTTAAACATCTACTATCTATTTCTACACTCAATATCTGGCACTTGCCCAAGGGCAAACAGCTTTTCCCTGATTAGATTCAGAAGCTCTCCCTGGGCCTTTTGCCCTCACCAAGGCTCTCTGCCTTGCTCCGTCCTATCCTGGGGAAGGACGCACCTGCCGTCATCCCTCCTCCTCCAAGTCTTGCCTCCATGTCTGATTTGCTGGAACAACTTCATCGCAGCATTTTTTATTTTATTTTTTTAATTTTCTAAATTTTTTTGAGACAGAGTCTTGCTGTGTCACCCAGGCTAGAGTGCAGTGGCGTGATCTCGGCTCACTGCAACCTCTGCCTCACAGGTTCAAGCGATTCTCCTGTCTCAGCCTGCCAAGTAGCAGGGATTACAGGTGTTACCACCACACCTGGCTAATTTTTGTATTTTTTTTTTTTTTTTTTGAGACGGAGTCTCGCTCTGGAGTGCAGTGGCGCAATCTCGGCTCACTGCAAGCTCCGCCTCCCGGGTTCACGCCATTCTCCTGCCTCAGCCTCTCCGAGTAGCTGGGACTACAGGCGCCCGCCACCACGCCCGGCTAATTTTTTTTGTATTTTTAGTAGAGACGGGGTTTCACCGTGGTCTCGATCTCCTGACCTCGTGATCCGCCCGCCTAATTTTTGTATTTTTAGTAGAGACAGGGTTTCACCATGTTGGTCAGGCTGGTGTCGAGCTCCTGGCTTCATGTAACCCTCCCACCTCAGCCTCCCAAAGTGCTGAGCCACTGTGCCCAGACCTTATTGTTATTTTCTCCAGGTTATTTTAAACAGAGTATTCTAGGATCTCCTTTTCCCTCTTTATTGAGAGATATGCACCACGCTTAGGACATTTTTATTATTGCCAGGACGTCACTTTTTTCCCTTGTAGAAATAGTCTCTACCTTTTAAAAAATACAAGTCTATGGAAACACGATTCACTGGCATTCTGAGAAAGCAACTCTTCTTTTAAATGCTCCATCATTTTCAGATCAACTTCCTGGTACAATGGCCACCCTTTCTCTGGTGAACGAGGCACAGTATCTACTGATCAACACATCTAGTATTTTGGAACTTCACCGGCAACTAAACACCAGGTAAGACCTCATACCTCGGGACTAGCAGACGAGCATAACCATTTGCCAGGGCCTGGCACCTGCCTGGGGAGGAGAGATCTGAGAGTCATGAAGTTCAGCCCTGCTTCATGTACAGATGAGAAACTGAGGCCCTGAGAAGTAAGCAGGCCCTTTCATCCAGCTTCCGTTCATCTTCATAGAGGGTTATCTTTTATCTTACAAAGATCCTTTTTGATATCCTCAAGCTGGTTAATGGAGAACCCCTAGCTCTCACTTTTTAATCATTCAATTTCTTAATGTCTGTTTTAATTGAATTGCCACCAACTTGACCAACTTTTATTGCCCACCCTCCCACTGTCCCCTGTCCCCGAGGATCTCTGCCCTACTTCACACAGTCATTTTAAAGGCTAAAAAAGAGTGGTTATGAAAGCTTTTAAAGTTGTAATTGCAGGCACGCTTTATTTGAAAGATGCACCACAGAGGGAACTAGCACCCCTCCCTGCCCAGTCCCACCCAGTGCTCTCCCAAGGACCCTAACAGCATCGGGAGGTCAGCTCCAGAGAGGGTCATGGTTGGGCCAACCCTCTCGTTGTCCTTTAGAACAAACTGAAGTCCCAAGGTATCCAGGCAATGAGGAAAAATCACCCAGCTCTCATGCCACAGGGTGACTGGGACGGGCTCCTCATTCCTGGTCCACAGGCCAGAGATGAGTGTTGTGTTAGTGGCTCACCCCTAACAGCACTGTGAACTGGGGGTCCTGTGACTGTCATGTGCCACATGGTCAAGTACATACACATACATATTTGCAAAGACATACAAATACAGCTTAATAAAGCCGACTAAGGCCACCTCCTCCACCTCTGCAGGGATGGGCTATTTGCCACTCTTGTTTCTAGCCATTGTTGAAAACATACATCTTGCTCATACTGTGGCCCAGCACGCTGTCTTTGAGAGCAAAAGTGTGATGCAGCCGCATGTTCTCTGGGTATTCGCTGAGTTCTGGCCCTGAGGGACTCTCCTCCTCAGGCATCCAGAGTCCTGGAAAAAGTGGGTATGCAGTTTTTTGGGGTTCTTGGTGTAGAAAGATAGGAGGTGGGGACAGGCTTGCTGCAACCCCAGTTCCTACCAGGAGGGGCCATGTTCCCCACCATCTGGTTTCCAGCAAGGCAGACCCACTGGGCAGGTGATCCAAGAGCAGAGCTAGGGTGCCCTGCTAGGTATTTCTCTGTGCTTTATTTGCAAATATGAGGGACTCTATCATGCACATGTTAACCACGATAGCTTTTGGACATAAAACATGCCCTTTTATGAAGCTCAAAGTGAGGGTTTGTAACCCAGAGAGTTGATCCAGAATCAGAGGATTTCAGGACTGGAAAAGTGCTAACCCTCTTGTTGCAGATGAGGAAACCATGGTCCTCATAGGTTGTGGGAATTGCCCTTAGTAAGTGAAAAAACCAGACTCAGGTATCCTGGTCTCTGGCTTTTCATACATTGCCATTCAAAGGAGATTGGGATATAACCTTGGGACTCCTCCTTCCCAACCCCATAGTCTTTCAACTCTGTCTCTGGGGCATACTCTAACCATGCCTGAGGATTTATCCCACACCAACTTAAGCAATTAAAAATTTATTGAAGCACGAAAAAGTGCAAAAATCATCAGTACACAGTTAAATAAAGTTTTACAGATGTATACACCCATGCTCCATCATTTTCAGATCAATCTCCTGGTACAACAGCCACCCTTTCTCCGGTGAATGAGGCAAAGTATCTGCTGATAAATACATTAAGTATTTTGGGACTTCACCAGCAACTACCACTACCTAGATCAAGCTAAGAATGTACTCCAGAAACCTCCCTTGTATCCCATCCCAGTCAACCTCACTGAAGGTCACCACTATTCTGACTTCTTTCAACATAGCTAGTTTCACCCGTTCTTCAACTTAATATGGTGGGATCATACAGGATGTGTTCTTTTGTCAGAGGAGTTTTAAGATGTATTTTCAGTGTGTTCTTCTGGGTGGGGGGGGGGGGGGTGCAGAGACCCGTTTTTTTTTTTTTTGGAACCTCATGGCAATAAATAAAAATTACAAAAATAAACAAGAGTTACAAAAATAGGCTAGGCATGGTGGCTCACACCTGTAATCCCAGCACTTTGAGAGGCTGAGGTGGGAGGATCACTTGAGCCCAGGAGTTCAAACCCAGTCTGGGCAATATAGTGAGACCCCATCTCTAAAAAAAATAAAAATAAGTTAGCTGGGCATGGTGGCACATGCTTGTAGTCCCACCTACTTCGGAGGCTGAGGCAGGAGAATTACTTGAGCCTGGGATCCTGGTCAAGGCTACAATGAGCTGAGATTGTGCCACTGCACTCCAGTCTGGGTGACAGAGCAAGATCTTGTCTCCAAAACAAAAAAAAGAAAAATAGCAGATGTTAAACTGCAAATAGAATGGAAATTAGGAAATACTATCTTCTTTATTTATAATGTTTTAATACCCCAAAAAAAGAGTGAGATCTCAACACCTGTGAAAAGAAGGGGGAAAAAAGGGAATGAGATTTCAATGCTTTTTAGGTCTTTGATCATTAAGCCTGTTGGCAGGTTTTTAAATGCTTTGTGCCACCCCACAACTGAAGAAGTTCCTTCTTCACTGGAGCTCTGTTCTTCTGATTTCCAAAGTCCTTTATCTCTTCAGCTAAGATCTGCTCACTGTTTGCCTGGCTCTTGTGGGCCTCTCACTGGCGATGGGACCGTATCCCAGGGGAGGCCCCGATGCCTGTTTAGCAGATGGGTGTCTCTTAGCCTTGCACTCATGGTAAAAGTCTGTTCTGATTATCCAGGGCACAGGCCACAGTAGAGCTGATGAAGTTAGGTGTTGCGTGGCAGGCATGATGAATTATTACAGTGGTGCGATTATCTGCCATCCTCCCCCCACTTACTCTTTTTGGTTGCCTTAAACAGTGATGAGAATGGGAAGGAGGAGTTATTCTCAGTGAAGGATCTCAGCTTGCGTTTTCGTGCCAATATTATTATCAATGGAAAAAGGGCTTTTGAAGAAGAGAAATGGGATGAGATTTCAATTGGCTCTTTGCATTTCCAGGTAAGTTTGGGGAAGTTCGATTATCCTTCCTCCAGGGTTGTCAATGAAGATTGACCTCAATCCCAGACCTGGATAGCAGCAGGTGGGACTCCCTCCCTGTCCTTGTCTCTTAACTACAAAATCTTGGTGGGAGATTATGTAAGCTCAGCCTTCTGAGACACCCCATGGAATAATCCATCCTTTATTCCCCAAGAGGATGGCAGCAGTCAGTTTTGCACAAGCCACAGAAGGTGTGCCCCATCAGAGGGCTCGGCGCTGCCTCTGTGCTGTCGTTATGTCTAGGCTTAAACTCTGTTTTTTTGGAATGCTTGTGTCATGAGACAGTCATCCTCCTGAAACTTGTTGGACTTTGTGGCAGTCCGGAGCTTGTGGAGGGAGGCCCAGAAGCCTGGCGGTGCCTCTGTGCCCATGGCCACCCACTTCTCCACACACTTCACCTTTTTCTGCCTTTGCTGGTGGCTGGGAAGGAGATTGTCAGAGGCAAAGCCACCAGGATGTCCTCTCTCCCCTGCTTTGGACTTCCAAAACCTTTGGCTATGGGCTTCAAAGATATGAGAAAGAGGAGAAAGGTCTTAGGCTAAAATCTGTGCTCCTCACATGGTTGACAAGGCCCCATGAGATCCCACGCTGCCACTGTCTCTGAGCTCATCACCCCTTCCCTCTCTGCCTCTGTCACAGTGACCTTCTCTCTGTTCCCTAAACAGCTACCCTTCCTGCATTAGCCCTTGCCATCCCTTCTGCTTGGCATGTTGTCCAAGGGTCTCAGCTCAGATGTCACCTTCTTGGAAAGGATGCCCCTGACCTGCCGCAGGGTCACGTTCTGCTTATTCCTGCAGCATGTAGGAGGGTGAGACCAAGTCTGTTTTATTCCCTGCTGTACCTCTAGGGCCTTGAATGACACTGGCCCAGAGTCAGTGCTCAATAAGTAATTATTGAGGGAAGAAATGGACAGGAGAGGTGAGGAATATCTAATGCCAGAGAATGTGCTCTGTTCTTTAGTGGGGGCTGAAATTATTTTTATAATACAGGCTGGACATCCTTAATCCAAAAACCTGAAATCTGAAATGCTCTAACATATAAAACTTTTTGGGCACTGATATGACATTCAAAGGATATGACCATTGGAACATTTTGGATTTCGGATTTTTGAATTAGGAATGCTCAACTGGTTAAGTATACTGGAGATATGTAATGCAAATATTCCAAAATTTAAAAAAAGTCTCAAAATGCTTCTGGTTCCAAGCATTTTGGATAAGGAATACTCAACCTCTAGTAGCGTAATTAGCCACTGGTATGAACTGACTATAACAAGCTACCTTGTATTCAGGCTGTGCACTCAGAAGGAACACCACTCTAACATCTAGGAAAGCAGTAAACAGTCATTTGAATCTTTATTAAATAGTTTTAGAGATCTGAGGTGTAAGAAATAAATTGCATGGCACAACAAAATGTTCAATGATGTTTTTGATGTTTTTAACTCCCTAGACTTCCTCTTACCCTGGCAGTTGCTCCACCTTGACAAGCAATCTATATTATCTCCTACATTCTCTCCCGCAAGCCCATCTCGGGCACTAGCCCTCCTGCCATTTCCCTCATCCCTCCATCCTTACTTACTCTTCCTTATTTTCTATCCCTGTGTCTCTGCCATGTTTTAAAAAAATGCCTACTGTTACACATCCTGCTGGGAACAAAATAGACACTAAATATACATTATTGGATAGGTGGAGAGTGAGAGGGAGGAAGAAAGGAAGAAAAGAAAAAAGAAAGAGAAAAGGGAAAAGAACTAGAACTAGACTGAGATTACTCTCAGAAACTTACCTGGCAACAGTAGCACTTGTGCCTCTCCAGGTATCTCGAGACAAATGCAAGGAAGATTCTTTAAGGAACCTTTCTGAGACGACTTAGCAGGCTTTGCTTTCTTTAGGTCACCATTCTTAATAGACTGCAACTAGTAAAAATCAAAATATGCATGCCCTTTGACTCAATAATTTCACTTGTAGAAATCTATCCCATAGAAATGCTAATACAAGTATTAAAATAAGTATAAAAATACTTTTACCAGCCTGGGCAGCATAGCAAGACTCCATCTCCACACACACACACACACACACACACACACACACACACACACACACGAAAAATTAGCCAGGCATGGTGGCGTGTGCCTGTAGTCTCATCTCCTTGAGGTGGGAGGATTGCTTGAGCCCAGGAGCTCGAGCCTGTAGTGAGTCAAGATTGCTCCACTGTACTCAAGCCTAGGTCTCAGAGCAAGATCTGTCAGTCAATCAGTCAATCAATAATAGCTATACACATTAGTCCAGTGCGAGTATTAAAGAGCATAAGATACGGTTAATATTGCACCTTTCTTTTCTTTTTTTTGAGACAGGGTCTTACTCTGTTGTCCAGGCTAGAGTACAGTGGTGCAATCTTGACTCATTGCAACCTCTGCCCCTCGGGTTCAAGCAATCCTCCTGCCTCAGCCTCCTGAGTAGCTGGGACTACAGGTGTGCGCCACCACACCTGGCTAAATTTTTTATTTTTGGTAGAGATGGGGTTTCACCATGTTGGCCAGACTGGTTTCAACCTCCTGGGCTCAAGTGACCCACTGGCCTCAGCCTCCCAGTGTTGGGATTATAGGCATAGGCCACCACACTTGGCAATACTGTGCCTTTCAAGAAAGTAAATGCTTGGGTGGGCACAGTGGCTCATGCCTGAAATCTCAATGCTGTAGGAGGCCAAGGAAGGAGGATCACTTGAGCTCACAAGTTTGAGACCAGCCTAGGCAAAATAGCAAGACCTCATCTCTACTGAATATTAAAAAATTAGCTGGGCATGGTGGTACATCACTGTGGTCTCAGCTACTCAGGAGGCTGAGGTGGGAGGATAGCTTGAGCCTGGGAAGTGAAGGCTGCAGTGAGCTATGATGAAGCCACTGCCCTCCAGCCTGGGTGACAGAGCAACACCCTGTCTCAAAAAAAAAGCAAATGCTCAAAAGATGTTTGTTGATGATAATACTCAGTGCTGAAGCAATTACAGTGAAACTAGCACATCTCTTTTGGAAAACAATTTTTTACTGGGTGTTATCAAGTCATAAATATTTTTTATTCCTGTTGACCTTATAATTTCATTTTGGGAGACTGATACTACAAAAAAATGAAAAGGAAAGAGAGTTATGTGAATTAGGCCTTTATTGCAAAATTATTGATGACAGGAAAGCATTAGAAACTATTCACATGGCTTCAAGGGAGAAGAACTAAGTGTTTCAACCCATGGAATGCCAGGCCATTCATTGTGAAAATTGCAAAATGCAAGGATGAGGTGGCTCTCTATGCCCTGAGGTGGAAGGATGTCCTTACATATTGCAGAGTAATTGAAAAAGAAACCCAAGTGGGCTCTGAGATCCCAGCAAGTGTGTTTACACAGGTGCACATACACAATTGTGTGCAGTTACATGCCACAGTCTGGGATGGTCTGGGATGGTTTGGATGTCCTAGGATGGCCTGGGACAATCTGGGATGTCCTGGGACGGTCTGCAGCCCATGAGCAGCACCTGTCTCTGTGGATGGGGAGAGGGGGACCACTGCTGCGGAGTGCTTTGTCTTTTAGTTCTTCAAGCTTCTGTATTGTTTGACTTGTTTTTTAATGAATATATATGCTAGTAAACACGTTTTTAAAATACTAGTTGCTAAGAATACCAGAAAAGAAGCTTTAAAATGAAGATGTTTTAAGAAAATTTTTTTCTTTGTATTGGTGTTTGAAAATAGTGTCTGGGGCTGCATGCGGTGGCTCATGCCTGTAATCCCAGCACTTTGGGAGACTGAGGTGCTCGGATCACCTGAGGTCAGGAGTTTGACACCAGCCTGACCAACATGGAGAACCCCGTCTCTACTAAAAATATGAAAATTAGGCGGGTGTGGTGGCTGGCGCCTGTAACCCCAGTTACTCAGGAGGCTGAGGTAGGAGAATCGCTTGAACACAGGAGGTGGAGGTTGCAGGGAGCTGCCTCGGTGACAAGAGCGAAACTCCAGTCTGGGTGACAAGAGTGAAACTTCACCTCACACACACACACACACACACACAAAAAAAAGGTAAAAGAAAATAGTGTCCGGAAAATGCCCCTTTCTTCTGCTAGTTTGAGAAACTGTTCTAAGAGGGCCTTTCATTGAAGTGACAGGATTTTTAACAGAAGTTGTTGCCTGTCGGGTGGCTGCTAGAGGCTGGGGCTGGTGTGAGCTGCAGGGCCCTGGCATCCTTTCTGCAGGAGCTGGCCCTATGCATCAGCTGTTTTCTAGGCAAAGAAGTAAGAGGGTGCAGGAAACTGAGAGCCACACTGGCTCCTCGAGGGCACAGCTTTGTGGCGATACAAAAGCCTCGTTCCACTGCAGGGATCCCTGTGTATAACAGTGATAGTTTCCACTCTTGAGCACGGCCAAGTGCCAGGCCTGGGCTTGAGTACCTGTATCCCTGATATAGTTCTCACCAAATACAGCTAAGAATCTAGACAAGGAAACGATATCTGGAGAGGTCACAGGTTTGCCAAGTCCTTGGTAGAGCTCCTTTCCAGTATGTTCTGGATGCTTATGTGGCCTGGGAATCTTGACTTTGGTACCACAGGGAGCATATATTTCCACTGGTTTAGTACCCAGTGCAGAATGTGAGCATCAACCTGAAAAAAAAATTAAGAGCTTTGTACAGTGCCAGTATCAGAGCCAATGAGGTTTATCTGAGGTATGATTATTGAAAACTTTTCCCAATCAAAAACAAAAACAAAATTAAATTTAAAAAACACACCAGAGAAAATGATCTCCTAATGTGACTAATTTATTCAGGAGTAAGCAAAAAGGATTATAAACTAGGACGCATAGCTATGGCAAGCCACAGGTGCACCTGAAGAGGAGAGAGTAAGGGAAAGCTTTTATTGGCAAAAATAAATTCACACAAGCTGCTTGAAAACAGAATTTGTTGGTTCCTGAGGCTCAAAGCCAGAATTGGCATCAGTTCATTGGTGGAGATGCTGTTACTGGGCAAATGTTCCTTCAAGAGCATCTTATCTGAACTGCTGCAGTCCTAAAGAATGTCTAGTGATAAACCCAGTCTAGAAATATGTGCATACATTCAAGACATGGATCATGAAAAGCGTGAGATGAGTGAAGGACGTGGAGGAATTTCTTGTGGGATTATTTTAGAAAGTCCTTGAGACAGTCGTTATCTCAGAAATGCAAGCATGAACTCCCTGCCTTCATGCCATCCTGGCTCCAATTTCTTCGGGTCTAATCAGTGATTTCATCCTGGTATTTGCAACTTTCACACCAGTAACAGGAACAGGCCAAGACACATCCAGATTAGGTGAGTGTTTCTAATTTCAGTGCATAATTTGTATTTGCCCATGAGTGAGCTGAGGAGAAAATGGTTATGAGAAAATGGTTTTAAGAAAATCAAGTACCTTTGCAGGCCGGGCGCGGTGGCTCACGCTTGTAATCCCAGCACTTTGGGAGGCCGAGGCGGGCAGATCACGAGGTCAGGAGATCGAGACCACGGTGAAACCCTGTTTCTACTAAAAATACAAAAAAAAAATTGGCCGGGCGTGGTGGTGGGCGCCTGTAGTCCCAGCTACTCGAGAGGCTGAGGCAGGAGAATGGCGTGAACCTGGGAGGCGGAGCTTGCAGTGAGCCGAGATTGCGCCACTGCACTCCAGCCTGGGCGACAGAGTGAGACTCTGTCTCAAAAAAAAAAAAAAAATCAAGTACCTTTGCACTTTTTACATGTGCAATAAAACAAGTGTCTCTTTATTGCTGAGCTGCATACTTTCTTTTTGATGTTTATATTATGGGGGATTTTAAGCTCCACCAGACAGTATGACCTGTGTTAAGAAACTGTAACAATGCGTTTTAAGTATTGTGTATGTGTGGCATGTAGGTGTGGGTACATATGGATATATATATATGTGGATATATATATACACACATATGCATACAGATATGTATATTAAAAATAATTTTATTTCCTACTTATTACAGTTATAAAAACAATTCCACATTTTATTTAAAGGTTTTTATAGATTCCTTTAAATACCCGCATGATATAATTTTAATGCCTGCACCATATACATCATATATATGTAGCATGGTTTACTTAACCATTTCTCTCCACTATATGACATTTATGATGTTAACAAGTTTTTCCTATTATGAACAATGTGAGGATAAATCTTTGTCCATGACTGTGGTTGGGCTTCTGGTTCCTTTCTTAGGTTGGATTTTTAGATGTGAAGTTGCTGGGTCAGTGGGCATTGACACATGAAAGTTCTCTCTGATGACCTTCTCACAGGGGCCAGCGCTGGCTCTGCGACCTCCTCCTCCTCTTTCTTCTTCTTTCTTGCTCTGTTGCCCAGGCTGCAGTGCAGTGGTGCATTCTTGGCTTACTGCCACCTCCGCCTCCCGGGTTCAAGTGATTCTCCTTCCTCAGCCTCCTGGGTAGCGGGGATTACAGGCATGCATCACCACACCTGCGTAATTTTTGTATTTTTAGTAGAGACAGGGTTTTGTCATGTTGGCCAGGCTGGTCCTGAACTCCTGGCCTCAAGTGATCGGTCCGCCTCCACCTCTCGAAGTGTTGGGATTACAGGTGTGAGCCACCATGCTGGCTTTCTGCGACTTTTCTCTTTTTCCAATTTGTCTTCCCAGTCACTGAGTGCTTTTCTTCCTCAAATCCATTCTCCAACATTTCCTGAGAACCGTCAAGATCTCAGTCTCTCTTTTCTTTGTCTGCAAAGTCCTTAAACAGTGGTCTTTTAGCTAACAAACAAATGCAGATGATTCCCCAGCAGAGATGGTGAACAGGTGCCACGTTCTGGCTCTCCATAGTTAGGGGACTGGGCATTTCTGTGTGATTCCTCCCTCTGAGGTGAAAGGCTCTGGTCACTTTTGTGGCAATGCTGTGTTTTCCTTCTCACCTGCCAGGTTTTGGGGCCTTGTCACAGATGCCAGATGATTTGCATTGACCAGCAAACTGGGCAACGAAACCAGCATGTTTTCCAAAAACTTTCTGAGAGTCGTGAAACAAAGGTAAGCGTGATTGCAAAATACGACACCTGGTTTCCAGTCCTGGTGTTATCAATACCAGAACTATGTTCATAATAGTGCAGAGTTATTTTTTTTAAATGGGGGATTTGCTGCCCAGCCAAAGCTGTTGGGCTACCATTAACCTATCCTTGTTTGTAGTTTCATTTCATTTTTCCTTTCCATCCAAGTTCTCACTTTTTTTTGTTTTACTACATGTATTTTTATGCTTTCCAATCTTGTTGAAGAGATATGGAGTACAAAAAAAAAACAAGTAAAGTAATTCTATTGTCTTGATCATTACTTTCTTTAACACAGAGAGCTCAGGAAGAGTAAAGTGCCTTACTGTGAATAGAGTACCTGCATAGAAAGAATCAGTACATTTCATTAAACTGGAAACACATTCATTAAGCCTGGAAATTCATTTTCTTGAGGGTTAAAACAACAAAGTGTTGTTATGAATTCCAGATTATAAAAACTGAACTTTCAATGTGTTGATTCTTTAGAAAGATTTATTTTCAGGCTTATACTTTCTGTTAGGACTTTTTGTTTTCAAAGAATTCCAGGAAGCCAAGAAAAGCAGTCAGGCTACATAGAACAATTCTTGAAAATTAACAGAAATAATGCAAACACTGTATCTACTTCCAATAATAAGCTGGCAAGTTAATTAATGGTAAAATGTGCTACATTGTTTCCTGTGTTTCTTCAAAGCCAGGGTTTTGTTTCACAGTATAGACATTTGATTTATGTAAGTTTTCTTACCAACATAGGATAGAAATGGCCTGCAGAGTAGTGCATTTGACTGTTACAGCAGCATGTCTGTCAATGCAGGCTGTGTCGTCTGGGGTGTGGGGACCTTGAGCCTACACCATGCAGATTGCCAGGAGAAGAAAGAAGGAGGCACAAATACAATACTAAGGTCCATGAAAATAGTGTTTCTCAGCATCACTGTGGTTTTCATGTGCATGAACCTTTTATTTTTAAATTTTGGAATAATTTTAGATTTACGGAACAGTTGCAGTGAGAGTGCAGAGGCTGCACCCTTCACCCACATTTGTACAAATCGTGAGGAATTGGCCCAATCCCCTAGCCTGGGTCCTGGAACATGAGGGTGTCCAGCAGATGTTATCACAGGAACTAACAGATTGGAGAGCACATCAAGTCCTCCAAAGGGTCCTGAGTAGCTCACTTGCATTGATGGTTAACATTGAGCAGACTTACCTGCTCTTCATTTTGGACCTTCCATCCTTATTCAGGAGAATTTGACAAAATTAACTTGCATCATTCTTTCTCAAGGAAAATGCAGAGTTCTGCCACTGTCTTCCCCAAAAGGCTTTTATATCAGGCAGCAAACAGGAAATGGGCCGGGTGGTGGTCACGAGCTGAGAGTAGGAAGAAGGTCCTTCTGCAGGAAGTTCAGGGCATGTGGGACAGAGATGTGCCCAGCAAGAAAGAGGTGTGGGGTGACCACAGGGAAAGGATGCCTTAGGATGAGAATCTTTGGGGTCTAAAGTTAGGATTCTCTTAATGTCCCACTGCATTCTACTATGTAACAGATAGGAGATATCAAGTCTCAGTATATGTCTTTAAAAATCTGACTTGATTTAGTTAAACATTAATATTTACAAAGTTATTTTAATTGCTAAAATAATTTAGCCTTTTTTGTTATTGTTGCTGTTTTGTTCACAGGTGAACTTTGGCATGTACCTGATGCATACATCATTGGATTTATCCTCCCCATGTTTCCTGTCTGTAGGATCTCAGGTGCTCCCTGTGTTGAAAGAGAATGTGGAAGGTCATGATTTACCTGCATCTGAGAAACATCAGGATGTTACCTCCTAAAAAAAATTTTTTAGCATACATTAAAGTTTCTCTTTTACAGTGATCTCTATTATTGTTAAGATCTGCAACTTGGTTCAGTAGAACTTGATGTTTTGAATAAGGAGAGCTCTTTTTCTTTAGAGGCAGGGGATGCTCTCACCTGCTTCCTTCTGCCTTTGACTTTTCACCCTGCAAATTTGCACTGGCTGTGCTCAGGAGAGCAGTTCTGAGGCCTTGGGAATGAATGCTGTACCCACATCCAGTGAGGCTCCCATAGATATTTGAAGTATAATCATTTGTAATCGGATGAAATTTTTAATGAAGTTCACTGGGAAGATTGAACTTACTCCAGGTCCCTATTTTGCCATTTTCTCACATTGTTACTTTGTCTTTAGAGAGCATCTTTGGATCTCTCCAACCCCTTTGTAATGAGGAAGGGAGTCTATGCTCAGTGATCCTGGGTATGAGAAGGTGCTCCTCTCCTCCCATGTATATGATGGTGTGGGTTTATGCTCAGGGGACCAGAGGGTAACTTGTGACCACATTCCTTGAGGGGAGTTTCTACCAGGATATTTATATTCTGAGCAAAGGCACAGGCCAGCAATTCCTTTCCTGTTGCTTCCCATCCCTGGCCCCCATCCTTGTCCCCCACTGAGTTGATGCACTGAGGATGGCTCACAAGCCTGAAGTTACATTCAGTGATGGCTGTGCTTATGCAGGTGGTTGTCCTCCCCTCCACAAGCCCACAGGATGGTATTGGTCCATCCACCTGACAGCCTCCAAATCCCATCGAGGGAGGAACTTTGCCATTCAGGAATCCTGTCTGTATCATCTTTGACCACTGCTCCTGCAGCCTCCAGATGAAAATATCCAGTGAGGAAAGTTCATTCTCTAATGAAGTTACCCAATCCGCTGAGTTTCTAAGAAGTTTCTCCCTGTGCTGAGTTTGCGTGTGCCTTATCTGCTTCTCCATGACTTCCAGCCTGGGGTCTTACCCTGTCCTCTGGAGCAACGCAGAGTGAGTACATCCACTCCACATTAATTTTGCTGGCGTCCTTCTGAAGCCTGCTGTCCATGTGTGAACCCAGTCCCTTCATCATCTTCCCCCTGGATGGTTGTATTTTTCCAGTCACTTCTCCCCCAAATGTCTGCCCACTACGGCCCACTGCATCTTTTGAAAGCCTGTGCCACCCCGTCTCTCCTGCTGCTCAGTTGGAGAGCAGGCTCCAGGCTCAGGCTTCCCTAACTTACCTGTTCAGAGCCTGTGGGATTCAGGGTCAGTTTGTTTCATTATCACATTTGTAGGACTTTGTGTTCCCAGCACTAGGTGGGATTTGAAAGATGAGGTGTGCTCTGTTCTCAAGGATTGTTGAGATGGAGCCTAATGATTGCACACTCATGTGCTGTGAAGAGTTAAGGGTAAAAAGTACAACTCTGACTCAGTGGTTCCTGAGATCAGTGAAAGAAGAGGCAAATGAAGTTAGGTGGGGGTGGGGTGGGGTTTATTGTTTTGAACTGTTTATTAAAAACGCAACCTCTTCAAAGACTCAGCACTGCCACATCATGCAAGTGGACCTGTCCTCAGCAGCTAACTGATAGGAGAACAATGCCCTAAAGTAATGGATTTATCCACCTGCTCAAGCCAGTTTAATGCAGGAGGAAACTTCCCAGATGGCACATTGCCCCATTTCCAAGACCTTCTGCTGACAAATGCATCATATTAATTAGATGGAATACAAGTAAGGAACCTTGAACCGGAGGCGGAGGTTGCAGACGAGATCATCCCTGCAACCACCTGCAGACAGACAAACTGTCTCAAAAAAAAAAAAAAAACAAGAATATGTTTTTCTTATCCACGTCTGTGTCACCTTTTGCAGTAGATACTTTCATGACTGATTTCAGGCTTTTTGTTTTTTTGAGACAGGGTCTCGCTCTGTCACCCAGGCTGGAGTGCAGTGGCATGATCACAGATCATTGCAGCCTTGACCTCTTGGGCTCAAGTGATCTTCCTGCCTCAGCCTCCCAAGTAGCTGGGACTGCAGGCACACACCACCACATCCAGCCAAATTTTTTTTCTTTTTTTATTTTTTTTTGGTAGAGATGGCGTCTCACTTTGTTGCCCAGGCTAGTTTTGAATTCCTGGGCTCAAACCATCCTCCTGCCACAGCCTCCCAAAGTTCTGGGATTACAAGTGTGAGCCACTGTGCCCAGCTTTTGATTTCAGACATTTTAATGCAGATCCTCTCCTTTACAGCACTATTATTTGGTTATCTACTTATAATTAATGATTTAACATTGATCTGTTTTCACTAGATTGTAAGCTCCATGGGGACAAGTCCTGTGCCAGTATATCTCTAGTGTCAGCAGACAATACTCAAAATTTGTTGACAGACTGACTATTTAAAGCTGGCCGTATTTTTATCATTAATTGATTGAATATTAATTAGATGTATTTTATTAATTTAAAATGCATTTTAAATGCATTTTTTCTTTAGTGTCTACTTTCAATATTTCTTGTATGAAGTTTCGGCTAAAATTGTACTTTGTGTATCTGTAGAGTGGCTTCATATTCAGAGTTTATGGACATTTATGATTTTATGTCCCCTCCTTGGTTCTTATCTCCTGGAGTTCAGCCTTATGTGCTTCTCAAAGTGTATAAAAAAATCAAAGACAATGTCATGTCCCTTGAATTTAATTCTAACACCAAACCTCCAGGAGTCACAAAAAGTCCTTTTTTAAAAAAAATGTGGTGAGAACAGAAAACAACTTCTCTTTCTGGGTATTCGCGTCATGGTCCTTTTAGCCAGAAGAGAGGTTTTCTTTTGCATAGTTTGGTGAGCATCAAGAATCCTTTAAGGAGGGTGGTGGTGCCGACTTCTCCCCATCGAGAGTCAGCCTCATCCCCTCCTCAGCCTTGTGGATGGAGAAGAACAGACAGTGATTATTTTCTTCTGTTGAAAGATGTCCGCTTATCCTTCTCTTTCAGTGAAAAGTTGCTTTTTTACTCAATATGTACTGAACAGGTTCTAGGGTTTCAGAAACAAAAGAAACGGAACCAACATTTATAGATCTCACTATAGAGGCATCACTAATTGGGGAAAGACAGACTAAGTAACAGTCAGATGTGATATAGTATGTTTAAGCTATAGGATGGCAGGTGCATGAGTGTTGGTTGTATTATTCTTTATTTTTTTGTATGACTTATGATATTCATGATAATTAAAAAGTTTTGGAACAATTCATCTCAATTTTCTTTGCTTTGTTTAAAAAGCAAACATTGGCCAGGTGTGGTGGCTCATGCCTGTAATCCCAGCACTTTGGGAGGCCAAGGTGGGTGGATCACTTGAGGTCAGGAGATCAAGACCAGCCTTGCCAACATGGTGAAACCCCATCTCTACTAAAAATAGAAAAATTAGCCAGTCATGGTCGTGTGCACTAGTAATCCCAGCTACTCGGGAGGCTGAGGCAGGCGCATTGCTTGAACCTGGGAGGCAGAGGTTGAAGTCAATGGAAATCCTGCCACTGCACAGCAGCCTGGGTGACAGAGTGAGACTCCGTCTCAAAAAAATAAAAATTTTTAAAAAATGAAATAAAAATTAAAAGCAAACATTGAGCAAAAAAAGGTGCCAGCCTGCTGAGGTACCATCTCTGTCCTTGTAACTAAGCCAAAGGCAGACGGATGAGAGAAGGGACCTGCACTTAGGCTGAAAGATTTGTTATGTTGGTAGCAGGTGGTGTTGTCTGGAACTTATGAATTGCATTTTCCTTTTAGCTTTTTCAGAAAGCAAGCTATTTTTTTCTCTTATTACAGCTACTAAATTTTGAGTTATTCTCACCTTTATTCATTTTTTTAAATGTGGGCCTGCAAAAGTATATCTAGTACTATAACAATATCTTTTTTTCTCTAAATTTTTATTTTTTAATTTTTGTGGGTATATAGTAGGTTTATATATCTATTGGGAGTATAACAATGCCTTAATAGGGAGAAACAACATTTGAGGGGAGGGAAAATATGTATACAATAAACAGCGTAGGGTCACGTGATAACATTCTAGGCATTTTGTCAGAGGTGGACCTAAAATTTGAATCTGAGCATGCTGGTATCTTCAAAAGGGGGAAACATGGGAGGCCGAGGCGGGTAGATCACGAGGTCAGGAAATCGAGACCATCCTGGCTAACACGGTGAAGCCCCATCTCTACTAAAAAATACAAAAAATTAGCCAGGCATGGTGGCGGACGCCTGTAGTCCCAGCTACTCGGGAGGCTGAGGCAGGATAATGGCATGAACCCGGGAGGCAGAGCTTGCAGTGAGCTGAGATCGCGCCACTGCACTCCAGCCTGGGCGACAGAGCCAGACTCCGTCTCAAAAAAAAAAAAAAAAAAAAAAAAAAGGCTGGGTGGGAACATACAATCACCAAATTCACAATTTCCAGAAGATAAAACCGAACATGTTTGTTCAGGGTAAATGGTGCTCAGGCTTGAGAGAAAGTTGTCTTCATAAAGAGAATACTATAAAACTTCCATTCCTGGGGCGGCCTTAGCACCAGCCCGGTGGGACCAGCCAGCCAGCCTCCCCAGGCAGCTCGCTGAGAATGGGTGGGCCAGCCCAGTGGCGCCATGATCTTCCTACCATGTAACTCACTCAGTAACTAGCTGCTTTACACCGGCTTCAGCCAGGACCATGGATGCCTTGCTTGTGGGATGGAAAACGGATTCTGAGTCTATAACACCAATCCATTAAAAGAAAAAGAGAAACAAAAATTTCTAGGAGGAAGTGTTGGCCATAATGAAATGTTATTTTGCTGCAACTATTTAACTTTAGTTGTTGGTGGAAAAAAGCCAAAATACCTTCCCAACAAAGAGATGATCTGAGATGACTGAAAAAGAAGACTGTTAATAAAATAGAATTTGCTACAGAAGTCAAGGCAGTCAAATTGCAGCAAGATAGAATTGTGGTTGTTTTGGACTCCATGATTAAGGTGTTCGCACTCACACAGAACCCCCATCAGTTGTACATCTTTGAAACCTCTTAAAACCCTAAAGGCCTCTGTCCTCTGTCCCAATAGCAACAACTCTCTTCTGGCCTTGCCAGGCACGCACACGGGCCATGTTCAGCTCGTGGACCGGGCCAGCACAGAGAAACCACCTGTGGACATTCCCGCTCCCGAGGGCATCCTGAGCTGCATCACACTCAACCTGCAGGGAACAAGAATTGCAACCACACTCGAAAAAGGGACCCTTATAAGAATATTCGATACTTCATCAGGACATTTAATCCAGGAACTATGAAGAGGATCTCAAGCAGCTAATGTTTTCTGCATTAACTTCAATCAAGGTGCGTCCTTCATCTGCATATCCGGTGACCACAGCACAGTGCACATTTTTTGCAGCTGAAGACCCAGGAAGGAATAAACAGTCCAATTTGGTGTCAGCTAGTTTCCTTTCAAAATCCTTTAGTTGCAAAGGGGTTTCTCCAAGTTTCAGGTTCCCTTGGGCTCTCCATGCATTTGTGCCCTTGGAGCAGAGCCAAATGCGGTCACTGCGATTTGTGCAGACGGCAGCTACTACAAATTCCTATTCAACCCCAGAAGGGAATGCATCCCAGACATCTATGCGCAGTTTCTAGAAATGATCTACAACAAGCTGTGATTCCTCAACCATGAGTGCAACAGCACCCCAACGCTCATTGTCCCTGAAACTCCTGGGGTTGGTGCCAGTGCCCCATAGGACTCTTGGATCATGGGCTGGAGGGGCTGCCCAGGGACCTTGGTCTGAAACCATACGTGGTTGTCTGATTACCTAAGAAGGACTCCCATTTTGGTATTAAAGACAGAATCCTCATCAAGGTACTACAGGCACTCAGTGGCTCTAAGTAGGCCATGCTGACTGCCTGGCTGTCCCCATTAGTTCTGCTGGGACTGACAGGGTCTGCAAACAAACCTGGGGACTAGTTTGAGAGGATGGACAAATTCAAGTTTGTTTTTGCAACAGACTCCATCATTTTTACTGAGTCTACAGTGGGGAAATGAACCAGTGTGTAAATGTTAGTTCTTGCATTATAAGCAGATCACTTGAGGTCAGGAGTTTGAGACCAGCCTGGCCAACACAGTGAAACTCTGTTTCTACTAAAATACAAAAATTAGCCAGATGTGGTGGTGGGCACCTGTAATCCCAGCTACTCAGGAGGCTGATGCAGGAGAATCGCTTGAATCCGGGAGGCAGAGGTTACAGTGAGCGGAGATTGTGCCACTGCACTCCAGCCTGGGCGACAGTAAGACTCCGTCTCAAAAAAACAAACATAAATATTGAAATGAAGAAATTAAATAAGTAATTAAAGACATAAGAAAAGAACATGATATTAGGCAAGTTTGAAAAAGTATCAAAGCTAACATGAAATAAAACATTAATGATTGAATTTCAACACTCAGGGACTGGGAGCTTCAGCTAAGACATATCTGAAGAGGGATCTGGAAAACAGATCTAAAGAGGACATCCAGAAGGCATGGAGGAGACAAAGAAAGGGAATGAAGAGAGGGAGACTCAACCAGGACTAACTGTTCAAATCAGTCCCAGAGGGAGAAAATAGAGAAAACAGGGCAAAGATAACATTCGAATTTTTAAGAATTAAGGAAAATCATGAATTCTCAACTTTAGGAAGCACAGTCCTAAGCATGATACATAAAAATAAATCCATGATAGGCACAGTGTAATGCAACCATAGAAACCCAAAAGACAAAGATAGAATCTTAAGTTGCAGCCACAGCAAAGAGATAAATTCCTACAAAGCAACAATAGATCAGAAGACAGAACGTTGACTCTGTCCAAAGTGCTGAGAGAAAAATCGCAGTCCTTCTAGGGTCTTCTGCTCAGTGAAGCTAAGCTATCAATCAGACAAAAACAAGAGGGAAAATACATATTTTCTTTTTCTTTCTTTCCTTCCTTTTTTTTTTTTTTTTTGAGAGAGAGAGAGGTTCTCATTCTGTCACCCAGGCTGGAGTGCAGTGGTATGATCTCAGCTCACTGCAATCTCTACCTCCAGGGTTCAAATGATTCTTCCACCTCAGCCTCCCAAGTAGCTGGGATTACAGGTGTGTACCAAGACTCCTGTCTAATTTTTATATTTTTTGGTAAAGACGGGGTTTCACCATGTTGGCCAGGCTGGTCTTGAACTCCTGACCTCAAGTGATCTGCCTGCCTCCACCTCCCAAAGTGCTGGGATTTCAGGCATGAGCCACTGAACCTGGCTGAGTCTCAAAAACTCAGATAGTTTACCCAAAGTAAATCTCCTCTGAAAGGACTTCTAAAGTTCGTAATTCAGTGAGAAGAAAGTTGAACTTAGAATCAAGGATTGATAAGGAAAGAGAAATAATGAGTAAAGAAATAGATAAAAGAGTAATTATAAAAATAGAGAATGAAACAATAATAGTAACACTAATGACTAAAAAGTAAAGAAAAAGAATCAGATTATCAAAAAGTAACGTTTTGTCATTGGTCATGCTAGAGAATTATAAAGTTCTTGTATTAGAAGGAGGGTGAGAGTAACACAGCAGCAATAACAATAACTACAGTTAATTTAAAAGCCTGCTCTACACATGGCATGGTCTTAAGCCTTTTTATGTAATTAACTTATTCCTCAGAACAGCCCTGTGAGTTTGATGTTATTATCATCACTATTTTACCCAAGGGGAAAACTGGCCCTCAGGAGGCCAAAAGTGACTTCCCAAGGGACACAGTGGGGTGTGGCTGAGTTGTGATTCAAACTGGCACAATCAGGTTCTGAGCAGATCTCCCTAACCATGGCAATGTTACATTGACACTTTGTTAAGAAGTGTGTCAGCATTTTAGGAGAAGAATTAAAAGAACAGAAACAGAGTTGATAGCTTCTAAATCAATTGAGCAAAAATAGAATTAAAAATACTTGATCATGTCAAAAGAAGACAGGAAGAGAAAAAAATCATAGAAAAAGCACAATAAATAAATCATATGGAAGATATAAATCCAAGTATATTAGTAATATCAACAAATCTAAGCAACTAATGGTATGTTTTGAGGGGAGTAAAGCAGAATGGTTAAATTGAATATAAAAAAATCCATATGCTGCAGAAAGGAGACAAACCAAGGAAACAAAAAAGATGAAATTAAAAGAATGGGAAAAGATGTTCCAGGCAAATACTAACCAAAAGAAAGCTGGTATAGACACATTAGAACCGATGATATTTTAATTATCACCTGTTTATTATTTGGCTTTAAGGCAAAAATCATGTTTAGGGATAAAGTCACCACATAATGATAACGGGTTAAATTCTCCAGGAACATGCAACAGTTTAAACCAATAGGAACACAATACTAGAGTCTTAAGGCCCATGCAACAATGAAACAAAACATGACTGAATTATAAGAAGAAATTGAGAAATCCACAATTATGATGGGAAAGTTCTCTCAGTGAACAATAAATAAAGCAAACAAAATTTAGTAAGGCCATGATACAGCTGAAGAACACAAATGATAAAGGAAATTTCATGTAGTGAATATACATAGAATCCTTAACCAGACAATGAGCAAATACATATTTTTACATGGAATATTTGTGAAAATTGACCGTGTGTTACCTAGACCTAGGGCAAATTCCAAAGAATAGGTATCATACAGACCACATTCTCTGATTACAACAAAATCAAATTATAAATCAAAAACAAAAATAACTAGGATGTATACATAATATTTTTAAAACACTTTTGAATAGTTCATAAGTGAAAGAAAATCATAATAGGAGTTAGAAAACATTTAGGTCATACCAATATTAAAATATCATACATAAAAATTTGCAAATTAAGCTAAAATAATACAAAGAGCAAGTGTTATATCCTAAAATGCTTATATAAGGAGAAACCTAAAAACTTCATCTTGAAAAGTTAGAGAAATTATAGCAAAATAAATTCTGAGAAAATGGAAGAAGAAACTAACAGAAAACAAATTAATGAAACATAGAACAAAAGGGCAACAAACATAATTTAAAAACCTAAAAAATACTACAAACCTCTGGCAAGAAAAAAAAGCACAAACATTATTAGGGAAACATATAACAAATTCAGCCTAAATTTTTAAAAATTGTAAGAAAGACTTCTAAATTTTTATGTTCCTCAAAACAAACTCTCAAGAGATATAAAGCAAAATGGGAAGAACATTCTAATCCAACTAGAAACTAAGGTTAAAAAAATAATAGAAAGAACTAAGAAGAGAAATAAAGAATTCTATAATCACAAGAGGGAAATTTGAATACATCTTTTTCAGTTATTGACAGAAATAGCCTTCAAAAAATTAGTAAAACTGTAAAAGATTTGAGCAATGTGATTTACAAATGTGGCTTAATAAACATATACAGAATGCTGAAGTATGGTATTATTGTTACCATTCTGATAAAAATGTTTTCTAATGTTTCATTAGAATATTTCTAATATTTCATTGTGATTTTGTCTTTTATACACAGATTATTTAGAAAGGAAGATTAGAAAGGAAGAAATAAAACTATTTTCATTCACAAATAACATGATTGTCTATGTAGAATATCCAAATACCTTTTTAAAAGAAAAAGGAAAAACTAGAATGAATATAAGTGAGGTTAGTAAAGTCACAGGATGTAAGATCAGCACTGCTGAGCTTAGTATTTTGCTGTTGCCATCTTGAAATTCTGATTAAACAAAGGGCTTCACATTTTTATTTTGCACTGAGTTCCACAAATTATGTAGCTAGTCCTACCTAAGATGTCATAGTAGCTGTGGTCCTTATTCAGAGTTCTCTAACTGCAATGTCCACATTGGCTTTATTTCCAACCATAGTCATTGGAAATTTGCTCAGTGCTCTACTCTGAGAATTTGTCATTGATTTTATTTATATGTCATTCTCAAAAAGATGGTTCTTCAAAACCACCTCCATGAGAGACTAAGAGGGCCAATGGGAAACCTGCTTTGCTCCTCATATGCTATTCTTTCATGACTCCAAACTCTTCTTATCCCAGTATATCCAAGCTGCTCTTGATGGATCACACATTGCTGCACTGCTAGCAATTACACATGGCTCTATGTACAAATCTTCAATGGCTGGATCACACTTTAGGACAAAATAGGACTGAATGAAGTCGATAGCAAATGCTGACTTGCCCCTGACACCTCTTTCAATCTCTTGTCCATATCCTTGGAATGTTGCTAAGCCCACACTAGCCCAGAAAACCCCAATCCCTAGGTCCAGCTCCAGATGTCTGCCTGGCAGGCTGATAGAGAGTAATCAGGTGAGCCTCCAAAAGGGCGAGTTCACTTAGGGGTACCACTGCACCAGAGGCTGGTCAGGGTTCTTTGAGGGATAGAGATGTGTGGTATCTGGCTGGAATATATGGTGGTAGCTAGTGAGGGGCTCTCTCCTCAGCACCTGCTCCCTCTTAATATCTTTGGATTTAATTTATTGTTGTTGTTGTTGTTTTACTAACTTATTGGAATGAATGCTTAATTAATTTATTCTCCTTTTTTCCTAATATGTTCTTACAAGCCTATACATTTTCTTTTAAGTACTATTTTGGCTTCATCTCAGATTTTGATACATAGTATTGTTGTTACCATTCTGATAAAAATGTTTTCTAATATTTCATTGTGATTTTGTTTTTTATACACAGGTTATTTAAAAGTGTGTTTTTATTCATTTCTAAACATGTGGGGTTTCTCTAGGTTATTTTTGATTGATTTCTAGCTCAGTGGCATTATAGTCAGCATACACACTTTGTATGATTTCAATCGTTGAAATTTGTTGAAACTTGCTTTATGGCCCTGTCCAAAAAAAATGGTTAATGGTTTATGGTCATCATAAAAATGGTCAATTTTTATAAATACTCTATGTGCTTGAAAAGCATGTGTATTGTGTAGATATCTTTGCTTTCTTCCTGATTTTAGGAATAAGGCTTTCAATCTTTCACCATCTTGTATGATTTAGCTATAAGGTTTTTGTAGGTGCATTTTATGAGGTTGAGAAAGTTGCCTTCTTATTCCTAGGCTGCTGATAACTTTTATTATGGGTGCATTTGAATTTTGTTAAATGGTTTTACTGTATCAATTGATATGATCATGTGATTTTTCTTCTGTGGTTATTATGGTGGACTGTATTGATTGGTTTCCAAATATTGAAATAGTCTTGCTATTCCTGGATAAACTCCATTGATCCTGATATTTTATTTTTTTCATATATTCCTGGGTTTGATTGCTAATATTTTGTTGAGGATCTAAGCTCATGAGGGATCCTGGTCTGTAATTTTCTTTTCTTGCACTGTCTTTTCTGGTTGCCAGAATCTCTAAATACAATGTGTATTTGTCTTGTTAATATTTTTCTTTCTGCTGTATCAGTTTTTGCTTCATGTATTTTGGAGCTATGTTATTTGGTGCATTTACCCCTAAGATTGCTACGCCTTCTTGATGTACTTATTCCTTTATTGGTGTGTAATATTCTTTGTCCTTAGAAATTTTCTTTGCAGTCCAACTTATCTAATATTCATATGGCCATTTCTGAGGATTATGAGCTCCTCTCACTTATGAACATAAATTCAGAAATTCTTTAAAAAGTAGCAAACTTTGTTCAGTAATACCTGCAAAGATGATATGTTATGACTATGTTGTATTAATTTCAAGGATGCCAAGGTTTAATTTTAGAAAATAAGAGATTAAAGCAGCAAGTCAAATTGTCTCAGTAAATGAAGAGAACAATTTTGATAGAAATTCCACATTCACTTGTAATTAAACACACCTTTTAGCAAGCAGAAGAAATATTAGTGTAAATAATACTAACTGCTCTAACAAGCAAAGCAAAAATCTCCATGGCTTACTGGTGGTAGTAATGGCGGCAGTGAGCATGGTAGTACGATCTGTGGTGCGATGCCTGGCAGAGCCTATAGTGGTGTCTACCTTACAGTAGCTATGCAATCTCTAAAGCTAATCTCTTTGGCTCTCTGGGGAGTCTGTGAGCTACACAATATCCTTTATTACACTTATTTTCTGCTTAGTCTTGTGACAATTAGTTTCTATTGTTTCCAACTAAGAATTCTGACTGATAGAAAATGTGGTGCCCGGTGTGTACCACATCAGTGAATAGTAAGGACTCAAATATTTCAAATTGGAAGGTTGATAACCTGTATTATATTGTGGCAAAATATTTATCAAACTGGTGCCTGTTGTCTTTTGAGACATTGACCATATGCCAACCATATGGCACATGTTAGAAGAAATACAGAAAAAAATCACAGCAATGGGGCTCCTTTTTGCAGAGTTCAGCAAACTTCTAAAGAAGAGAAGTAAACTCAGCCTAGGAGAGGACCACATCAAGGTCATGGCCATCACATAATTAGCTAAGAACTCTGAAATAATTAAGGTACACTTTTGGGCTTCTAGAAAGTTTTAAATGTGTAGTACCATAAAAACCTGATGTGCCCAATTCTTGTCAATAATTCTTCATCAGAATTATTGTGTGATTTTTAATACATAGAGTTGACCAAAATAAAAACCTTCCATTTATTTTTGAGAGATCTGTATTAACAAAAGCGCCACCAGTCTGGACTAAAAGGGACTGACTATTCAATATATATAAAAAAACTTCTACGCTTCTGACTTCACATGGAAAGAAAGAAAAAAGATAAGGCTATTCAGCCACCAAAAAGTGCACATTCTCCAAAGTGCCCTTTTCAGAAGGGCCCTCCAGAAGGACATAACCCAAGGAGTGTTATGGAGAAGAAAAGACCTTTCAGAGGATGGATCCAAGAGTCACCGAGAGCAATGAACTGATGCAGAAATATAAGCTTATTTTGGGAAAAGTAAAAATAGAGATGAGCAAAAAGAAATATCCTCTCATCCTACCACCCTATCAGAGACACAATTAACCTTGAATGATTTGGTTTATAGGATTCCAGACTTTCCCCTGTACCACCAATAACTCATGCCCTTCTATGTAGCTTCTCTTAGTGCTCTTGTGACTCTATTCTTTGCATTGATGGAAAAGCCATATGTGGTGGCTCTCCAGGATTCTTGAAAAAAGCTCAGCCCTGGCCTTTCCAGGCAGCTCATTGGGAGTTTAGAACACCTTTTGTCATCCCTTTGAGATCTTGGCTGGATGCCACCCTAGGCTCCTCTCTGGCTCACTACCCTCCTCTCCTGGCCTTCTTCACCAGCTTTGGTTAATGAAACTTGATGGATCATAGTGCTGAGCACTGTGCTTGGTGCTGGGGGCACAAGATGAATTTTACATAGTCCCTGCTCTTAAGGAGCTGACTGAGGATCTAGTGGGTGGAACCAATGTATAAGCAGAAACCATTAAAATAATCTAGTCACTAATTTCAACAGTTCCCATGAGGGAAGCGTTTAAAAATGATTTCACACACAGATTGGTCCCCAATTTTAGAAAAAACTTATAAATCCTGTTAAAACATGGCTTCCGCTAAGAAGTCCCAATGAATTTCAAATGTTTATTTAACATTTAAAGCAGCAGATTTATAAGAAATCTATTCAAAATGTTGAATTTATAGTAGTTGTACCCTTTCCACATGTTTTGCTTATAGCTCAAATTAGCCTTTTTAAAAAACACAGCTGCTTAATTATGCTGAATTAATCATTCACTCAGCAATAATTAATTCTTACCAGTGGAAGCACGATGACTTTTCTCATAAAACATGGAGGAAAACAACTCATTTAGTGACTTAGTGGCAAAGTAGTATGTTGGAATTTTGACTGCAGTAACTGAAGATGAGTAGGGTTATTGAGATCATACTTTTTTGCACATTAAAAACCATTTCTTCTTAAAGAAATTTATTAATAAAAATAACATTTGTTTTCTACTTGTGAATGTATATAGAGTCACACACTTTTATTTTAATTAATTCTCACAAAAACCCTAAGGGTAGGTATTTATACCTACATTTTCCAAATGAGGCAACTGAGGCTTAGAGGGATTAATTGACTCAATCAAGATCAGAGGACTTATACAGAGCAAGGATAAGATTTGAACCTAGGTCTGCCTCTTCACCATTGTGATAAACTGCTGAATAATGATCATTGTGGGCACCATTGTGAGCACTTCACAGGTATTAAATTACTTAATCCTCTTTAACAAGTTTATGAGAAATCTATGACTATTACCATCTCCATTTTAGAAATGAGGGAGGAGAGGCACAGAGAGAGTAAGTCACTTGCCCTAGGACCCTGAACTAGTAAGTAGTGGGGCTAGGTTTTGAACCCAGGCCTCTAACTCAAGCATCCATTTTTTGCTCAACTCACTCAAGGAAAGCCATTATTGTTTATTAAACAAATTGCTTTTTGATACACATAAAATATTATAAAAATAAGCACTAGCAAGTGATTTGTTCATGAGCTGTGATGGCCACTGTGTGCCTCCCATTGCACTGGATGGTGATTGTGAGAAAAGAAAAGACCACAGTTCTTTTTTATAGAACAGCATCTCACTCTATCACCCAGGCTGGAGTGCAGTGGCATGATCATGGCTCACTGTAACCTCAAACTCCTCGCTCAAGTCATCCTCCCGCCCCAGCCTCCCAAAGCACTGGGATTACAGGCTTAAGCCATGGGCGTGGTCCCACAGTTTTTGTGTTCAGTGAGCTAGATGGCTCTTACCAGGTGATCACAAGGACAATGGCGCTTTCAGGGAGGTTCGGGAGCCAGGTATACATCTAGCAGGGACCAGGTTGGCCTGCGATGTTGAAAGGGAAGTCCCACAGATGGTCAGAGTGCCATCTCCTTGGGATGACAGAAAGCTGTCCATGAGCTGGGTTCAGTGGCTCACGCCTGTAATCCCCACACTTTGGGAGCCCGAGGTGGGTGGATCACGAGGTCAGAAGATTGAGACCATCCTGGCCAATATGGTGAAACCCTGTCTCTACTAAAAATGCAAAAAAATTAGCTGGGCATGGTGGCAGGCGCCTGTAATCCCAGCTACTCAGGAGGCTGAGGCAGGAGAATCACTTCAACCCGGGAGGCGGAGGTTGCAGTGAGCTGAGATCGCATCACTGCACTCTAGCCTGGGTTACAGAACGAGACTCCATCTCAAAAAAAAAAAAAAAAAAAAATGCCATCCATACAGAAGCTGCCATGTCCGTTTCCACCAACAACTACCTCTGGCCTCCAGGGCCTTCAGAAAGGGGAGAGAGGAAAAGGCATTTGGAGCATGCCACAACCTTTCAACTGTGATGAGAGATGCTAGGCACTGGAAGGCTGGCTCCAGTGATGGCATTTGTTCTTTGGAGTGACCCTGTGCTCAGAAGAAGCCATCTGGACCAACTCTGTCCCATCCTTCTCAGCTCTCCTTTATCCGAGAGGGAGGGGTAAGCTGCTGAGGACAGCACAGGCTACAGGGATCCAGCGGATCCAGAGATCCACTACTAGAGCCAAACACTGGCTAGTGCTTGAAGAGGGTGCTGATACAAAGAGCCATCCAAGGACACTGAAAGCAGCAGAAAACTTCACTGGGCAGGCAGTGTTCCCAGCACCTCGGATCTCCAAGAAAGGCTGCGGCTCTTTTTGCCAAGGGAAGAGTTCAGGACGTCCTTGGAAGCAGAAGGAAAGCTAGGATCCATCCACCTGGCAGGCACTTTCAGCCTGTCTTTCCTTTTTGTTTTTAGTCTTTTTCCTATTCTCCTGTTTGTGAAGACAGAATTAACTTCTACATAACTCACCTTGCAAATCTCCAAATAAAAATCATGGAAAACGTCATACCATATGAGCAAGTGATTGAACATCTCTAAGTCTTACTATGTCTCATCTGAAAAACGAGGAAACCACAGGATCTATCTTATAAAATTGAGATCAAATGAGCCAGTTTGTATTTTAGCTCAATGCCTCAAAATAATTATGCCTGAGTAATCCAAGTCTACCACCTGCTGGCAGCATTAGGTAAGTGCAGAATTTGTTTCTTCAAGAGGCTAAAAAGCTGGTGCAAATTGGGTCAGCAAATCCTAAAGAGAAGAATGGCAAACGATCACACCTCTGACCCTCTGCCTGGCTTACTGAATGGACGAGATTTGAGATGATTTTCAATATTGATGTTGGTGTCCTTTAAAAGTTAGTTTCTGAATTATTTCTTGATCAGGTTACTTAAACCTACTTTACGTCGACCATTCTTTTGGGGTTCCCTATTTTTCTTAGAATTCTTTAAGGATGCTGCTTTGAATTGGTAATTTCATTAGGTAGAGTCTCTCTCTCTCTCTCTCTCTCTCTCTCTTTCTGAGTGGCTGTGTGACTGTATACAAAAATATATAAATACATGTACATATAGAAAACGTTTTAATATGTATAGAGATGTATATATAGAGTATTTTAATGTACCTATGTAGAGTGTGTGTGTACATTGAGAGAGCTTTAATATATAGCGCCCATTCTCAGCAGCAGATCTAGATTTTGTGAGCCTAAAATGTATGCAATTTTAAAGTCATCTTTAAGGAAAAGGATACAAAATCAGGCCAGGTGCAGTGGCTCATACCTGTAATCCCAGAACTTTAGGAGGCTGAGGCAGGAGCATCACTTGTGGCCAGGAGTTTGAGACCAGTCTGGGCAATATAGTGAGACTTCATTTCTATAAAATATTAAAAATTATCTGAGTGTGACTGCGTGCACCTGTGGTTTCAGCTACTCTGGAGGCTGAGGGGAGAGGACTGCTTGAGCCAGGGAGGTGGAGGTTGCAGTGAGCCAGCTTGAGTGACACAGCAAGACCCTGTCTCAAAAAAAAAAAAAAAAAAAAAGAAAAAGAAAAAGAAAAAAAACCCCGCAAAACAAAAAACAAATCAAAAACCAGTAAAAACCCAACCCCAAACAGAAACAAACAAAGAATATAAACCACAAATTAAAAAGTAGATACAAAAAGATTGACTTGCATGAGAAGAGAAGGGGCTTTGGAAGCAGTCTGCACAGTAACAGCCCTGAGCTGAAACCTTGTTACCTTTGTAATAAATCTGCCTCTGCCTGGTTTCTCACTGCCTCCTTTTCCTGTCCATCTAAGTGCCGCCCAACCTCTCCAGGGTTACTTTTATTGTGCTTTTTGCAGTTTACAGAGTGAAGCACTTTTTGTTAACTTTCTAAAAGGTCCCATGAAGACCTGTCCTGGTCTTTCCTCTTCAACTTATGGGTGGAAACAAATTGTTTTGACATCACTCAGACACTACTTGCTGCAGTCAGGACAGAGTCCTCCATCGAGACCTGGGGATTTCCTTTCCCCTGGGTGCTGAAGCTCTCTGTTGCAGGAAGCATGTCTGGTTATCAAAAATTATTATCCTCGGCCGGGCATAGTGGCTCACATCTGTAATCCCAGCACTTTGGGAGGGCAAGGCGGGTGGTTCACCTGAGGTCGGGAGTTCGAGACCAGCCTGAGCAACGTGGTAAAACCCTGTCTGTACTAAAAATACAAAAATTAGCTGGGCATTGTGGTGGGTGCCTGTAATCCCAGCTACTCGGGAGGCTGAGGCAGGAGAATTGCTTGAACCTGGGAGGTGGAGGTTGCAGTGAGCCGAGATTGCGCTACTGCACTCCAGCCTGGGTGACAAGAGCAAAACTCCTCAAACGCCACTGCACTCCAAACCTCTTAGAATGCTATCTTAAGTCTACCAGTGTAAAGAAGCTAGGTCTAGCCTATTAGATGAGAAACCCAAGGAGGAGAGATGAACCATTCTAACTGAAGCCCCTACCTAGACCAGCCAGCTGACAGCCAGCATACATTACCAGGCATGGAAGGAGGCTATTTTAGTCCCACCAGTCCCAGTCAAGCTTCTAGATGACTGCAACTACATGAGCGATCCCAGCTGAGACCAGTTCCAATTGCTGATCCACAGAATCAAAAGAAAATAAAATGGTTGTTATTTTAAGCTACTACATTTTGGAGTGGTTTCTTATACAATAAAGACTAAATAAAACAGGAATTGGTACCTAGAAGTAGAGTGCTACCATAACAAACCCCTAAATTGTGTGACGTTGGTTTTAGAACTGGGCAGGGGGCAGAGGCTGGGAAAGTGGTGAGGAAACCATTATTTGAATCTGCATGCAGATGAGGACTTTCTCCTCAGATACAACTGCTCTGATGCAGAGACCTGTTACCTTAAAAGACAAAGTGTATAGCCCTTTCACACTCAATATGCAATGGTGAAATTGGGACAGAATAACTTCAGGAGGCACTCACATTTAAAAATAGACAGACTGGGGCCAGGTGTGATGGCTTACACCTGTAATTCTAGCACTTCGGGAGGCTGAGGTGGGTGGATTGTTTGAGCCCAAGAGTTAGAGACCAGCCTGGCCGACATGGTGAAACCCCACCGCTACTAAAAATACAAAAATTAGATAGGTGTAGTGGTGTGCGCTTGTAATCCCAACTACTTGGGACGCTGAGGCACGAGAATCTCCAGGAGGCAAAGGTTGCTGTGAGCCAAGATCGTGCCACTGCACTCCAGCCTGGGTGACAGAGTGAGACCCATCTCAATAATAATAATAATAAAATAAAAATAAAAATAGATTGGAAGACACACAGCAGTCATTGATTCATAGCAATGCTGAACTCCAGCCAGACACATGTTGCCAGTTTCTCCTACTCCAGGAGACTACGGCCCAGTTCCGCTTCCTAGGATGGTTTCCAAGTTTTTTGTTCTCCACGATCCTTAGTTCCCATGCTCTGATAGAACCTTCCTTTTCCAAAAGAAATGGCTGCCGCGTTTGCAGCTGAGAAACTTTCTTACTTTAGCTTGTTTTTTTTTTAAAATTAATTGTAGTTTTTTTTGTTTTGAGATGGAGTCTCGTTCTGTTGCCCAGGCTGGAGTGCAGTGGCACGATCTTGGCTCACTGCAAGCTCCGCCTCCCAGGTTCATGCCATTCTCCTGCCTCAGCCTCCCAAGTAGCTGGTACTACAGGCGTCTGCCACCACGCCTGGCTAATTTTTTGTATTTTTAGTAGAGACGGGGTTTCACCGTGTTAGCCAGGATGGTCTTGATCTCCTGACGTGGTGATCTGCCTGCCTTGGCCTCCCAAAGTGCTGGGATTACAGGCGTGAGCCACCGCACCCGGCCTTTAGTTTTATTTTATTATGAATTCAGGTGCAGTTTTGTTATATGGGTATATTGCATAATGTTGAGGTTTGGGATTCTAGTGAAACCATCACCCAAACAGTGAATACAGTATTGAGACAGTATTCAGTAAACAAAATAGGTAGTTTTTCAACCTTTGCCTCCTTCCTCTTCCCCTTTTAGAGTCCCCAGTGCCCATTATTTCCATCTTTCTGTCCATGAGTGCCCACTGTTTAGCTCTCACTTGTAAGTGAGAATATGTGGTATTTGATTTTCTTTTTCTGGGTAATTTCACTTAGGATAATGGCCTCTAGCTCAAGTTGCTGCAAAGGACATGATTTCATTCTTCTTTATGTTTGTCTGCTTCTTATCCATTTCAGATTGGAGTTCCAGAAGTGTCTTTTTATTTTGAATAATCTCAGTCCCTTTTAGCCTAAGCTGACAGTGCTTTCATAAATACAACTATCTGAAAAATGTTGTGGATTTTCTATGAGTCTTATTAGGGTTTACTCCATGTGCCAAACACTATACACGTAATTCTTCCTCTTCTGGGCATGTCATGCTGCTGTGGAACACCACCCTTAAGATTCTTAGAAGCCCTTTTGTATAAATGAGAAGATCTGCTAGGCACTACCTTAAATCTCTCTGAGACCATAACAAAGTGTCTTACAACTGAATTTTAACATTTCTTTTTCATAGCTATGGGGTCTTGCTCTGTCTCCCAGGCTGGAGTGCAGTGGTATGATCATAGCCCACTATAACCTTGAACTCCTGGGCTCAAGCAATCCTCCTGCCTCAAAAATGTGTTAGAATTTCCCACACTGGGAATTCCCCACGCTGGGAATTACAGGTGTGAGCCACTGCGTCCGGCCTGCAACCACATTTTTAAACTGATCTTTACCAAGATTATTTCTTACTTTGAAGGTCTTTTGCTAACTGGAGAAACTGGGGATGAGAAATTATTTATTTCATAACCCAGCAAATTTTAACTACTCACTCTGTTTGCAAATAGAATTCATTGTAATATGCAGCTACAAGTACCCAACAGATACTTCCAACATACTGTCTAAAGATCTCCTTAGCCAAGTTTATAAGCTCATTAGTTACATTTTCTATCTTCCAAATTACTCTAGGCAATTGTCTTGTCAATTGTTTAGTTGCCGCATAACTCAGGTAACCATTTTTTCCAGTCTTCAGTAGCAATTTCTTTACCAGGTTTCCTAGGCTAGACCTGGCCTCTTCACATGGTAGTCCCAGGCCAGCGTTCCAAGAGGGTGAAAGGAGATGCTGTAATGTCTCTTGAGGCCTAGTTTCAGAAGTCACACAGTGCCACTTCCACCATATTCTATTGGTCAAAGCAAGTCACAAAGCCTCCCAAATTCAAGGAGTGGAGAGATAGACTTCACTTTGTGACAGGAGAAGTGGCAAAGTCATATTGGAAAATGGCGGGACTACAAGGGGTGGGAGGAATTATTGTAGCCATCTTTGCCAACAAAAGTGCCACACCAAGGCAAGTGCTAGGACAATGATTTAAGATTGTTTGAGACATAAAATTTTTCAAAACTTTACCCTTTCTCAGAAAGCTACTGTAGTATGTACTTACAAAAAATGGGAGTGTAAACTAAGAAATAATAAGATAAGTGAGCTGGGAACCAGGGGCACCTGCAGAAGAGAAAAGTCAAGAAAATATCCAGGAGGATAGGGCTGAGGGAGCCACATTTCAAATTGGAGCAGGAGGATGGAATAGAACTGAAAACTTATTTGACAATATTGAGAGAGGCATTTGTAGGACTGTTGCAGGATATGAGATGATTTAGCCAGCTGTTTAAGAAAAAATAACAATCAAATGAAAAAATTGAGGCAAACATTAACTTGAGAAAAACAAAAAGTTGTACAAGAAACGGCATGTAATCCTGTACACAACTTGGCACAGATAGGAACAATATTAACATCATAAATTTTAAAATCACTGAATAAGAATTTGACTAAAATTGTGACAAAACAACATTGGAAAAGGGAATGGACTATAAAGAAGCTAAAACCCTCAGGTAGCATGACAGAAGGTCAGTGTATTATCTAAAATTGATAGATCAAAGTATAGCAGTGTACTCACATTATTTAGAAACAAGTGGCTCTGGAAAGTGTGTATGTTAAGTGGGGGTGTTGTAAACTGGGGTCAGATGTCTGTTTCTGATATCTTGTTATAATTTTTATTACTCTTGGCCTTTTAAATTAAGATAAATCATTACATTACTAAAAAGAAATAATTTAAAAATTAGGCTGAAAAAAAATTGGCTGTTAGAGGAAAAAAAATTAGTAAATTTTTGCCAAGGCAAAAATCCTTAAAAGAATTAAGGATACCCTATATAATTAAAAAGTCTGAAGGTTTCATTTTAGGTGCTAGTCACTGAAGTCTTCAGATTAAAATTTAATAAGGCAAATTCCAATCCTGAAAGTCTTATAGTTAGTGGAGTAGGCATATACAAGCATACATTTACAATGTAACATGAAAAGTGCTACAGTAAGGGCATATATAATTTGAGACCACAGAAGAAAGACAGACAATCCTTGTTTGGGGTAAAGTTGGAGATGGCTCTCCAGAAGAGTTGACATTAGAAATGAGAATTGAAGGATAAGTGGGTTCAGCTGACTGACTAGATAGGAAAGAGCATTCTAGGTTTAGATGCTCACCATGAGAAAGCTCAACATGTCTGGGAAAGAGTAATAAGTTTGGCATGGCTTGAAAGCAGGTTGTGAAGCTGGGAATGACCAACCATAAGCCTGGAGTGGTAGACTGAGGCAGGTCTTAGAGGGCTTTGTGAGTTGTGCTAAGGGGTTTGGAATGTAAGGATTTTACCCTGTGGTGTAATATGTCAAACACACATCTTAGAATGATCACTGGCTCTGGGGAAGCCAGTGGAAGACCAAATGCAGGATGCAAGTCTGGGGAAGTCATTAGAAGACTAGCATAGAAAGTGAGGGCTAGAGAGAAGGGAAGAATTGAGAAATATTTTAGAGGCTGATTCAGTAACAAGTCATAGTGACCAATTGCAAGATGCAAGAGTCAAAGATGACTTTGATGTTGATACATTCATTAGACATTTATTGTGTGTCTTCTCTGTGGTAGGCGTAGAGCTGAATATGGCATGGTTGTTCCCAGAGGAGCTTTTTCTTTAGTGACAACACAGAGAATAAATTAACAGTAACCATAGCTGTGGTGTTCTATGCTCCAAGGGCTTGGAGAGCATTGGAATCAGCAGACAGGCAGGTAAAGCAGTCTGGCAGATGGCAACCTTGCGGAAGAGTTTCTGGATGGGCAACCAGGTTGGGGTGTTGGGTTGAATGTGTAATTGAGTATGATGTGGTAACCAGGATAGGGATGTTGAGTTGCCCAGTGAAAATCAGAGCCTAGAAGTGAGGAGAGAGACTCCTCTGTGAGTATAGAGTTGGATGCCATATGCACGCAGGTTGAGGAGGGTTGAAGCCAGGAAAATCTAGAGGAAATGTGAACAGGACCAAGAGGAGGATGAAGCTCAGAAAGACTTGAGAAGGAGCTGTCAAAGGAGGAGGAGAACCTACAGTGGGTAGAGCTATTGAGCTGAGGGGGTAAGAGTCTGAGAAAAGAATCATCCATGGTGCCATGGTGACAGATGCTGCCAAGAAAGTGGGTAGCAGGGCCAAGGTGTCCTCCAGGTAAGAAAATTAAGCTGGCATTGATGATCTTAGAATGGCAGGAAGAGGTTTCCTTCCAGATGTCATGGGGTATGGAGAAAAGGTGATGAGGATGCTGAAAAATGAATATGGCTCTCTCTCAGAAGTTGGTTAGGAAGTGATGATGAGATAAGCCAGGGAGCTAGAGTGAGAAGTGGGCTTCATAAAGATGCAGCTTTTAAGATCGAAAACACTTGAGTATTTATTCTCATTAGGGTTGAGTACATAACTTATGGGGCCCAGTGCACAACAAAAATGCCAGGACTCCTTAAAAAAGTATTTAAAAAATTCAAGACAACAATAGCTAAACATTAAGCCAATTTGGGACCCTTTAAAGTGCAGAGCCCTGTGTGGCTTCAATAGTTTCACATCAGGAAGCAGGCCCTGGTTCTCAGGGTAAGGGGCCAGGGGAGGAAGGTGGAAGTGGGTGGATCAGTGATAGAGCCCCAGGCACGACCAAGTGGGATGAAAGGGACCCAGGGTCCAGGTGGGGGCAGAGCCTTGAATGGGAGGAAAAGTATGACTTTGGTCACCTTCTGAGAAGTGGGAGATGGAAGATGGAGAGGAGATGGAAAATAAGACGAAAGATGAAGAGGAGAGGGTGCTGGAAGTCATTCTGGAGAAATTATTTACCTTATTGACTAATTTCTGTGTGGAGGAAAGGGGCAGAAGCTTGCAGCAGCATCAGTGGAGTAAGAGGCTGAGGGGCTTTGGGGTGGAAGTGGGGCACTGAGTGGTCCCACTAGCAGCAGGCACTTGGTAGATGGGGCAGAAGCAAGCCAGGTACCCAAAGGACAGGTGGGAGTGAAGGAGGGGTGTGGAGAGGAGGCCCCTGAGGGGATGGGCTGGGATCCGGGTTGGAAAAGTGATAAGAAATGGGGTGGCCAGGACTGGAGGGCTCTCTCAGTGAGGAGGGAGGTGGACGTGAAGGTGGAAGTGCAGGCGGCCCATCTCAGAGGGGAAGAATTCCTGCGTTTAGTATTCCGGCCGTGAGGAGATGCGGAAGTTGGTGGAGGTCCAGTCTAGAGCAGGGGTCCCTAACCCCGCGGCCGCAGACCGGTGCTGGTTCGTAGCCTGTTAGGAACCGGGCCACACAGCAGGAGGTGAGCGGCCAGTGAGCGAGCATTACAGCCTGAGCTCCGCCTCCTGTCAGATCAGCGGAGGCATTAGATTCTCATGGGAGGGAGAGCCCTATTGTGAACTGCGCATGCGAGGGATCTAGGTAGCACGCTCCTATGAGAATCTAATTCTTGATGATCTGAGGTGGAACAGTTTCATTCTGAAACCATCTGCCCTCCCTCCCCCAAACGCCCCCCACCCTCCGCCACTGTCCGTGGAAAAATCGTCTTCCACAAAACCGGTCTCTGGTGCCAAAAAGACTGGGGACGGCTAGTCTAGAGGATTCATTCAAAGAGTTAAATAACAAAGCAAGTAGAGCTAGAAGTTCGTCTGGAAGGAGTAGAAGTGTCCTGGAATTATTATTTTAAGACTAGGCATAAGTGTGTATGTGTGGCAGGGAAAGAGATCACGGAGAGGGAGAGGTTAAAGATGTGGGTGAGGCTGCTAAATAGGGATAAGGGTTTCTTTTCCCTTGAAACCAGAGGAAAGGGAGATAGACGCGTTATAGAGTCGCCTTGAAAAGAAAGACTCCGATGTTAAGAGAGACTGGGTGTTATGAGGGCGATCTATATGAGGGAGGAGGAACCAGGAACTTGGCCGTGGCCTGGGAATAGGGAGAACCGTGAATTTTTCTTGAAAACGAAGGGGGTCGCCCGTGAGCAGCGAGGAGAGCGGTGGTAGGCAGCGCCGTCTCGAGTCTCGCCGCTCCCGCCTGGCAGGGGCGGGCAGGACGCAAACCTTCCTTCCCAGTCCCTCGGTTACCAGGGCATCCCCGGCTCTCCGCAATTCGGGGACCTTGCCAGAAGGGCTCCCACCTCCCCAAGCCCCCACGGCCCCACAAGGTCCAATTAAGGCTTTCGGCGGCCTAACTGGGGAGAGGCCGTGGTGATGCAGAGGTTTAACCAGCATCCGCCGGGCGCCCCGGGGTCCAGGCCCGGCGCTGGAGTCCCGCAGCGAAGCCTCGCAGCCCCCATGCCTCTCGCCTCTAGGCTTGTGCCCTAAGAGCGGCCTGGGTTCCCTGGCGCACCCTCCTCTTTCTTAGCTTCTTTGTCCCTAAGGGAAACCTCCCCGTACCCTTAGGTGGGGCTCCCGGTCACTGCCACCACCCCTCTTGCTACCGAAGCCGGCTCCCTGGCCTCCTGGTGCCCTGCCGGGGTATTCCAAACCTGGGCAGCAGGAGCCGGCCGCCGCCGCCTTCATCTGGAAAGGCTTAAGCCCTCTCCGGGTGGGGAGGAAGTCAGAAGGCCTCCTGTCTCCCCGTCCCCCAACCCCCCAACTCGGTCCTCCAGGCTCCGAGGGGTGCAGCTCGGCCCGGGGCCGCGGGGCGCACGTGCAGCAGTCTGGCCACCGGGTCTCCCCGCCCCGCCTCCGCCGCCGGCCTTTGACGCAGGGCTGCGGATGCCGCGCGAGCCGTCTCCTTTGCACTTTCCCGGCTGCGGTCCGGTCGGTCGGGGCAGCCCGGCCGGGGGTAGGGGACCCGGAGGAGGGGAGGAGCCGGAGGGAGAGGGGAAGGAGGGGGCCCACCGGCCCCGCCCCCGCCCCGCCCCCCGCGGCCGGAGCCCGGGCTGCAGCCGGGCGCGCCGGAGCCTGCGAGCCCGCGAGCCAGCGAGCGGCGGCTGCGGCCTCCCCTGCGCTCAGCTACCCGGGCGTCCCGGCCCGCGGCCCCGCTAACCCCGGGGCCCGCGCCCCCGCGGCAGGGATGCATCATGGCCACGCTGGCTTGCCGGGTGCAGTTCTTGGACGACACGGACCCTTTCAACAGCACCAACTTCCCCGAGCCCAGCCGGCCGCCGCTGTTCACGTTCCGCGAGGACCTCGCGCTCGGCACCCAGCTGGCTGGCGTCCATCGGCTGCTGCGGGCGCCGCACAAGGTACGCCCCGGTGGGGTGGGCTGGGGCCCCTGGACTCAGCCCCCTGCCGCGGTGCGCGCCGGGGTGGGGCCCGGGGCTTCGCGGGCCTCCTGGGCTGGGCTGGGCGCGGCCCCGGGGGACCATCGCTCGAGGGCAAAGCCCCCTCCCCGTTAGACAGAGGGGCTCGAGGCACCCGCTGGTTGGCGCAGGACCCTCCGGGGCGGGCGGGAAGGAACAGCCAGAGCCGGGGGCGGGCGTGGCAGAGCAGGTGCCGAGCCGGTCCGAGGCGGGATGGAGAAGGCTCCCCGGAGCCGCGCCGTTAGCTCGGCCAGGTGGGCGGGGTGGGTCTCGGACGCGGGCAGTCGGCCTCGGCACTCGGGCGGGCACCAAGCGGGGCGCGGGAAGAAGCGGGGCGCCGCGAGACTCAGGTCCCTTGGAGGAGAGCTCTGAGCGACGGCCGGGACAAAACCTCTCTCAGGCCTCTGGGGCTGCTGCGGGCGGCCACGCGACCCTCGCGACAAAGCACGCTTCCCGGCGACACCGCCTCCTCCTTTTCCCGGGGGCGCCGCCGAGGACGCCGGCCGCGCACTGCGATAGCGCTCAGGGTATCCCCCTTTTCTTCTGAGAAGCAGGTGGCCTTGGGAACCTCGGAGGAGCAGTTGCTGTGGGAGGAGGGGCGGGGGCGCAGAGGAGCAGCGCGCTCACAAAGCCTCAGCTTGGCAGCCCGAAATGAGTGTCCCCTGGGAAGAATGGCTTCTCAGTCTACCCGTTAGAGAGGTTGTTTTTTTATTTTTATTTATTTATTTTTATTTAAATAAAACCTTTTGCAGGAGGATAGGCCTCTTGCAAAGCATTTGTTGCAAAGAGCTGGGTATTGAAAGCTAATCATTTTGTTACCTAGGAAAACCCTTACTCTCAATTAAACAGATTGAATGCAGCTTGCAAAATTACCTTCCCAGTATGTTTTCTGCCTAGGATTCATATCAAAGCTTGGAGATGATTTATTTCTTGAGGGTCGACATTGATACATATTTGGAAGAGATAAGCGTCGATGCCCAAAAGAACAAAATTGATTAAAAAAAAAAAATCCTCGGATTTCAGTATGATGTTGACCTGCTTTGCAAGTAGAGGAGGAGGTTGCTTGTGTGAGGAAACTGGTGGACTTTAGCAGGGTAGTTTCCTCTCTATTAGTGTATCAGTACTTTCCTCCTCTACTTAATTAGTAACGTTTTCAGGAATAAGGAATGGGGCATTTCCATCTCATTCTCTCCTGGTTGGTTCAGGACGGATACAGTCGTGGAAACCTCTCTGGCCACAAAAGCACATTTGATTGGGAGACAGAGGGTCATCATCATCCAGAGTGATGTATTCTGGATTCAGCTGATCAGAATCACTTTTGTAAATTATTTGGTTCTTCTCAATTAGTTGATTCAGTGAAAAGTTTTCAAAGAGCTTCTTCTACATCATGATTATTCAGGCCACTATGGTCTCTGATTACAGTGATCTTTTGTTGAAACCACCAAAGGCTCATAATTGTGGCCCTGTGACCTTGAAGTGGTTTCCTTGGATTTCAAACCTTATATACATGGGTTGACCTTTCAAGCTGGGAGCTGCAGTATGTTTTCATGTTTCCATGGAACAGCCCCACAGTCTTGCTCCTGGTCTGGTAGGAGAAAATCCTGATGCTCCTCCACTGACCCCCTCCTCACCCCCAACTAGAAGCCCCAGCAGAGCGGTTGCACTGGCTGGCAGAACTTTCTAAGGTGTCCCTTGTGGAATGAACAGAACCAGAAGAGGTTCTACAGAGACCCTTGACCTTTGTTTTGGGGGCCAGCCAGCCTCAGTCTCAGAATCTTTTGCCCAAAGACCCCTGCAGTATATTTAGATGTCTGTCGTTGTTTTTCCCATCTACAGCAGAGTGAGCAACCGACTTTATTGATAAGGGTTCTGTAAAGCAGAAGTCAGGGCATTTATGTGCTTAGGTATACATTCATATTGTTAAGATGATATTAATTTCCATCAGAGAATCTTAAAATTGGATGATCCACCTGTGATAGAAACAGCTGGAGTTTCAAGCACTTGGCATGTAGTGTATGCCCCACCCAGGCTCTGAATGCATGGTTTCCTTTCATACTACACAGCTCCATAAAGTAGCGACTTTGATTGTCCCTATTTTAGAGATGAGGAAAGTGAGGAAGAGTGACTAAATAACCCACTTTTTGTGCTGGAAGTGCGGAACTGAGATTCAAACCAGCCCTCTGTGACTCAGGGCGTCAGTGCTGTTCTGTTCTGGGAACCAGGTATATGGTTGTGGACAGAAGCCATGCCTGCCGAGCTTCTGTTCCATTAACTGGAGGGGTTCACCCCGTCACCTTCAAGGGCCAAGCACTTTTAGGCCTGGGGACAGGTGAATGTTATAAATGACTAAAAGCCTTGAGGCAGAATTGCTGGCCTGACAGAGTGCATAGTCAGAAGTGGGAACATATAGTTATCAATTCTGCTGTGAATTAGCTATTGGGGGGTCCGTTGACCTGGGTGAGCTATCATCCCAGGACCCTGCCACCAGTGAGGCTTTTTGGGCCAGAGGGCATGCTTCTTCCATGTCCCACAGAGCCTGGTATTGACAAGAAGTGGAGTTCTGTGCAGGGAGTGCATTCTCAGTGGTACAAAGAGGGTAGAAGCATGAGCGTGGGACAGACAGACACTCAGAGTGCCCTCAGCTCTCCTGCACATTCAAGTCCCTGAGGGAGTCAACTTTGTGTGTGTGTGTGTGTGTGTGTGTGTGTGTGTGTGTGTGTGTGAGACAGGGTCTCACTCTTGACACCTAGGCTGGAGTGCAGTGGTGTGATCACAGCTCACTGCAACCTTGACCTCCCTGGGCTCAGGTGATCCCTCCCACCTCAGCCTCCTGGGTTGCTGGGACTATAAGCATGCACCACCACACCTTGCTAATTTTTGTATTTTTTGTAGACGTTGGGTTTCACCACGTTACCCAGGCTGGTCTTAAACTCCTGAGCTCAAAGTGATCTGCCCACCTCGGCCTCTCAAAGTTGTGGGATTACCGGTGTGAGCCACCGTGCCTGGCTGGGAGTAAACTTTTGACTGAAGTAGGTCACATATACAAAAAAGTGTACAGGGTGTAAGTGTGCAGTTGGGTGAATCTTCTTAAAGTAAGTGTACCTGTGTAGGCAGCGCTGAGAAGACCCCCTCAGAGGGTCCTAATTTTTAAAGCTCTCCTAGGGATTCTCCTGTGCTGGCAACCTTTGAACTGGACAACCTGTCAGGCCTTTCCTGGCTGAAACTTGAGTGTGGACATCTTTTCTTAACCTAATGATGTAGTAATTTAGTTCATGTCTGCTGACTCCATTAGAAGTTGAAGTTGTTCATTGAATAAAATTGTCATCTTATGCAAAAATAAGAGATTGTGCTTATTATGCTTTATCATTTTTTATTTCTTAAACTGATACATTATTTTAAAAAACCGTCATCTGCTTATAGTAGTTCTAGGGAATATGATTTAATAAACATTAGTTTTCTAACAAAAAGTTCAAATCAGGTGCCATATTCTCATTGGGGAGATGTTCATTTTGATGGTTATATGTTCTAGATTGGGCTAAGCAAGACATTTAGTTTTTGTTTTCAAATGCTGCAAAAGTAGATGTTTATTTCTGGCTTAATATTTTAAAAGAAAAATGGTAATTATAGGAGTTCTAATTTAGAAAAACCTCTGCAGTAGCATTCATAGAATCATAGACCTTTTAAAGCTTAAAATGTGTTTGGATTGATTTATGCTACTGGCATTTAGTGATGTAAGGATTCTTTTTTCACTTTGATAGACAACACTGGAACTGTAGAATATTTTTACAAAAAAGTGATGACTTTTTTAATGTACATGTTAAAATGACAATTATTACTTAATGATTTAATTCAGGAAATGTTTTGTTGCCTAGTGAGCTGGACAGAGTGGAGTTATAATAGCTGTCATGTCCTAGCCATTTGCCTGAGCTGAGAACCATCCTAGAGGGACATCAGCTTACCAAGCCCATGGCCATTCCAGGGCCAGGTACTGATACTGTTGCAACTCATAGAAGGAGAGACCAAGATTGGAAGGAAGTCACCTGGTCACACAAGTGAGAAGTTCCGAGTTGGCATGTGACAGCAGGTCTAAGCTGTTAAGGACTCCACTTTTGTGTCCTGAATGTTCTCCTTCTAGGCAGCCTGTCCGTATTTCAGCGTGCATCCTCTCATTGGATTAGCCTTGAGTGTACTGTGTTCATTCCTTTCTCACTGCCCTTGTCTCTGTGGTTGCCTTGCTGCCTCAGCTATCCCATCTGTAAGCAGCTGATTGCAGTGAGGATTAGAATCTAGCTACTCCAAGTGTGAGCTGTGTATCACCTGAGCTGTATTAGAAATGCACACTCTCAGGTGCTGCCACCGCCCCTCCCCCCCGATCTGCTGAATCACAACATGCGTTTCACCAAGATGCCCTGGTTATTTTTGTGCACACTGCAGTCTGAACAGCATGGATTACAGGTGATTTAGGTCAGGCTTTCAGTACATGGGGGTTCTCACTGTCTGCCCTGTTCTCAGATAACTTCCCTGAGGGAGAAGACCTGGCTGTTCAGTTCTCTGGTGTTTCCCTCGAAGCTCAGTAGTGCTAAGATAGAATGTGCACTAAGTTGATTGATTGATGTTAGTTTTAGAACACAAATCCACTGGTATTATTGCACTAATGAATTTCCACCTTAATCCTCTTAAGGGACACATCTGTTTGCTACATTACATTAAGATTTTTAAAAGATGAGATCATTAGTAAACTTGGCAAGTGTGTTGTGTCATAGTATCTTAGGACAACACTGTTTTAAGAATGTTGTATGAACAGCTAAGAGTGTCTCCACGTAAGCAGAGTCAAATCTGACTCCACTGTAATTAGCTCAGTTGGTTGGAGCCTCGCTATTGAGATCAGGATCATGGGATTGAACCCTTCATGGGTCAGTTGGCTTTGTTTCATGCATGGCCACAGACCATATCGGTAACCTAGCCAGACATCCAGCAGGTGCTGTCATGGCCCCTTGCAAGGATCTGGGTTGGAATAGACTGGCATCAATCTTTGGGAAGGAAGGGGCTACTATGTCATGAACTTATGCTGGAGGCTGCACTGTAGGTCTCCATGTGTAGCATTATTTATCCTCACAACAACTCTAGCAGGCAGGCAGATGAGGAATCCCCAATTAACAGATGGGGAAACTGAGGCACAGGAGGTTAAGCAGGTTGCCTAAGGCTATACTGCGTTTAAGTGATGGAGCTAAGATTTAAGGTCATCTTTTTTTTTTTCCTCCAAATCCTGTTGTTAACTGTGTCCCATTATTAGAAAATCAGCAAACCCATGCTCTCTGTGCAGGTGGGGGTGGGGTAGGGTTGGCTGCATTGCCCTTGCATGCGGCTGCCTGTCACAGTGCCGTGATTTAAGTGGTTGTGCTCTGGCAAGTCCTCCCAGGGTTGATGCTCTGTGTCTGTGCGTTTTGTCCTCGGAGTCCAACCTGAGTCCCTCTGGAAAACAACAGGACTGCCATTGCCTTCCTGCTCTGGACTCTGAAATGTTAGTTCTTAATAGTGTCGACTTTAAAACTGATTAACATGCTGAGGCCAACTCAGGAACAGCCCTCCCCCACCCTTCTTTTCTCTCCATATTTTATCTCTCTCTGAAGATGATACTTTTGAACACTTGGGAACTTTTCTGTCTTCAGAGGACAGCAATCACCTGCTCCAGGCAACCTCCACACCTCATCTCTCAATGACACTGCTGTTGCCTGTGGCTGGCTTAGAGGCATAACTGGGTCCTCCTCTGCTGGCCATTTTCAGAGTCTTGGGTTTGTCAGCATCTGCTCCATTAGAGAGACAATCAGAAGATTTTTGGGGGTGAAGGGGGATCTGGGGGACTGTTTCTGAGCTTTGTTCTGAACTAAGTTATAAAGAATGGGGAAAATTAAGTTAAAGTTAATGTTAAGCTTTGACAATCAGCACAATCCAGATTGTGAGAAATTACAGTTTCTCCAACAAATAAATTGCAAAAGAAAGAAAAAGATGGAAGGAAACCTTAGATGAAAAGAGACTGAAGAGATACATCAACCAAAGGTAATATGTGGCTGTGATTGAATGCTGATTCAAATACATTATAAAATAAATATTTGAGATCACTTGAACATTTGAGCAGTGATATTTAATATTAAACTTATTAATTTTAAAGTGTGATAATAGTATTGTGGTTAGGTTTAAATAACAGTTTATGGCTTTCAGAGATACATACTGAAATTATATGATGTCTAGAATTGGCTTCAGAACAATTCCAGATAAGAGACAAGTAGGTGAGTCAATATATGGATGGAACAGGATAGACTGTGAGTTAAAGTTGGATTATAGGTATGTGGGGAGGGGTCATGATACTACTTTCTATACTTGTGCATATACTGAAATATTTTAATAAAAGAGCTAAAAAAATTAGGTTACAGTTCCAATAGTCCCCTTGGGATCAGAGCTCTTTCATTAAGTGTTACTGTATGATCTGAGTGTGTTTTCTATGGCTGAGATGGCTAACCATCAGTGGATTTTTTTTTCATACCTCCACTGATACTTTGCTTCCCACCCTGATTGTTGTGTTCTCCTTAGAATCTTAGAAAAACAAGTGTAGGGCATCTGTCTTTTTATGTTCAGGGTGTCTTTCTAGGCTCAATCAATTCCCACGATGAAGTAAACAATTGTCAGTTACATAAACTATTAGCTTAGTAAGCGAAATGCTAAGGTAGAGATATTATACCTGTGGTTTCAGTATATGCTCCTAAATTTTTATCACTAAACTGTGAAGTTGCTAAGGCTATAATAAATGATACCAATATATAAAGGCACTCAGTTTCCCAAGGCTGTTGATGCCCATGACATGCCTGCATAGCCACACTGGGGTGTTGTCCAGTTCCCAGTAAAGCAGCTCTGCCTCCGCCTTCAGTATGCCTCAGAAGAGGTTCTCAGTTTACAGTGAATGGCAGTGATGCTGTAATGTACATGAAAATGTAAGTTGATTGTATACCTTGGCACCCTTATAATTACAGTCAACATTGATTTTCTATGGGCAGATAAACTTATTTATGAATTAACTGCTAAGGAGTGAGGAAGATCAATTATTTTTTGAAAAAAAAAAAAATTACCACCAATCAGCAAAAATACATACCCAGAAGTTTCTCTGTTTTTAGACACACATAGTAACAAATGGAATCTACATTGTATCTATTTACAAACTGGAAACATCCAACTCCTCTTCACCAGTTAGTTTTGTAATCTGGATATTAAAATGTTAGACTCCAAGGAAAAGTGTTTAGAGTTTAATGTTAGAAAAGAAAATCTTAAAATTTTTGATCGACTCAAAAAAAGGGAAAATGTTAAACAACTTGCAGTTCAATATAGAAAGGTATTCCTAGACTTGGCAAAAATGAAACAAATTAGTTTCTCATTGAATATCTTTAACATTCTTGAAGAAGAGAAAACCGAGAAGGAAACTCCTTTGGTGCTGAGATGCCTCATCATGCACTGATTTTTATAGCAGAGAATGAAATGCCAGATCTGTAACCAGAGTGTGTGGGACAAGCCCAAGATTTTTTTAAGTTCTCAGAATAGAAGATAACCAAGGCATCTTCTGACTGCTTGATCAGAGCCAAAGAGTGGCTTGCGGTGTATAGCAAATGAATTGATGGGCAAACACTACCAGCTTGCATGACTGGACACTGACTGGCTGGAGACTCTGAGTAGTGGGGTGGTCCTTGGGGGAGAGAACGAGGAGGAGCGTCCCTCTGGCTAAACCAGAGCCACACACAGCCTGCAGCCAATCATTGACCACAATTTTGACTAAAGAAGTTTATACCAGTTGCATTTTATATCACTTTAACAATTGTTTGCTTTTATTTATGATTTGAGATCACCTTCTTCAACCCTCCCAGAGTCAATGAAAATGAGCACGTGGTGACACTGGGGTTGAGACAAGTGGTTGATAGAATACTGTCCCCCTCCTATGTCTGTAGTGTGATTAAATGAAAGCAAAATGAAATATTGTTAAGGGTGCTACACCCTAGAAACCTAGCATTTAACCCTTCTGAACAATAAGGAGGAAACTTATTTCTGGGAGTCTTAGTGGCTGTGGTCCTCTGATTTCATGACATATGTGCTTGCAGCTGGAAGGGCATGGTCACTGGAGCCCCTGGGAGAGCAGCCAACAGAGGGGACATTTGCAGTGTCCAAGTGGTGGGGAGTGTGGAGGGCTCGGAGCACAGTCTACAGTGGCCCCTCGGAGGTGCCTCACTCCCACAGCCTCGAGTGTGTTTCTGGGCTCTGGGCTCCGTTGTCTGTCTAGGGGTTTGTGTGCTGACATTGCACTGTCTTACTATAGTTTACAGTAGGTCTTGATGATGTCTGGTGGGGTGGAGGCTTCCTGCTTGCCTTAGAACATAGCCATTAATGGAAAGAGAGGAAAAGTTAGAACCAGATATGTTCCATTCCGTGATCTTAACATAGACCAGCAGGCTAGGCAACCAACTTGTGTGACCAGCCAAAGAGGAAAGAGACATTTAAAAAATGAGAGTCAGGTCATATCACTTCTCTGCTCCAAACCTCCCTTAACCCTCTTGCCATTCAGGGCAAACTCCAAAGTCCTTGAGTAGTTGGTCCACTTCTCCATGAGGGCAGAGTTTTTTGTTTTGTTTTTGTTTTTTTAAATCTGTTTTGTTTACTGGTGCAGCCCAAGAGCCTAGAACAGTGTCTGGCACGTAGTGAGTGTACAGTAAGTAGTTACTGAGTGAGAGGATAACCGTGATTTAGAGTTAGAAGGGAGGAAGAATAGTCTGCTCATCCCAGCCATCTCCCTGCAGAAGTCCCTTGTGTAAAGCCTCTGCTAGGAGCACCTCCTGACTTCTTCATGTATCATAGTGACCAGTTGCCCTCCGGCCTTCGAGTGTAGCCTTTCCCATTTTTGAGCTTTATTTTTTATTTTTCTGAGACGGAGTCTTGCTCTGTCGCCCAGGCTGGCGTGCAGTGGCACAGTCTCGGTTCACTGCAGCCTCCACTTTCCAGGTTCAAGCGGTTCCCCTGCCTCAGCCTCCTAAGTAGCTGGGATTACAGGCATGCGCCACCATGCCTGACTAATTTTTGTATTTTTAGTAGAGATGGGGTTTCACCATGTTGGCCAGGCTGGTCTCAATCTCCTGACCTCGTGATCTGCCCACCTCGGCCTCCCAAAGTGCTGGGATTACAGGCATAAGCCACTGCTCCTGGCCTGAGCTTTATTTTTTAGAAGTCCATTTCTCCCTAATTTGTACTTGGAGAGATGGGTCCTCATATCCCCACAGATGGGGATGGACATGGCCCTTGAAAATTAATTGGTTGTGCCCAAGAGGATGGAAATAGGGTGGATAAGCCACAAGAACCATGACCCCAGGGTTTGGTCACGGAGTGATCTGTGACCTACAACCTGCAGATAGTGTCTACAGGGGGCTGCTGGAAGTGCCATACCTGTTACCTTCCCCTGTGGTGGCAGAAGTAAAGAGCTGTTTTATGTCCATGAGAAAGCTGTGTAATATGGACTGTTTTTATTACTCAGATCAGTATGTGTTTATTGATGTGCATGTGTCTTGTACTCTAAAGCATCTTCACACTGTAGTTCCATGCAGCTGTCCACTTAAACTGTGTATGTGGACTCAGGATGACTTTGCTAGAGAGAGGTTACTACTGACAAAGCTAGACTCAGGGAAGGAAAGACTAACAAACAAGGATTTCTCCCTTATACAACAAAGAGCCCGTCATAGAATGAACACATGGATACATTCGGAGACTACAGAAAAGCACATTGAAGAAATAAAAATCACTTTTCTCACCACCCAAAGGGAACCACTCTTAACACTTTCGTGTCTTGCCAGAATTTTAACATCTATTCATAATAATATCTGAATACTTTCCCAAGTCATTAAATATTCTTGGAGCATATCATCTTTAGTGACAGTTTGGTAATCCAGTCTATGTAAGTACCATGATCCATGTAACCATTGTTCCCAGGTTCCATGAGGGAAAGTGCTCTTTCTTCTTGAATGTTAAATTTGTCCATGCTTAGTACTTAATACATATTCGTTAAATGAATGCATGAATGATTGAACTATTGGAGGTTTAGGTAGTTGCCAATAAGGAAAATACAGATAGTGCTGTAATACATACTTGCAGAAAAATAAATCTTTTTTCTCATATTTGATTACTTCCTTAAGATGAATTCTCAATGTTTAGTTGCTGAGTTGAAGGATAAAGATTTCATCTTGGATAGGAGCAGTTTCCCTCATTTTAAGCATTGGAGGTAGCTGGAAAGATGGTCTCTAAATCCATTTGGGGCAGGTGAAGAGCCAGGCCAAGTTATGAAGCCCAGCTCCAACCTGACTTCTTCCTTTCTTTGTGCAGCTGGTATCACCTCCAAGACTGACACTTGAACTCAGAATACCACCAGGTGGGATTCAGAGATGATTGTTAAAACCGCGAATAAATTACGTGTAGGTATCCCATTGTCTCTACCCATTTTGAAGAACAAAACTCATTCTAGGCTTTCCTGGCCATCCCCCAGACACACCCAGGCTGTGCACTGAGCACCTTTGGACCCAGAACACTGTGGGTCTCACTTCATCCTGTGGCTGCGTCCCTCCACCAGATGTAAAGCCCCAGTAGCAGGAAGCACATTAACTTACCTTTCATTTCAGAGTTCCTAGGACAGGGTCTGTTATATAGTAAGCCCCAACAAATTTTTTTTGAATATTTGCAAGAATGTTAAATGGAAAAAGTGCAATATATGTTAATATACATGATGATTGCAGCAATAGGAAAGTGTCTGTAGGGTGGAGCCTTAGCCTTCAGATCCCTAATCTGTCGCCATGATTTGTGGATGTTACAACTCCTCCCCCACACTGTAGGTGAGTGTGGTAGAACCGACTCTTCAATGTATCAAAAACTTGTTTCTGGCCTTCTCCCTACTGAGTTCATGCTAGATCCTCCAACAGGAAAGTACAGCTTGCAAGGAAGCCCCATGTTGGCAAGAGAAGGCAGCCTGTCTTGGATGGTGTGGACATGCCTGGGGGCTCTCGTGGGTGGGGTGGGTATTGGGGTCTTCTCTTATGGAGGGAGACCAGGCCAGACTTAAGGCCTGCAGTTCACGATGGGGAAGTACCAGCTCGTGAGCTGGGTGCTCTCACTTGTACTGTTCCTAAGCCTTGTTTTCCGTTCCTGCCCATGCTGAGCGGAGGGGAAGAGCATTGTGAGCTTGTGTGAGGGGGAGGGTCCCTGAGGCAAGTGTGGCCACAGTGGTTGCAGCAGCTCTGATTAGTGGGAAATTCCAAGAGGAAGGTAGACCTGGGGAGAAAGGAGTGATGGCTGCAGAGTCCAACTGCCCTTCTTCCCACACACAGAGATTCTGCCTTTTGCCAACCGTGGAGGCTCTGGGTAGGAGATTTTATTTCAGGTGATGGCGCCCACCTTCGAGGGATCTGTTACTCCTTCCCGTATCAGATCATAGCTTCAGGCTGCAGGAGGACTCAGGCAGGCTCCTGACCACAGCTTCCGTGAGTCACCAGACACCGGCAGTCTGGGAGCGTCTGAGCTGCCAGTGCCCGGAAGTGGGAGAGGTTATCCAGTCTTCCTGCGGCTCCTCCATCCAAGCTCAGCGGCACCATGTGCCTGGGAGCAGGGAAAGGAGAGCTGTTGGGCAGTCCTGTCCAGAACAATAGTCAAGGATACGAGTGGTTTTTTGTTCCCAGAACTGAGTGCATTTTTGTGGACAGTGATTCATTACAGAATACGCCAGTACTAGAACCACAGCATGTCTGTGCAGTTTACCAGGCACTGGGACATAGGTTAGCCTGGTTGATCCTCACACAACCCTGAAAGAGGGCAAGTGGGGCATTTGGGCCTCCATCTCAAAGGTGAGAAAATGAAAATCAGTTGGTTCATGACCAATGCACGGTAACCACCCCTCACAGAGTGAAAAAATGAACTCAGCACATGGCTTCTGTTGTTCGGGCCCAACTCCCTGTCTCCATCTGTCAGAGATAAGCCTGAAGGATGTGTGTTGACACCCAAAGAAGTGTGCAGAGTGAACATAGTCAGAGAAAAATGTAAGCTGAGTTGACATGACATTAAATGGAACAAGTTGGTGCTTAGTTTTACACAGGCTGGGGAGTAGAGGTTGTCTATGCGAGAAGCTTTATTTCTATCAATGCTACTGATCCCAGAAATGTGAAAATGATCTCCTTTATTATGATGATGGGCTGGGGAAGTAAGGCATAAACATAATGCAAAGTGAAGTAACAACTGAAGGCAGCATATGACTCATGTCAAAGTGTGACATAGGCCTGTGGGGCTATAGAAATGTCAACTTGGGGCCGGGTGCAGTGGCTTATACCTGTAATCCCACCACTTCGGGAGGTTGAGGTGGGCAGATCACCTGAGGTCAGGAGTTTGAGACCAGCCTGGCCAACATGGCGAAACCCCATCTCTACTAAAAAGTACAAAAATTAGCTGGGCATGGTGGTGGGTGCCCATAATTCCCGTTACTCAGGAGGCTGAGGTGGGAGAATTGCTTGAACCTGGGAGGTGGAGGTTGCAGTGAGCGGAGATCGTGCCACTGTACTCCAGCCTGGGCAACAAGAGTGAGACTCCATCTCAAAAAAAAAAAACAAAAAAAAAAAACCAAAAAAAGAAAAAGAAATGTCAACTTGGGAAAAATCCACGTGGACTGCATGGCCTGGAAAGCCTCGTGGAGAAGGAGGGTGGGGTTTCAGTCGGTGAAAGGGAGGTAAAGGGCACCTGGTACAGGTGAGGCACAGATAGGATGTGGGAGTCAGGATCAGGCTCCAAGGCTCTGGGTAGGTGAAGATAGCCCCCTGGAGGGATGTGACCTGCAGCAGTGGGCCTGGGGGCTAAGCTAATATATTGGCTTGACTGGGGAGCAGGGGCTGTTGTCAATGACCACAAACTGAATAAAAAATTATTTTCATTTCATGTAATAGAAACATGACAGAAAAGGACAGGAAGAGGAAAGACAGGAAGAAATAATTACAAAAAAGATGAAAGAGAATTGGGGCAAAGAAGAAAGGAGATGGATGGAAGGGGAGTCACTGAAAGGCCACCTATGTAGAGAGCATGGGAGGAGGAAAGGAGACAGGGACAAGTCTCAGGATGCATCTGGGCAGGGAGGGCGGGGACCCCTGCTGTTCATAGTCCCAGCCACTGCTAATTCCTGGTGAGCTGATTATCAAGTGTTAGCCAGTGAGGGCTTACGATGTGACCCTTTCTGGGAGCTTTCTCTCCTTCCTCCCTTTCACAGATGTTCGTGGGTGTCTGCTTGATGTCAGACTCTGTTGGTCCACAGAGTAACACAAATAAATGACACCAAGGGCTGGCAAAATGGTGCTGGGCTCCATGTCAGACAGACCTCAGCTCCGTGTTTCTAATGAAATCTTCAGACAGTAGCACCTCCCTCATGGGCTGTTGTGGACAAACACAAGGTCCTCATATTTTTTGTATGTCCCAGGAGCATGCATGGCCTCCAGCCCCAGGTGCCATGTGCAATGGTGAGCCATGTTCCTTTCCCAGCATTGTAGTCCCTTCCCTGCAGCTGTGCTATGAGATCTCCTCTCACCATCCCACACCAGCGCCCCCACCACAGTGTCCCCACTCCCAGCGTGGGTCCTCACCTTTGACTGTAAAGACAAAGCAGACCACTCGGATGCAGCCCTGGCCCCTGCCTGCCTCAACCTCCACCTGCACCCACGTGCCCTGCCGTGCCCTCTTTGCTGATGGGGGGAGGGGGGCAGGTGCGCCCCTTCTTCTGGCCATGCCAGCCCTTTTCCACTGTGTCTTCACCCTCTCCTTCCCTCTGAGATCCTCCCATTAGCATTTAGGTGGGCTAAAGCCTCTTTTGTCCAGAAAGTCTGTCCTCCCTGGCCCTGGGCCCAGCTGTCTTTCTTCTGCCCTTCATCCCTCAAGCCTCCCAGACCTGTCTAAGCCCCACTGTCTTACCTTCCCCCCGCCCTGTTCCCTCCCAGTTCCTGTCACTACTGCAATAAAACTACTCTTGCTAAGGTACTTGTCTTTAAATCTAGTAGACACTTTTCCATTCTTGACTATCTCATAGCAGCAATTGCTGTTTCTGATGGTCCTCTTTGAGGAATGCTTGCCGTTCTGTTTGATGGTGCGATATTCACCTGCCCTCTCTAGTCTTTCTCAATCTTTCTGCTCCCTCTGCCTTTTTGAATGTTGGCCTTTCTCAGGTTTCTGTTCGAAGACCACACCTCCTCCTCACAGTCACCCTCTTTGTCCTGGATGGCTTTGAGGGCTTTCTGACGACCCCCGAGAGCTGACCCCTGGCTCAGCTGTCTCTGGGCTCTGAGGCCAAATACCCAGCTGCCGTTTGGACAGCTCCTCCTGGATGTCCCACAGGCATTGAACCTGCCCCGCATCTAGATCAGATCTTGTCATCTTCCCACAGACCCATACTGCCTCAGCAAGGAGCATTGCCAGCCAGTTGCCCAAACCAACTGAGAACCTCTCCCTAGCAGCAATCCCCGCTCTGTCAGAATAACGTTCTGTTGATTATCCTGCCTCTTGGAGTCTACCTGCTTCTCCCTCTGGTCCATGTGTCATCCATGTCATATGGAAAGTGCTCAATAAATATTTATTGAATGAATGGAAAATAAGTTAATGTTTGAGAAAGTATCAGTCACATGGGGATTGCTCAGAAAATATGGGTGCCTATATTAATTATCTATAGCTATGAATAAATCACCCCAAACGTAGTGGCTTCAAACAATCATGTTTATTATCTCTAACGGTTTCCTTGGGCCATGAATTTGAAGGCAGTTCCTTGGGTGGTTCTGGCTCAGGGTCTGTCATGAGGGTGCAGCCGGATCATGGCTGGCCCTGGTATCATCTCAGATTTCTTCAGTCATATGGCCAGTGCCTGGGCTGGGAAGTACCAATAGCTGGGAGCTCCTCAGGCGTCTCTCCATATGTCAGTGGTCTCTCCCCAAGGTCTCTCTAGTATGGTGTCCTCAGGGTAGGTTGGACTTCTTATGTGGCAGCTCCAGGTGCCAAAGTGAGAGGTCCAGGCGGGTGCCTGTTCACCCTGTCTAGCCACATGCTCTCGCTGTACTCTACTTGTTAGAAGTGAATCACCAGGGCTGGCCCTCATTCAAGGGCAAGGGGGAATTAGATATCATTGTTTTATGGGAGAATTGCCAAAGAATTTGTGAACTTAAAAAAACCTTCATATTTGGTAAAATTCACTTTTATTTTTGGTGCACAGTCCTAAGAGTTTTCATATATGCATAAGTTTTTGTAACTGCCACCACTAACAGGACACAGAACAATTCTAGCAACCTAAAGAATTCTCTCGGGCCACCCTTTTGTAGTTGTGCATTCTCAGAGGCCACTGATCTGTTTTCTTTCCCTGTAGTTTTGCTTTTTCCAGAATGCTGTATGAATAGAATCATTTTATGTGCAGCCTTTTGAGACTGGCTTCTTCACTCTGCACAGTGTCCTTGAGATCCAAGTTGTTGGGTGCTTCAGGAGTTCCTGTCTTTTGATTGCGGAGCAGTTTCCCCTGGTGTGGATATCCCACAGTTTGTTCATCCATTTACGCACTGAAGGACACCTGGATTGTTTCTGGTTTTTGGTGATTATGAATAAAGCTGCTCTAAACATTTGCATAGAGATTTTGTGTGAACCTAAGTTTTCATTTTTCTGTGGTAAATACCTAGATTCTTTATTCAGCAGATAATTACCTGGCTCTCTCCTTAGCAGGGCAGTCAAGAGGTTTCTTATTTGGCGAGTTATCCTTTGTCCAAAGAATTTGTCATTTTTTTTGTTTGTTTTTGTTTTGAGACAGAGTTGCACTCTGTTGCCCAGGCTGGAGTGCAGTGGCATGATCATGGTCACTGCAGCCTCAACCTCATAGGCTCAAGTGATCCTCCAGCCTCAGTCTCCTGAGTAGCTGGGGCTACAGGCATGAGCCACTGCACCTGGCCTATCAGAAGAATTTGTTATTCGGGTCTCTGAACTTCATAATATAAGCACTTTTTAAAACACTGCGCACAAAAAAGATCATTCATTTAGATATCTTGTTTGTTCTTAATTCTTATGACTCCCAAAGCCCTGTTGTGGATGAATTGTGAGGCAAAGTACTGGCGTCCCATGCCTCATGGCCTCATCATCCTGGGCTCTGATGTCACCCTGGCTCAAAACCCTCATTTCACAACTTTACACAGGGACAACGCCTATGACAGAGCTGTGTGAGAATCACTTCTCAATCCCCATGGAGCACAAATCACCAGCCATTTTATCAATTAGCAAAATGGTGTAAACAAGCAAAGCAGCAAGTGGCACTAGAGGAATTAGAGTGTGAAAGGTGCACTGTGATCATTGCACACAGAGGTGACGTGAGCAGTAATGGAGGAATGCAGCCGAGTACATGTGGCTTTCTCTGTCACATCAGAGAATAGAGCTTTAGAGGAGGAGGTGGAACAATGGGAGGGGAACAGATATTTAAGAAGTTCAGGGGCTAGAGTATTAGATGTCTGGTTTTTGAATGAGTTTTATCTTCTCTTTGCTGAGGGAAAGTAAGGGTCCTAAGGTTGCCAAGGCCTCCAGATGGCCCTCCAAGGAGCCCCCTCATCAGGGCATCTTAGACTTTCAATGTGTGCAGCCTGGGGACCTGCCTCAAATGAAAAACCAGAGTCCATCTTTCAGCTCTGTTTCTATTCTGCCTCCTTGTCTAGGGATCCTGACTTTCCTTAGGATATTAGAGTACATTAGGTCAAGGCCTAAGTGAGGGAGATCTATGTGGTTCTCCAAGTGCCTTTAAAAATCGAGGATGTTAGCACTTGCATTCCTGAGGAACACACAAGGAAGTTAAATGTGCAATCAAGCTTGACGTCCGAGGAAGTCTTTCACTGACTCACAGAGCAGAACTCTGTGAGTTCTGATTCTGAGTCAGGTTCTCTGCAGAGCACTTGGAAATTAGAGAAGAATAAAGCATGGTCCTCGTCTCCAGGAACTGATAGGCTGTGATGGTGTCAGGCTGGCCTGGTCTCTTAGCCTACTCTTCTAATAGGCATCACTTTATTTCTATGAAACATGAACTCAGAGTTCCAAATAGTCGATTCATATTGAACTTTTGAAAGACACCTGTGCATAATGTAGGGACTGTGCTTTTGCAGGATATTGTGACTGGCTTATGTTTAGTGAGTTTCATTAGAAACTAGTTTACATGGAGATGTTTAGGACGTTGACCTCAGTCTCTCTCCATTTCCAGGCCTTTCCTGGCCTCAGCCTGCCTCCTTGGCCACCCAAGAGCTCTGGATCCCAGATCTGCTCCCTGTGACCAAAGTCTTTCCCCTCTGATATGACACCCTCACCTTGAGACTCTTGATTCTCTTGTTCCACCCAGTGTAAGAAGTTTTTATCAGGTTCCCTTTTGGATGAAACTGAGGGCCTCCTGCAGAGGGCATGTGGGGGTTAAGGGGTCCTGGGGAGCTCTGGAACATCCTGAGATTTTGAATATTGCTTGTAACATTAGAGTTTGTGAATGGTGCTTTGGTTAAAGGCCTGGCCTCACAGCAGCAATGAGGGAGCACTTAGATCAAAGCCCAGAACCTGTGTGCTCACATGCCCACCACGTGAATTCCTCTGGCAGCCTGCCTTGCACCAGGCCGGGAGAGAAGAACCCCAGATCTGTGATGTCCCAGTGAACCCCAGCAGTGCTGAGCACTCAGGCAGACACTCCATTATGTCTGCTCACAGACCCGACTTTTGAAAATGTAATTTTGATTACCTGATTGGTGTCTGTGACTCCTGCTTGGTGCGCCCTCATGAGTGCTGTGATTTGCTAGGCCCTGAAGTGGCAGCTCTCTGCCTGCTGCTGCCACTGCATGGACCGTTCTGTGGCTGAGACAGCCATGAGTAAGACCAGAGCTAATCCTCGGGGAGTGGGAGGGGAGAAGGAGGGGTGGCCCTGGGCCTGAGATTTCTTTGTGTCTCAGGGCTCTGGTATCTTTAAGCTTCTTTTCTTCCCCCACTTTCTCGGAGAGAAAAAAAAAGTTCCTTGACCGGCCTGGTCCCTAAAGCAGAATGCACCAGCTCTGTTAAATTAACATATGTAGTTCTGCAAAGTCTAAACAGTTTAAATTTCATTATTCTAGGCAGTATTTGTCAGGTTGCCAAAGCAGGGGAAATCTGTGAGGGGACAAGGAGAAGTTTAGCCCCATGCATGCCCAGGATGGTACTTTGCTTCTGCCTCCTGGGGTGTGTAGGGGAGAAAACTGGAGCTCCTCAAGAGGGTCTACCACATTTCACCAGCATTTGTTCACCAGCAAAAAGGGCACTGCCGAAATTCTACTGCATGAGTCACTGGGGTTAAAAATCCCTCAGATGGATAGCGAGATCACCTCTTGTCCTTTTGAGCTGTCTATATATATTCCAAAATATATCTTGGTCATTTTGATTGGTCATTATTGATTGAAGGGCCTTTGGTGTCATTAGTGTTTTAATAGTTTCTGATCAGTTTATTTAGGGCTCCGAGTAATCAGCAGCTTGAGGATGGACCCGATAAGGCAAACTATAAGAGCCCACCCCAGTGCCTGTTGTTCTGCAGCTCTGTTCCTTTTAGGGGTGGGCTTCACTTTTTTTTATTTAAGTTCTGGGGTACATGTGCACAACGTGCAGGTTTGTTATGTAGGTATACATGTGCCATGTTGGTTTGCTGCACCCATCACCTCATCATTTACATTAGGTATTTCTCCTAATGCTATCCCTCCCGCAGCCCCCCACCCCCCGACAGGCCCCAGTGTGTGATGTTCCCCTCCCTATGTCCATGTGTACTCATTGTTCAGCTCCCACTTATGAGTGAGAACATGCAGTGTTTGGTTTTCTGTCCTTGTGATAGTTTGCTGAGAATGATGGTTTCCAGCTTCATCCATGTCCCTGCAAAGGTCATGAACTCATCCTTTTTTTATGGCTGTGTAGTATTCCATTGTGTATATGTGCCACATTTTCTTTATCTAGTCTTTTATTGATGGACATTTGGATTGGTTTCAAGTCTTTGCTATTGTGAATAGTGCCACAATAAACATACATGTGCATGTGTCTTTATAGTAGCATGATTTATAATCCTTTGGGTATATACCCAGTAATGGGATCATGGGGTCAAATGGTATTTCTGGTTCTAGATCCTTGAAGAATTGCCACACTGTCTTCCACAATGGTTGAACTAATTTACAGTCCCACCAACCGTGTGAAAGTGTTCCTGTTTCTCCACATCCTCTCCAGCATCTGTTGTTTCCTGACTTTTTAATGATTGCCATTCTAACTGGCATGAGTTATGATTTGCATTGTGGTTTTGATTTGCATTTTTCTAATGACCGATGATGATGAGAATTTTTTCATATGTCTGTTGGCTGCATAAATGTCTTCTTCTGAGAATTGTCTGTTCATATCCTTTGCCCACTTTTTGATGGGGTTGTTTGTTTTTTTCTTGTAAATTTTGTTTAAGTTCTTTGTAGATTCTGGATATTAGCCCTTTGTCAGATGGATATATTGCAAAAATTTTCTCCCATTCTGTAGGTGGCCTGTGCAGTTTGCTGATAGTTTCTTTTGCTGTGCAGAAGCTCTTTAGTTTAATTAGATCCCATTTGTCAATTTTGGCTTTTGTTGCCATTGCTTTTGGTGTTTTAGTCATGAAGTCTTTGCCCATACCTATATTCTGAATGGTACTGCCTAGGTTTTCTTCTAGGGTTTTTGTGGTTTTAGGCCTTACATTTAAGTCTTTAATCCATCTTGAGTTAATTTTTGTATAAGGTATAAGGAAGGGATCCAGTTTCAGCTTTCTACATATGGCTAGCCAGTTTTCCCAACACCATTTTATTAAATAGGGCATCCTTTCCCCATTTCTTGTTTTTGTCAGGTTTGTCAAAGATCAGATGGTTGTAGATGTGTGGTGTTATTTCTGAGGCCTCTGTTCTGTTCCATTGGCCTATATATCTGTTTTGTTACCAGTATCATGCTGTTTTGGTTACTATGGCCTTGTAGTATAGTTTGAAGTCAGGTAGTGTGATGTCTCCAGTTTTGTTCTTTTGGCTTAGGATTGTCTTGGCTAGGCAGGCTCTTTTTTTGGTTACATATGAAATTTAAAGTAGTTTTTTTTTCCAATTCTGTGAAGAAAGTAATTGGTAGCTTGATGGGGATAGCACTGAATCTATAAATTACTTTGGGCAGTATGGCCATTTTCAGGATATTGATTCTTCCTATACGTGAGCATGGAATGTTCTTCCATTTGTTTGTGTCCTCTTTTATTTTGTTGAGCAGTGGTTTGTAGTTCTCCTTGAAGAGGTCCTTCACATCCATTGTAAGTTGGATTCCTAGGTATTTTATTCTCTTTGTAGTAATTGTGAATGGGAGTTCACTCATGATTTGGCTCTCTGTTTGTCTATTGTTGGTGTATAGGAATGCTTGTGAATTTTGCACATTGATTTTGTATCCTGAGACTTTGCTGAAGTTGCTTATCAGCTTAAGGAGATTTTGGGCTGAGATGATGGGGTTTTCTAAATATACAATCATGTCATCTGCAGAGACAGTTTGACTTCCTCTTTTCCTAATTGAAATTCCTTTCTTTCGTTCTCTTGCCTGATTGCTCTGGCCAGAACTTTCAATACTATGTTGAATAGGAGTGGTGAGAGAGGGCATCCTTATCTTGTGCCAGTTTTCAAAGGGAATGCTTCCAGTTTTTGCCCATTCAGGATGATATTGGCTGTGGGTTTGTCATAAATAGCCCTTGTTATTTTGAGATACGTTCCATTAATACCTAGTTTACTGAGAGTTTTTAGCGTGAAGGGCTGTTGAATTTTGTCAAAGGCCTTTTCTGTATCTATTGAGATAATCCTGTGGTTTTTGTTGTTGATTCTGTTTATGTGATGGATAACGTTTATTGATTTGTGTATGTTGAACCAGCCTTGCATCCCAGGGATGAAACTGACTTGATCATGGTGGATTAGCTTTTTGATGTGCTGCTGGATTCGGTTTACCAGTATTTTATTGAGGATTTTCGCATCAATGTTCATCAGTGATATTGGCCTTAAATTGGATAAAGAGTCAAGACCCATTGGTGTGCTGATTTTAGGAGACCCATCTCACGTGAAAAGACACACATAGGCTCAAAATAAAGGGATGGAGGAAGAAGATCTACCAAACAAATGGAAAGCAAAAAAAAAAAAAAAAAAAAAAAAAAAAAAAAGGAAAAAAAAAAAAAAAAAAAAAAAAAAAAAAAAACAAAGGGCAGGGATTGCAATCCTAGTCTCTGATAAAACAGACTTAAAACCAACAAAGATCAAAAGAGACAAAGAAGGCTATTACATAATGGTAAAGGGATCAATTCAACAAGAAGAGCTAACTATCCTAAATATATATGCACCCAATACAGGAGCACCCAGATTCATAAAGCAAGTCCTGAGTGACCTACAAAGAGATTTAGACTTTCACACAATAATAATGGGAGACTTTAACACCCCACTATCAACATTAGACAGATCAACGAGACAGAAAGTTAACAAGGATACCCAGGACTTGAACTCAGCTCTGGACCAAGTGGACCTAATAGACATCTACAGGACTCTCCACCCCAAATCAACAGAATATACATTCTTCTCAGCACCACATCGCACTTATTCTAAAATTGACCACATAATTGGAAGTAAAACACTCCTCAGCAAATGTAAAAGAACAGCAATCATGATAAACTGTCTCTCAGACCACAGTGAAATAAAATTAGAACTCAGGATTAAGAAACTCACTCAAAACCGCACAACTACATGGAACTGAACAACCTGCTCCTGAATGGACTACTGGGTAAATAATGAAATGAAGGCAGAAATAAAGGTGTTCTTTGAGACCAATAACAACAAAGATATAACGTACCAGAATCTCTGGGACACATTTAAAGCCGTATGTAGAGGGAAATTTATAGCACTAAATGCCTACAAGAGAAAGCAGGAAAGATCTAAAATTGACACCCTAACGTCACAATTAATAGAACAAGAGAAGCAAGAGCAAATAAATTCAAAAGCTAGCAGAAGGCAAGAGAGAACTAAGATCAGAGCAGAACTGAAGGTGATAGAGACACAAAAAAGCCTTTAAAAAAATCAATGGATCCAGGAGCTGGTTTTTTGAAAAGATCAGCAAAATAGACTGCTAGTAAGACTAATAAAGAAGAAAAGAGAGAAGAATCAAATAGATGCAATAAAAAAATGATAAAGGGGATATCACCACCAATCCCACAGAAATACAAACTACCATCAGAGAACACTATAAACACCTTTATGCAAATAAACTAGAAAATCTAGAAGAAATGGATAAATTCCTGGACACATACACCCTCCCAAGACTAAACCAGGAAGAAGTTGAATCCCTGAATAGACCAATAACAGGCTCTGAAATTGAGGCAATAATTAATAGCCTACCAACCAAAAGAAGTCTAGGACCAGACGGATTCACAGCCAAATTCTACCAGATGTAAAAAGAGGAGCTGGTATCATTCCTTCTGAAACTATTCCAAGCAACAGAAAAAGAGGGAATCCTCCCTAACTCATTTTATGAGGCCAGCATCATCCTGATACCAAAGCCTGGCAGGGGCTTCACTTTTTAAGACTGGGTTCCTGGTATATCTTTCTGGAATCAATACCTGTCAAGAAGCAGTGTGATACCCTCAAAGTGCGTTGCTCCTGAACCTGAGTAATTACCTGTAGTGTTTATTTTTTTGTTCACTCAACACATTTTCATTGAGCACCTGCTAAGCACTGGATTCTTTTAAGCATTGGAGAAATAACAGTGAAGAAAACAGGCAGAAATCCTGTACTTCAGGGAGCTTAGGTTCAAGTGGGGGAGATGATAAATAAAATGAATTGGCAAGGTATGTGCTGTGTTGGGAGGTGACCAGTGCCATCTCCCTCGGCCTCAGTTTCCTCATCTGCAAAATGAGAAAATGGGGCCACACCTCCAGTGTTCCTTCCTTCCACCTCTTCTCGAGATTTCCTGTGATTTTTTTTTTTTTTTGCATCACTTCATAAGGAAATCCAGTAGTCTCTCTTACCTGCAGATATTCTCAATGAGAACACAGAAATGTTTCCAGCAGTGTGGTTCTGCATCGTTCTTCTGGTGACAGTGACTGTGTCTCCCCAGGTGCATGGTGGGATGTGGTGTCATCCATAGTCTATCTAGGATGAGGCCAGGGCCCATCTGTGCTCTTGTGGGCCTGCTGAGCCCAGTGCTCCCATGTTTGGGCTATAGGAAGGTGGTCAGGTAAATAATGAGATGGGGGTCTCCTCTCTGTAATGTGTATGGGGGTTGACAGGAATGGGGAGATGGGAGGAACCCAGTTCTCAGGACACAGCTCAGCTTGCATGACTTCTGGATAATGGGGCTGTAAGGTGATTTCTGTTTTTTTTCTCTCCTGGCTTGGAGCTTTCTGCAAATGGGACTGCTGCTTATCTTCGGTAATATGTATTGTGCTTTTGGAGTATATATAGTGTTGCTTTCCCCTGGGTTTAAATCAACTAATGAGTACCCACCAAATGCCAGTCACTGGGCCAGGTACAGGGAATGTGAGGGAGAGGGAGTGGTAGACACTCCTTTGGGGGACTTGCAGTTGGCTGGTTGGGGGACTGCCCAGTGCTTGGGAGCGGTGACCAGGGCTGTGAGCCCTCCGTGCATGGTGCTATTTGTAGCAGCTGGAGAGACAAGTGGTGAATATGCGGGGTTGGGGGGGGGGGTACTTCCCATCTACAGAGGAGAGGACTTGTTTTTCTGTTTCCTGCATTCACTCTGCTGAGTCCTGTGAGTCATGAGGAGGGTGTGGGGCTGCAGGCGATGCCCTGTGCTCTCAGATGCCTCCTCCGTTGGAATGCCGAGATATTGTCCAATGACGTTGTCCTGTGACAACAGTCAGAGGCAGGGCCACCTGGCTGTAGGACACTATGTCTTGGTGGCTTTGGAGTATGAATTTGTGTGGTTGGTAGCTTGGATGGAGTGTGAGCATGACTCCTCTCACCTCCCTCTCTGGCTGAGGAACCAGCAAGGCCACTGAGGTGGAGGGTGGGTTGGAAGGGTGGGGTCTTCTGTGATGGTGGGAGAAATTGGAGTAGAGGGATGACTGTGAGCAGGTGCCAGGTCTTGAGGTCAGGTGTGAGGAGGAATGGCAGAGCTGGATGGCACAGCCCTAGAAAGTGGAAGAGCAGCAAGAGGCCTGGAGGTGGGCCTTTTGGCCCTATGGTGCACTGAGCCAGGAGAACAGGCCAGAGAACAGTCACCTCCTCTCGAGAGGGTTATGGGGGAGGAACATTCTTGGGGATCTCCAGAAGGGCAGAAAGTTGTCTGTTTTCTTTGCTGCTGAATCTCAGGTAAGGCCCCTTCTGTTGTGGGGGTGGGTGAAGGGGTAAGGCAGGAGCAGGTACACCAGTAGGGAGCCGGGGCAATCCTGGAGCCTGTGGACCCAAAAGAAAGAGCAGGTTTGGGGGCCGGGGTTGGCAGGTTCCATGGGGGATTGGTGGGCACAGTGGGTTGGAGCTGCAAGATTCAGCCAGTCATTCCTTCTGCTGCTGCTCATCACCTGCACCTGGAACCTCGTGCCCCTTCATAAAGCATGAAGCACTCTTAGCTGCTAGTGACCTGGTGGTGTCCTTTCTGTCCAGTCTTGTCCCTCCCTGCTGTCCACCTTAGCTCCTTGCATTCCTGGCTGCTTTGTGCTTGCTGGCTTTGTCATCCCTCTACCTCCTCCTCCCCATTTCTCCAGTAGGGCATCCTCATCTTAACAGATCTGACATTAATTCACTCACTCATTCATTCCACTGACACTTATTGCTGCCTGTTGAGTGCCAGGAGTGGCTGCTGGGTACTGCCACCTGCCAACCCTCAGGCTGGAGGGTGACCCTCATGGGTGCCCCATTGTTTTATGCATGTTCTATGCAGCATGACAGCTCAAAAATGGCCTTTGAATCCCACGGACACGCTTGCAATCTCCCTGAGCTTCAGTTTCTGCATCTGTAAGGTGGGGATGATCACACCTGCCTGAGAGGGTGGCTGTGAGCCTGACATACTTCGACTCAGGAAATGTGTAGCCCAGGGCTTGGCCCACTCAGAAAGTGGGTGCCCAGCTGCTGCTGCTCCTCCTCTGTATGTTATGTCAGGGCTGGGAGTCTCTGACAGGGGAAGTTGGGAACACAAAGGCCAGCAACAGGGAACACCGTCGAATTCCTCCACATAACACCAGGGCAAAGAAGACACTTGTTTTTTTTTGTTTTTAATACTGAACTGGTTGGAAATATCTGTAAGGCAAGAGTGCAGATCTTGAGGAGGGGCTTCAAATAGCATCTTTTACTCACCAAATGCAGCACATTTTCTGGAATGCTGTGGCCCTTGCTAGTTTGGGGGTCATAGCCCCAGGCACATCAGGCATCAGGATGCCTTTACCCACTCCTTCTCATATTCTCAGGCTTTCCTTGTGGTTGGGTGACATGAAGCACTTGATCCCAGGGACAGAGGACTTCTCACCAGATTGCCTTTCAGTTCTCAGCTCAGCTCAACACTGTTCTCTCCAGAGCACAAACTGCCAAGGCCACAGAAGGTGGGGAGTTAGGAGCAGGAAGTAAAGCACTCCTGTCACCAAGACTGATCTCTCTGTTGCCACACACCTAATCTCACCTCTTCTCCCCAGGTTTCTCTAAATCCTACCTCTTTCTCAAGACCATCCTCAACTACTTCAGTTTGATGCCCACAGGGGCACAGAGCCCCCATCAACTTTTTGCTATAAAGTACTAGCTTATGGTAGACCAATCCTACTTCTGAAAACAACTAGAAGAAGCTGAGTAGACTCTAAATAGTATGTAAGAAGACATTTAAACAGCTAGCCAGAACTTGTGGGGTCAAGACCCTAAAAAAAGGGAAAATTATTTGAAGAGAGCCCAGCATTCTCTGATGATTTTTCCCTTTGAGGAATTTGTTGATTTGTAAGTAGCAAGGGCTGCTTTAAAGTTACAGTATTCCCACAAGGATAGACAAATAGACCAGTGGAACAGCATGGAGTCCCAAAGCATAGCCACACACATGCAATGGGACAAGATTTGTCCTTTCACTAAATGGGACTAGGTCAGTTGGATATCCACATAGAAATTAATGCATCTTGACCATTATGTTGCAGTATGCACAAAACTCAATTCCAGATGAATCATTGACTTAAAGGTGAAAGGTAAAACAATAAAGCCCCTAGAAGATAACAAAGGAAAATATATTTACAACTTTGAGAAGGCAAAGATTTCGATACAGGACAGAAAAACACTAGCCATAAAGGAATAAATAAGAGCATTTTGAGTACATTAAAATTAAGATCTTCGGCTGGGCGCGGTGGCTCACGCTTGTAATCCCAGCAGTTTGGGAGGCCGAGGTGGGTGGATCACGAGGTCAGGAGATCGAGACTGCAGTGAAACCCCGTCTCTACTAAAAATACAAAAAAAAATTAGCCGGGTGTGGTGGTAGGCGCCTGTAGTCCCAGCTACTTGGAGAGGCTGAGGCAGGAGAATGGCGTGAACCCGGGAGGCGGAGCTTGCAGTGAGCCGAGATTGTGCCACTGCACTCCAGCCTGGGCGACAGAGCGAGACTCCGTCTCAAAAAAAAAAAAAAAAAAAAAAAAATTAAGATCTTCTTCTGTTCATCAAAAGATACCCATATGAGTGAAAAGGCAACTCACAAAATGGGAGAAGATATTTATGTGTTATTTCTCTTTGTGTGTGTAAATATTCAATAAAGGACTCATATTCAAAATATATAAAAGGCTTCTTAAATAAGAAAATGACAGTCCAATAGAAAAATGGGGAAGAGACTTGAATAGGTACTCCGTTCAAGATGGTACTCAAATGACCAGTAACCTTTATTCATCAGGGAAATTCAAATTAAAACTATAGTGATACCACTGTATACCCACCAGAATGGTTAAAATTTAAGAGTGTGATAATTTTAAGGGTTGGAAAAGCTGTGGAACAAAAAGAACAGCCACATACCCACTTTTAAAAACTCTTAGGCAGTTATGAAGCTGAACATATGCATGGTCTATGACATAGCAATTCCACACCTAAATAAAAACTCAACAGCTTTGTATATATATATATGCCCCAAAAGACATATACAAAACAGAGCAGTCTGTGTGATAGCAAAAAAAAACTGAAACAGTGCAATGTTCATCAGTAGTGGAATTGATACTTATAGAATATTCATAGAATAGAATACAGCCCTGAAAATGAATGTACAGTTACATCCCTGCAACATGGATGAATCTCACAGATACATAGTTGCAAGAAAGAATCTAGACACAGGAGAGTACATAATGCACATTGATAGATCAAGTTCCAGTATAGGGAAAACTAATTTGTAATTTTCTAAGTCAAGGTAGCAGTTTACCTTTGGAGAGGAGGGGGTTTTGACTGGCAGGGAGTGATGGGGGTCTCTGGGTGCTAGTAGTGCAAGCAGAACATTTTATCATCTGAGTGGTAGTTATGTGGATGTGTTCACTGTGAGATTCATCGATTTATATAGCTTTCTACATGTGTTATACTTAAATAATAAAGTTTACTTAAAAAATAGATGGAAGCGATTGGTATAGAATACCTTGGCTTTTGTAATTTGGGAATTTGCTATCTGGAAGAGGAGAGGTGATGAGAAAGTCCCAGAAGTTTTTCAGATACTTTAACTTGAAGGTTATACAGCGGCAGGTTTATCCTTATCCCTGAGTGCAGTGAGTGCTTTAGCACTGTAGTCTCTGAGGAGCCTGAGGACCAGGAAGCAGCAGAATATCAATTCCTGTGGCCCTTTCTCTCCTTCAGATGCACTAGAGCTCCAACATCTTGCTTTATCCATAATAGATGGTGCTAGTGGTGGGCAGGGTGCTGTGGGCTGGAGGAAGGAATCCAAAAGCTCCTTTTCCTCCTCTTTCTCCTTCTCTTCCTTCCTTCTCTTTTCTTCTTACTCTGTTGCAAAGAGTAAGAATTTTTGCTAGGCAGCCTACACCCACAGATTAAAAGACAAAAGGACATTTACTTAAAGGACAGATGTAAATTAGTGTACTGGGACACAAATGCTAAGACTTCAGAATGTTGTAGAACCTAGACCCAGTGGGCAATGCAGAAGGCTTCTTTGAGCAGGCAAGAATTCCATTGTCAGAATCTGAAGGAGAAGTTTTAAAAACTTTCTTCAGGGAAAGAAAACCTCATTTGGTTTAACAGCACTGATTCCTGCATGCCAGGGCATAATTGGCTCTTCTAGGAGGTTGTTTATCTATGCAGTGGTATTGGCTGGGATCACTCAGCAGTCAAGCCATGTCCCGCTTTTGTGAGCATAGTGGTCAAGTCAAAATAAAAAAATGTCTTTTGCAAGCCCTGGGGTTTTCAGTCTGGCCCCTTCTTGGTAATGGGAAAGTCAAGGAAAGAAATAACAAGAAACCATTGAGTTTATGGGAATAGAAAGATTCAAATATGCCTGCCAGTGGCATAATTAGATCGACCTCTAATTTTCCTTTATATCTTTCTTGTTTTCAAGCTAACCAGATAAGTTAAAAACTTATTTACTCTTAAAAACGTCCTAATAGAACTTGCTCTTGATTCTTTTTTAGTGCTGTTTCTCATGTATGAAGTCAGAACTGAAAATTCTGTTCACTGAATTAACAGACAATATGTTTAAATGGTGTAGACTTTTCGCCACATATTTCACACTTATAAAGTACTTCAGGCCAGGCGCGGTTGCTCATGCCTTGTAATCCCAGCACTTTGGGAGGCTGAGGCAGGAGGATCTCTTAAGCCCAGGACTTTGAGAGTAGTCTAGGCAACAGAATGAGACCCTGTCTCTACAAAAACATAATTAAAAAAAATTAGTAGTCTCAGGTACAGGCTGAGGTGGGAGGATCACTTGCGCCTAGGAGTTTGAGGCTGCAGTGAGCTATGATCGCACCACTGCACTCCAGCCTGAGCAACAGAGTGAGACCTTGTCTCTTTTATTTTTAAAATATAAAAAATTTAAAAGGTCCTTCAAATTGCTATACTTCTTGAGAAAACAATACTGAATTACTTGGTTTGTGAAAAAGTCCAAAGAACGTTGCTGGCTTAGGAAAGAGAGACTCACCAGGAGCAGATACCCAGCCCAACTGCCTGTGTTGCACTCTGCGTTTTCCCAGCTCGGACTTTGGCATTTTACATCCAGTGATTCAAGAGTTTTGCCCTTGCCAGGACCGGTTATCTTTGAACCAGACAAAAATAGGCACAAAATCAGTTGCTTTCAGTGATACCTCTGTAAAGTACGTCATGAGGTTTCTTTGAATTGGGAGATTTTCCTGCTAATTTAGGAAGCAGCTGAGGAGGCTCTCCAAGGCAGCTCAGATGTTTCACCAAGTCCCCAAGAGTGATCTTTCCCCTCAACAGTGCTGAAGTCATTGACTTCATCACCTTTGTTTTGATTGTTAAAAATTGTATTCATCAAAGATAAAACTCACTGGAGTGCTGGCAGAGCCCCATTTGAGTTTTTGTGAAGATTAGATGAATTAATCCAGGAGGGGCACCTAGACTGATGCTTGGAATGCAGTAAATTATTAAAAAATGGCTTATTGTATAGGTATTAGCTTGGTGCAAATGTGCGGCCTTTGCCATTACTTTCAATGGCAAAAACCGCAATTACTTTTGCACCCATCTAATATATTGTGAGCCACTGCCAGATGTTTTACCTACAAAATCTCAACTCCTCACAATGACTCTGCAAGGTGGTTGGTAGTATTTCTCATTTCACTGATAAAGAAGAAGAGCATCAGAGAAGTTAAGTAATTTGGGTGAGGTTACACAGCTGGTGAACAGCAGTGTGGGCACTGAAACCAAGTCTTTCCTCCCCACTGCCATCATCTCTTTCTCTTTCTCAAATTGCGGTTTGAACCTCCTGGAAGATTTATAGCAGTTTTCTTGTGGGATGGAGGGGTGGCATGACTTTTACAATTTGAAAAATACTTCTTTGTGCTAGAGGTTGACAAATACTTTCTACAAAGGGCCACATACTATTTTAGTATTTTAGGCTTTGTGGGCCATACAGTCTCTGTTGCAATGACTCAACTCTGCCATTGTAGTGTGAAAGCACCACAGGCAATACTTAAACCAATGTGTATGCCTGTGTTCCAATAAAGCTTTATTTATATAATTAGGCTGTGGGTCGGATTTGGCTCATGGGTTTTTAGTTCTGTTCTCTTCAAGCCCTCCACATCCTTAGGTGCTTCCACTTCTCTGTTAATAGCATCACTGCCTGTCTTCCTGGAAGCTTTCCACTTTATCTGTTCAAATGTCAAAGTTGCACCCTCTACTAATGTTTGAGAGCTGCCATGTGCTGGGCACTGGGGAGAGGGCAGCGGCCAGGACAAAGTTCTTGACTGCATGGACCTGGTATCTGGTGGGAGACAAGTGTTTGGCAGGTGGTGAAGATAAAAAGAACAGGTGAAGGGGACAGAGTGACAGGGATCCTTTTTCATGTGGGGTAGCCCAGGAAGGACTCTGAAGACAGGGCAATGGAGCAGAGTCCAACAGAAGGGGAGAGAGGAGACCACATGGCTCTGGGTGAGGAGCATTCTGGGTGGGGGGCACAGCAAGTGCAAGGGTCCTGAGATGGGAGTGTGCCTAGCGTGTTTGAGACACAGCTGGGAATCCAGAGTGGCTGGAGTGCAGCAAGGAGAAAGAGGAGCTGTGCAAGGGAGTCAGACCGGGAAGGGGAAGTCCATAGGGTCTGTGTGTCATTGTAAGGCATACTGGGGGCAGTCACAGGGGAGTTTTGAGCAGCAGAGTGTCCTGATCTGACTTATACCACAAAGGATCCCTCTGGCTGCTGGGTGGAGAGAGCCTGTAGGGTGATTAGTGGTGGCTGCCGGGAGCCTCACTAGGTGGATGATGTTGGAAGAAGCCCAGAGATTCCTGAATATATCATGAAGACAGGGCCACGTTTCCCCAATGGATTGCAGTAGAAAGTGGGAAGAGAGGGGTCAAGGCTGACTTGAGGTTTTGGCTGAAGCAACTGGAAGGACAGAGCTGCCCTTCACTGAGTTGGGAGACTGTGGGAGAGCAGGTTTATGGGGACGACGAGGACCTCATTTTATGTGTTTAAGGTGGGGGGCTGTCAGTTGGACTTCCAAGTACAGATGTCAAATAGGCCATGGATTCTCAAGTTGGGAGTTCAGGCTGGAGCCATACAGTGGGGAGTGAGCAAGGCATAGATGGTCCTGGTCTTTAAAGTCAGGGCTGGCTGTTGTTGCCCAGGGAGCGAGTACAGAGAAAGTGTGGGAAAGATTGGGGGATTCTTGCCCCGAATCCCCCACCTCTGCTGATTTCATGCTCCAAGGGTCTTACCTAAAAACCACTTCCGTTGCTTCCTTTTAAGTGAGTTATCCACAGGGCTACCAGGGAACCCTGGAGTGCAACACCAGCTGTGTCCCACCCCACTGAAACCTCTGGTATGTCTGCACCACCCACAGAAGAGTACACAAGCACCTCTGTCTCATGTGATTTGTCTTATGTGTACCAGTCTGCCCAGCCAACCACTCTTGTACCCCCACCCCCAAATTCTGCCTCTGAGCAAAGCAAAGTGAAGTACTATTGCTCTTGCTGCCTGTCCTGGTGTTCATGGCTCTTCCCACCTGGAACCTACTCCCTTACCCAACAGTATGTAATGGCAAGTAGCCACTGTGCCAAAGACTTCAAAGATCCTAGAGTGGAGTCATTGTCATGTAGACTTACATCTTTTAAAAAGATTCTCTCAAGATGATGAAGAAGGTGGTGGGGGTATAGTCACAGGCCTGCTATGGCCCTCTCAGTCTGGGGGCTGCAGTGGTGGGGTAGGGTGGTGTGGTGAGGCAGGATGAGACTGGGGGATGCAGAAAGAGGGAGTACATGAGTTTCAGCTGTGAAAAAGAACTGGCTGAAGGAAAGGATGAGGCCAGCTGGTATTGTAGCCCTGCCTAATAGTGAGCAGGTGCCCAGCAATGCAACAGATGTCTTGAGGATGCCTGCATGGACCCAAGAGCCACATCCCAGCAGGAGAGAGAATTCCAAGAGAGAACTCAGGCAGGGTGCCCAGGGTACAATTGGGCCGATTGTCATCAACCTGAGACTTAGAAAGGGCAAATAGCTTTCACTTGCATATGCTAAGTCAAATCAATTGATAATGCCTGCCTGGGGTGCCATCTAGGGGTGAGGTCTCTGAAGAAAGAATGCAGTGATTGATGACTCAGGTCTACCAGGGAAGGTGTGGGGCCAAGTGTTGGCCATTATGAACTGACTGACAGCCGTCCCTACTGAGTTTAGGAGGGCTTAGCATACCCCCATACACCCGGGAGGGAATCATGTTGTGTGAATTACACACCTAGCTTGAAATTAACCAACTTAACCAGACCTATTAGTTTTTCTAAAATGGAGTAGGGCAAAAGTCACAGGTTTTCTCCTCGTTTGGCAGTGACCCCTAACATTACATCTATGTCTTACATCATGGAGTGAATAACATGTAAGCTTCTTAACATGTGAAAACAAAGCATCTCAGAGAAAAATATCCAAAGTAGCAGGAGATTTCACCAGAAGGAAATAACATTTGTGAAAGCATTCTGAGCACTGTCAAGTGCTCTATAAATGTAAGGACTTATTGTGCGATGCCCGAGGAGAACCAGCTCAGCATAATGCTCACAGTTACAGGAGAGACTTGCCTTGTTACTTTTCCTTCCTACAATTAAGTTTTTTCTCTTGGAATGTGAAGAGAGCCTCTGAGGATGGGGTTTGCCGGAATGGGTAGCTCCTTGCTGATGGGGGCAGGCTGAAGGCAGGGAACCGTGGCGTGCAGGGCTGACCATCCATCGTTTTGCTGCCTGGTGTATCCAGGAGGGATCCAGCCTGTGAAAAGCTGGCTGCTGCCACCAGAGGTAGGCAGGGTGACTTGGCTTCATGCAGGGAGGCCAAGATAGTCACTTTCCTGCTGTGCAGCCTGCTGTGCAGCCTGCTGTTTATGGGCACGATCTTTTCCCAGGAAGAACTTCTTGGGAAACCACATCAGGGTTAGGGGGTCTTGGTGAATGCAGCATCAGCTGGAATCCTTTTCTGATGAGTGAGTGAGTGAGCGAGTGAGCAAGCATGGAATCAGATCAGTGGAAAGCACATGGACCTCTGTGGCCCAGAGTGAGCATGCTCATTTGGGGGCTGGCCTGCCCTGCCCTTGCCTTTAGATGAGACATTCCTTGCTGCTCCCCAGGCTCCTCTCCTGCTGTTCCTGTTCTGATGACAGCCAGATCCCACCTGCTTCTGGGCGCAAATCTCTTTGTAAGATTTTGCTTGTTCTGATTTCCTCCAAAGAGGTGTGTATCCAAATCTTTCCCATTTTCTTTTGTAAATGGGTGAAACTCTAAATGATAAGGTACAAATAATTTTCTCTGCTGGCATTTGAAACAGGCTACAAAATACTCTGGCATTCAAAAAAAAGTTTGGATTGACTAATAGTTTAAGAATATTCAAGAAGAGGGTTTTAGTCACTCTCTCAGCCTTTGTATATACTTAATTGACAAAAGAACTGGCTTGTCAGGAAGTGCACTAGAAGTGAGTCTCTGTGCTTTATACGAGGCCTCTTGTTCTTCTGAGAATACTGATGTCAGTAGATAAAAGTGGCAGCGTTTACTGGCCTGAGCTCCCCACTGTAACTGTAGGGCTTCTGTGGGATGGATATTAGAGGCAGTTCTTCTGCTACAGCAGTCTGGAGCCAGTCGGGAGTGAGAAACCACACAGTGATCTAAACAGGGAAGTTTAATATGAAGAATCATTAACCTATGCTAGAAGAGTAACTATAGGATCAAAGAAAAGTCTATGGTCCACTAGGGCTGAGGGTACCAAAGGAAGGACAACCTTGGAAGGGGTTCAGTTCTTGTTGGAGAAGGTGTGGTTGGGTGAGGATGGCAGGGAAGTTCGCTGATTTAGCTGGTCAGCAGTCATGGGGCAAACAGGAAGCAACTTCCCAGAGCTCAGGAGGAGTGGGGGAGCTGCAGCTGGTGCTGGTGTGTGGCCATGCAGGGGAGTGGGGCACTGGTGCAGGCAGGAGCCTGGAGTGCACACAGATAGGAGGACCATGGGAGACAAACCTGGGGGCAGGGGATGAGTGAGCAGAGGGAATCAATGTGATGGTGGGTAGGTGGACTAGAGCACCAGCTGTGCATACTGAGAGGTGATCGCTGGGCTGTTCAGGACCCATGAGGTTGCTGGAAGAGGGAACCTTCTGGGTGTGAGGCTGGGGAACAGCCCTGCCTGGATGCCCTCCTCTCCTCCTCACCATTCCCTTCCTCCTGCAGTGTTCCCCTCAGCCAGAGTCCTCTTCTGAGAAAGCTTAACATTGTGCTCACTGTAAAGGAGAAATGCTTGGAGGAATTCCTTCCATTATTGCAGAGCGTGTATTGAAGGATGAATTTGGAGCTGAGAGGCAATACCTTGCTAACTGGCATACCTGGGTTGCCTTCCCTGCAGCAGCTGTGGCCCCAGGATGTCTGTGGGGATGTAGGCTGCCCCTTCCTCCAGGTGGCCCTATTTATTTCAGAGTGTGGCTCACATAGGGGCTGGCTCTGCTTGCAAGGCTTGTCTTTAAGGCTTTGCCTTAAGAACAGAGGCCTAGAGGGAAGGAGACATGATTCTCTCTCACATGGCCTGCTGACAGCTCCAGCTGAAAGGAACTGAGCTGGAGCAGGCAGGTGCTCCTGCTAGAGATGTGTGTGACTTGAGGAACTTAACTTGACCCATTTTGGTTCTGGCAGTGTCAACTCTGGCTCACAGAGGATGCCCCCCTCTCTGCATTCTCTTAAACCCAATGCAGGTGAGAAACACTTGACAGATGTGTGTTTCCGTGTCCTAGACAACTGGTCCCATCACAGCTTGAGGAGTTCCTGGAAGGAATCCTTCTTATTGGTGCACCTGCTAGGCAGGTTCTGTGCCTGCCTTTATGAACTCCCTGGCTCAGGTTGGAGTGGGTAGGCATGCCTATAGCGGTAAGGCAGTTGCCAGGGTTAGTTTTGCTTAGTCTCCCTCTGTCTGAGCCCCAGCCATAGATATTCTGACTTAGCTGATGAGAATCAGGGTTGTGACATCATCTCCCCAATCCCTCACCCCGTGCCATGTGGTTTTAAAGTGCAGCCAAGGTGGGAAGCCCTGATTTGAGCCAGACTCTGCCCCCTGGGGCAGGCCACCTCTTGGCTTGTGTACTCTTCTGTTTACTTGTGTGCCTCTTTCATGTTTGCTATGAACATTTTGAGAGCAAAGATTGTTTTCATTCTCTTTGCACATCTGTCTCCCACACTGCCCTTAGCCAATGGCAGCCTCGAACTTACACTGCACCCACCAGCCTCGGTTCCCTGGAGCAGTGGAGTTGATGGTGCCTCCAGGTTTATACCGTAATCGGCATAGAAACTCACTGTCTCCACTGGGAGATATGACTTTCTAGACTTTATCAGGTACTAATTTTTACTTGTCAAAGGAGGGAGTGAGGAAATTTAGTCTCAGAGAGGATGGCTGTCAGGCAAAGACAGCTGCTGCTGGCTACCTTTGTCTTGGAACCTTGACCTGCTGACATGGAGGGGTGGTTGTTTGTCAACTGGAATTCTTCTCCAGGAGTTTGTTTACAAACTGCAAGAATTCCATGTAATCTTCACTTAATTTGGTGGGAAGGATCCAAACCATTGTAAAGCTAATCCAGAGGAATGTACAATTCTGCCCTTCTGGGTTTATAACCATTTTTGCCTTGGCAGGATCTAACGTGAGCTATCATGGCCATTTCCAGATGTGAACAGTCCACCACGTTTACACAATCCAGTTGTCCTCCCTGCAGTGGGGTGTGGGTGGAGCAGAGTCATCCGTCTTTGTTTAACCACAGCTCTCAAAGTGTGTGGTTCCTGGACCAGCAGCTTCAGTGGCACGTGGGTACTTATTAGAAATGCAGAATTTTGACCCCACTGCCACCCCTCCTAACCTATTAATCCTGAAACTCTGGGGGTGGGATCCAGCACTCTGTTGTAAGAAAGCCTCCAGTGACTTATCCATGCTTGAGTTTCAGAACTGCTTCTCTATTCAGTAGTCAACCTGGATGGACACCTTAGCACATCACAGTCCCACCTGTACTTTTTCTTTTCTTTTTTAATCCCCAGGGCTTTATCTGTATTCAGCCCTCTATTCTCCATGTGTACCTTTTGAATCAGATCCATATTCCTGGCCAAGGTCAGATGTGCTGCCTTAGTGAGGCCTTGACTGACCCCTGTCCTCCAGCAGGTCTGCTCAAGCTCTTGCATTCTCTCTCTGACCTCTGTTGCGTGTGGTCCCCCCACATCAGCAGCACTGGGCTCTTGTTAGAAACATAAAATCCTGGCCCTGCCCCAACTCTGTAGGTAGTTTCTATCCACTTTAAAGGTTAGCAAGCACTGATGAAACCACTCTGATTGTGTTAAAATAAGTCAGTTTTTTATGGATTACATTTTTAATAATACTTATTCATTAGGGAAAAAATGGGACATACAGAAAAGCCCAAGAAGCAAAGGCACCCAAGTTAAGGAGAGGCAGCTCTTTCCATAGGCACTGACGTGAGCAGGCTCTCTGGGTATCCTTATTAAGTGCCGGTCTCACTTTTGTTCTAGGAGCAGTGCTATTCAGATGACCTGTTTTTGAGACAGAAGCCATCCTTTCAACAACAGCTAACACCATGTCTTACACAGAACAGATGTTCAATAACTATTTAAGGACACAAAGAGGGGGTTTTAAGCATTCACTGCTCCTGTAAGGGTATTGTCTCTTTCTGGAGACTGGAGTGTCCAGAATATTAATGAGGTAGGTCAAGGGTGTTTTGGGCTAAGCTCAATCTTCATTCGGTGATCAGAATGTCTCAGTCCGGCATCTCCGTGGTTGTCTTTCCTGAGGGACAGTGAAGCTTGATGAAAAACTATTGCATGTGGCTCTCATTCCCGGCCAAGACTGCTCTCTGTACCAGAAAACTGACTTTCTGACTTACTGGGAAACTAATGGATAATCTGATTTAGGTTTTAGTGGAATCAAAGTGTGACTGAGAGAGGTAGAGGGAAAGAGGGAATTGTCCTGTCTGCCCCGCTGGCCCAAAGATAAGGGACTGATTTATTCCTGTAAGGAGGCCTGGCAGCTGGTGAGAGGTGTTCTGAAGTGCTCCAGGGGCCACCTTCAGCCCAGCACCCTGGCTGTGTGCCCCTTTCTTTTAGCAGTTGTGCCTGAGGCATGTCCCTACCCCCCTTGGCCTTGGGAGCAGCTGCAAATCTCCAGGGCCTGAGCTAGGCTCATGGATGCACAAGGCAGCCACCTAGGACAGGGGCATCTAATCTTTTGGCTTCCCTGGGCCACAATGGCAAAAGAAGAATTGTCTTGGGCCACACATAAAATATGCTAACACCAAGGATAGCTGATAAGCTAAAAAAAAAAAAAACCTTCAAAAAATCAATCTCAAAATGTTTTAAGAAAGTTTATGAATTTATGTTGAGCCGCATTCAAAGCTGTCCCAGATAGCATGGAGCCCATGGGCTGCAGGTTGGACAAGCTTGGCCTAGTAGAAATGGCTGTGACCTTGGAGTCACAAACTTCTGGACCCATCCAGCATTCCCCATTGCCCAGCTTTGCTGCCTGGAGGAAGTGTCCAGCTTTCCTCAAGTGGATGCTGCTGCCACATCTCTGTTCCTGGCCTCCAAGTATGCAGAAACTTGGGTGCCCCTGTGCTGTGCTCCTCACGTGCCTCTGTTGCTAGACAGGGGTGGCTCTGAACAGTAGGCACAGAGGAACTAAAGCCTGAATGGTTCCTGCCTGTTCAGCCATTACCTTCCACGAGGGTGGATGAGGCTGTGTGAAAACCAGGTTATACTCGTGCACATGATGGCACGGGCATCTCGCTGGGAGAAGAGCACGAACGCTGTGGCAACCTTTTAGGACATACGACGTGTTCTTACACCACACACATCTGGTGCTGCAGCGTCTGCTTGGCCAGAGCATTTCTCATCAACATCTGGGAAGGATTACTCTCTGTCTAAAACCAAACCATGTGGTGGCCATAAGAAACTGCATGTTTAGGCAAATTATAAAGTAAGCAGGCAGTAGTGCTCATGTGTGCACCTCTATGAGGATGACGGGTATGAATTGTTTTCCAGAAAATCTCAAGTCCCTTCACCTTGAATACTGAACCGGAAAGGAACCTGAGTTGAGTCCTGTCACAAACGTGTCACTGCCTGTGACCAAAAGCACTTGGACCATTTCTGGGGCCTGAAGAAAATTTTGATTCTGACATTTTAAAAGCCATCATGTATGCATTTTAGCTGTAGAGTATCTCTAGATCCCAATAAGATGGTGACTGATGACAGATCTGAATCTCACAGATGATAATCTATGAATTCAGATTTCACAGTGGATTCTCACTAGAAAATAGACTATGTTTAAAATGTTCATTGACCATCCTCAGCAACCTTAGATTGAAAATTAATTTTGGCTGAGTGCGGTGGCTCACGCCTGTAATCCCAGCACTTTGGGAGGCCGAGGCGGGCAGATCACTTGAGGTCAGGAGTTCGAGGCCAGCCTGGCCAACATGGTGAAACCCTGTTTCTACCAAAAATACAAAAAAAAAAAAAAAATTAGCCAGATGTGGTGGCATGCACCTGTAATCCCAGCTACTTGGGAGGCTGAGGCAGGAGAATTGCTTGAACCTGGGAGGTGGAGTTGCAGTGAGCCAAGATTGTGCCATTGCACTCCAGCCTGGGCAACAAGAGTGAAACTCCGTCTCAAAAAAAAAAAAAAAAAGGAAATTAATTTCTATGTCGAGCACAGTGGCTCACACCTGTAATCCCAGCACTTTGGGAGGCCAAAGTGAGTGGATCTACTTGAGGCCAGGAGTTTGAGACCAGCCTGGCCAACATGGCGAAACCCCATCTCTACAAAAAATATAAAAATCAGATGGGTGTGGTGGCGCATTCCTGTAGTCCTAGTTACTAGGGAGGCTGAGGCAGAGAATTGCTTGAACCTGGGAGGTGGAGGTTGCAGTGAGCTGAGATTGTGCCACTGCACTCCAGCCTGGGTGAAAGAGTGAGACTCTGTCTCAAAAAAAAAGAAAAAAAAAGTTAATTTTTATATTAAAGGTCAGATTCTCCAGACTCACAAATGAGCTAACTTGGAACATTCCCAGAGTCATGTACTGACCGTTTGTATTTTTTGTTATAGAAATGCACTTCCTGCACAGTGAATGCGATCCCCAAACACACCAGACCTGGTCACAGTGATAGCCCTGCCCTGGACTGGTATATAACGTGAATAATCCTGGAAGGGGAGTGGACTTTTTCTCTCCAAACCTTTCTCAAACACAAACTGAAGATGACAATATGTGTGGGGGTTTTTAGGGAATATTTACTTGGGGCATGTGACATTACAAATGGCAGCATTTCACTTTTGCTGTCCCCTGCATGTGGCTCTTTGGAAGGGCCATCCTTCAGCATCCTGGAGCTCCAGGGGTGACAAGTCCTAAAGACTTGTGGTCCTCTGCTCATGAGCAAGGACCATGCTTGTTTTTTTCTTTCTTTTTTTCTCTTCCGATTAAAAGTGTACAAGTTGTAATTTAGAAATACATGGATGCCTGTGGATTTTAAAATTGGATTTTAAAAGTTGTGGCAGAGAGTACAGGGACCAGTCTTTAATTACAGCTCACACCAACCCTATACTTTGTGATGCCAGGTTGGGGGAGGCATCACCGCTGAACAGTACTCCCGTAATCTGCATCTCAGGCATCTCACAGTGGGGCTTTCTGTTTGTTCTGGAGACAGAATGGAGGAAACAGAGGGGAGGCAGCAGATGCTGACTTGGGTATCTGGGACTCTGAGGATCTTAAAGGCAGCACAGCCCTCAATGAGTAGAGGTGTTTGGTTGAGGGGTTTTCAGCTGATCACTAAACCAGGGCTGTTTGGTCACAGAGTTAATGAATTACTAAGGGAATGGAGTGGAGTCAATTACACTGCTGATTTCATGCTGCTGACCTTGAAATCCTCTGGTTATTGAGAATGTGGCAGGTAGAGAACATTAGTGTTATGTACAGTTGAAACTAAATGAAGAAACTGCATATTTAATCATATTGCATCTGAGGAAATAGACCTTTGCGTCACCTGAACCAGGGTCCAGATATGTAGTAGAAATGAGCCAGGCAGGCAGGTGGCTCTGGATACTTGGTAGCATGTGCTTGGAATGGAGGGCAGTACTGCTCAGCCCAGCCTCCCTGGGGCTGCTGTAAAGGACAGCCCAGGGTTTCTGGATGTTTCCAACCTTCAAGAGAACCTGGAAACCTGGCTTTTTACATACTGTGCCTTTACTTTTAACTATTGGCAGCTAACCAAAAGTATTCTAAAACACCATGTGGATCACACCGAGTGTGGCAGTGTTCTGCCAGTTGCAGAACCCTGATGTCCTGCAGGCCCCATCGTTTCACAGCTGTGACAGATAACAGGCTGGCCCAATATTCTGCTGCCAGCTTGGCTCTGAGGCTGGCTTTCTTTATCCCTTAAGGGCTGTTTTCTGTGGATGCTATGGAATGACTCGTGAGTTCTGGGTTTTCCTGGCCAGCAGGCAGCTCACCCTCTAGTATTCTTAAAAGCTTTCCCTAGAAGTCTGCAGTCACAGCCAGCTGGACTTCCCTGAGGTGTGTCTTCTGCTCCTGGGCCTTTGTATCACAGATGCCAGGTGGAGCTAGATTCTTGGCCCATTTGTGTGTTTTCCCTGGATCTCAGTGGGCCTACCCTTGGACCCCGGGATATACTCACTTAGCCTGAAGGGTGCTGTGTGGATAAATGTGACAAAGTAGGAAGGAGAGCTGGGCACTGGCTACAGAGGGGAAGTTCTGAACAGATTGGGACTCCTGAGTTTCTGCTCTTGGTTTTCAGCCTAACCTGAGACTTCTGCTCTCCCCTGCTCAGGGGAGATGAAGTGGTGGTGTCTCTGGCAACTTTTCTCAGGGTGGGGCCCCAGGTTCCTGCATCACATCACCTGTGGGTGGTAGGAAATGTGCCATGTCCCAGGCCCCACCTGCTCAGACCCACAGAATTAGGATATTGGGGTATGTTCCAGGAATCTGCACTTTAAATGCTCCCAGGAGGTTGATGGAGGGATGGCAAGGGCACTGGGCAGTAGGGTCTTGTGATTCCAAGTCATGTTCTATGGGCCCCACCATCCAGGAATGCAAGCAGATGAGGGGAGGCAGCAGCCAACTGGCTGCTTCGGGCTCACAGCCCAGAACCCAACAGGAAGTGTTGAGTGGTGGCCTGCCCTGGGACCGACTCCATGGGTGTGTAACGAGTGCAGTTGCACAGGGCCCCATATGCAGAAGGGGGCTCTGCACTTGGAATTTAATGCTATGTGGCTATAGTCTTGAAATTCTTAATTTTATTTTTGAAGTTGTGTCTTTTAAGCAAAGGCCAATGGGACAGTGGAGCAGGTGCCGGGGGCTTGGCGCTTCTGCCTCCCTACTTCCCTGTGATGGGTGGTCTGCTGCCCACTCCTCACCCCACCCAGGGACTTCTGCTGCTCTTTGCCCAGCAGGGGCTGGGTGCAGGCGCAGAGAGAGTTGGGGTTGGGCATGTTCCTCATGTGCAGAGTGGTGGGGCTGGGGCTGTGGACACCTGTGAAACTCTACATATGTCCAGTGAGTATCCCCGTGCCTGAGGAAGTACAATAGTAAAGAGCTGATTTTAAAAAACACCATGGGAGGTCAAAAGAGACTGCTGACGAAAGGAGAATGATTTTTTTCCTGCTTTTTGAACATTAGGCCCCACATTTTTGGTTTAAGCTACAAATTATGTAGCTGGTCTGAGTGACCCTACGCATAAACCCTGTTCTTGTTGGATCGACTTTATTTTTTAATGAAATAATGTGCCCCTTCCCCTAGGTTTTTGCTTTCTCTCCCTTTCACCAACTCTTCATTCTGATAATACTGAAAGTCCTTCATATGTTTAGTTTCTTTATACATTGTAGTATTCTTGTTTGAATGAATGTGAACAACAGGGATTTTTAAATATAAAGCAATAACATATTAAAAGTCCTTGTAAACTTTATGCAAGAGCTTTGATGATTTAAAGAGAATCAGTAAGAGTTATCCTATTTATGTGGTTTATCCAATAATTGTTCAATTTTTAACTGCGTGAATTTGGTTATGTAGTTTAGCCATCTAGGAGTGGTTTGCACTGCCTCACTTTGTTAGGCAGGATAATAATAAATAAGCAGGATACGCTTGGGACCCGCTGTGTGCTCTGTGAATGTTTGCAGAAGACTAGGAGGTGGGGATTTGAGCATACATATATTGGCAAAGGTTTTTATTGTTTGAACGTTGAGCAGCTGGTAACAGTAGGCCTAATTATTCCAGATGTTGTAGTCTGGGTCTCACTTGACCTCTCATCAGCATTTTCCTGTTGACCATGTTCTACTTGAAGCACTCTTCCCTTGGTTTGTGTGACAGCTTTCTCTTGTTTTTTTTTTTTTCTTCTGGTTTTCTCTGGCTGCTGCTGCTCAGTCTCCTTTTCTTTTTTTCTTTTTTTTTTTTTTTTTTTGAGACAGAGTCTTGCTCTGTCACCCAGGCTGGAGTGCAGTGGTGCAATCTCGGCTCACTGCAAGCTCCGCCTCCCGGGTTCATGCCATTCTCCTGCCTCAGCCTCCCAAGTAGCAGGGTCTATGAAGGCAAGTAGAAAGTGAGGAGGCTGAGAAGTTAAGCAGAGCTAATAGTAGTTTCATTCTGCTGGGGAGAAAAAAATGGAGATGGGGCTCACCAAGATAGATGGATTCTGTTCAACATTCCAGGCATTCAGTTGGGACCCCTAAAAATTACACCTTTGAAATAAGGGCTAACCACACACATAATAGGGCATACAAACACTGAAACCCAGTTTTGAGTGAGTTTAATCCTTGTTTGGATTAAGGAGATCTATTCCTATGGCTTGCAATAAGCTAAGGAAAATCCTCTCTGAAGGAAAACATCCAGAACCTCTAAATGTTTTAATAAACAAGGACTACATTCAATAAAGATTTATTTGATATATCCAGAGTCATGACCAAGAAAAAAAGGCCACAGAAACATCTATGTGATCCAGGTAACAGAATGATCAGATGTGATCTCTAAAGCAATTGTGATAAATACATACTAGAAAATAGATTAAGATAAAGAATTGAAACAAAACAAAATAGAGATACACAATATAAATAATCAAATGGAAATTTTGGAAATGACAAATTCAAAAATTAAGTATGGAGTAAATGGTTCAACAGAAAATTAGACAGATGGAGGGAGAATTAATGATCTTGAATATAGGTCAGTAGAAGATATTAAGACCAATTTATGAAGAGCAGAAAATGGAAAATGCAGAAAGGAGCATAAGAAGCATATGAGTCATGGGTCTAAAATATATGTATTAAAATAACAGAATGGGAAAAGAAGGAGAAAGGACAGCAGCAATATTTGAAGAGGTAATGGCCAATTTTCTAAAATCAACAAATGACATCAAACTGTAAGTTCAAGAAGTGCTGCAAATACTAGATAGGATAATTACAAGGTAATCTGCACACAAGCACATTATATTAAAACTTATGGGAATTAAAGACAATGAAAGTATTAAATGCAGCTAGAGAAAAACAGATTATCTTCAAAAGAGATATATCAGACTTAGCTGATGTTTAAACCAAAATGATGTAAGCTAGAAAGCAATGGAATAACAGTTTCAGAATACTCCAAGAAAATAACTGCTAACCTAGCATTCTTTATCTAGCAAACGCATCCTTCAAAATGAAGGTGATATGACACTAAAAGCACAAAGAACAAGAAAAAATAGGTAAATTGTACTTTATCAAAGTTAAAAACTTCTGTGCCTCAAACAGCATCATCAAAAAGTCAAAAATAATCCATGCAATGGGAGAAGATTTTTGCAAATCATATATCCGATAGAAGACTTGTATTAGAATATATAAGAAGCTCTTACAACTGAACAACAAAGACAAATAACACAATTTTAAAATGAGCAAAAGATTTTAATAGCTGTTTCTCCAGAAAAGATATACACATGCCCAATAAATACATGACAAGATGATCAAAACCATTAGCCATCAGGAAAATGCAAATCAAAAGCATGAGATATCATTTCACATTTATTAGGATTGCCATAATAAAAAGGGCAAACAACAACTAGTGTTGGTGAGATTGTAGAGAAATTGGAAACTTCAGACATTGCTGGTGGGAATGTAAAATGATACAGCCACTTTGGAAGATGGTCTGACATTTTCTTAAAATGTTAATGACCCAGCAATTCTGCTCCTAGGTATATACCCAAGAGAAGTGAAAGCATATGTCTACATAAAAACTTGTACACAGACAAATGTTATAGTAGTAGTATTCATAATAGCCAAAAAGTGGAAACAATCCAAATGTCCATCAGCTGAGGAATGGATAAATAAAATGTGATATATCCATGCTATGAAATATTATTCAGCAATAAAGGGAATGAAATACCAATAAATGCTACAGCATAGATGAAGCCCATAAAACATTATGCTTAGTGAAAGAAACCAGTCACAAAAGACCCCACTGCTATAGTTTGGATGTTGTCCCCTCCAAATCTCATGTCAAAATTTGATTCCTAGTGTTGAGGGTGGGCATAATGGGAGGTGTTTGGGTCATAGGGATACATCCCTCATGAACAGATTAATGCCCGTGGTTGGGGGAGAGTGAGTTCTTACCCATATTTTTTCCATGCAAGAGCTGGCTGCTAAAAAAGAGCCTGGTGCTTCTGTCCCACCTCTTTTGCCTCCTCTCTTACCATGTGATCTCTGCACATGCTTCCCTTTGCCTTTTGCCATGAGTGGAAGCAGCCTGAGGCTTTCACTAGATGCCCAGTCTTCCAGTCAGCAGGATTGTGAGCCAGATAACTCTTCTAAAATTATAAATGACCCAGTCTCAGGTATTCCTTTATAACAACACAAGACAGACTAAGACAACCACATATTGTATGATTCCACTTACATGAAGTGTGTAGAATAGGCAAATCTATAGAGACAGAAAGGAGATTAGCGGTTGTCAGGGGCTGGAAGGTATATGTGTGGGGGAATGAGGAGTGACTGCTAATGAGTTTGTGGTTTATTTTGGGGGTGATGAAAGTGTTCTGAAATTCACTGTGGTGACGGATACACAACTCTGTGAATATACTATAAGCCGGAGAATTATGCACTTGAAATAGTTGAATTATGTGGTATAAGTTATATCTCAATAAAGCTGTTACCCCCAAAGTGGGGGTGAAATCAAGATGCTTCTAGGAAACAGAAACTGACCAATTTTGTTGTCAGCAGACTCTCACTAAAGAAATACTAAAGAGAGTTCTTCAGGCAAAAGGAAATTATTATAGATAGAAGCACGGAAATGCAGGAAAGAATGAAGTGCGATAAACAAGGTAAATCTAAGTGAATATTGACTGCCCAAAACAATACTACTTCATGCTATTTAAAATACATTTCTCAATATCTCAAAAGGTATAGCTGGCACAGTGACACACACCTGTACTTCCAACATAATGAAACCTTGTCTCAAAAAAAAAAAGTATAAATCATATTAAAGTGGTCTTGTGCCCTTAACATTGTCTGAGAAGTGATGGCACTAATTTAGAGTAGTTTTTGCTGAGTCAGGAAGGCATATTATCTATAGGATAAATCACTAAAAGGCTTAATAAAAGAATGTGTACCTGTGAATAAATAGAATACTAGAAAGGCATACAGAAGAATAAAGAATAGTAGATTAAACCAAATACGGCAGGAAAAGAGGAAAAAGGAAACTAGAACATGCAGATTAAATACTAAACATGCAGATTTGAACTCAAACATCAGCAATCATTTTAAATTAACAGTCTTTGATGATATATTTTTATTAAAAATTATCAGATTAGATGAAAAAACTATATTCCACTTACAAGAGATACATCTAAAATATATGGGTACCAAATATTGTACAAAGGACTAAAAGAAGACTATCCATGCAACACTAACCAAAAGAAAGTAGCATGCCTGTATTAATAACAGACGTACTCTTTAGGCAGGAAACATTACTAGCGAGAAGGAGGAAACCTCATAGTGCTAAAAGAGTCCACTAGGAAGTATTTGTCTGCACCTAATAACTGAAATAAATCCAATATTTACAGAATGAAAAGGAAAAATAGAAAAATTCACAGTTGTATGCCTCTCTATAGAACAAGCAGGTAAAGAGCAGTGAGGATGAGATTTAAGCATCTCATTTAACAAACACTGCAACAGTTAGGATACATTATTTTCATGTATTGGGCCATAACACAAGTCTCAAGAAATTTCGAAGAATTCCAGTCATACAGAGTATGTTTTTTTTTTGATCACGGTGAAATTAAGCAAGAAATCTACTATAAAAGAAGCTACTAGAAAATCCCTAAATATTTGGAAATTATTTAATATAGTTTTAAATAATTTTTGGATCAAAGAAGAAATCCCAGTGAAATTTAGAAATTATTTTGAATTGAACATAATGAAAATATAGCACATCAGATCCTGTGGACTATAGCTAAAATTTACTTAGAGGAAAATTATAGTCCTTTTTGTATTCATTTATTTATTGAGACAGTGTCTTTCTCTGTTGCCCAGGCTAGAGTGCAGTGGCACGATCATAGCTCACTGCAACCTTGAACTTCTGAACTAAAGAGATCCTCCTGCCTTCGCCTTCTGAGTAGCTGGGACTACAGGTGTGCACCACCACACCCAGCTATTTTTTTTTTAAATTTTTGGTAGAGATGAGGTCCTGTGAAAATTATAGTCTTAAATGCACATAATTGAAAAGAAGAAATGCTGAAAATCTTAAGATTTTAGAGGTTAGGAAAAAACAACATGTCAAACACAGAGAACTCAGAAGAAAATAATAAAGATAAGAATAGCAATTAGTGAGCTAGAAAACAAACTTATAGAGGAAAAGCAATATAATCAATAGTTCTTTAAAAAGACATTAATAAAGAACTTCTCCTAAATCATTAGAGAAAAAATTCAGACAGCACAGTTAGCAATATCAGAAATTTAAAAAAGGGAATACCACTACCAATTCTCCAGACACATGAAGTAAGCAGTTATCTTCAGGCATGCCAATGCACCTGTGGGATTTCAACCATCATATTTTTATTCACACCCAGCCCCCTGAATCTATTTCTTTATTCACCACCATTTTTAGACATAACATGTTAAAAACAAATCCCAATTTTGGCCAGGCACAGTGGCTCAAGCCTGTAATCCCAGCACTTTGGGAGGGTGAGGAAGAAGGTTTGCCTGAACCCAGGAGTTCAAGACCAGCCTGGGCAACATGGCAAGACCTCGTTTTTACTAAAAGTTAAAAAATTAGCCAGGCATGGTGACACACACCTGTAGTCCCAGCTACCTGGGGGGCTGAGGCAGGAGGGTCACTTGAGCCTGGGAGGCCAGGGATGTGGTGAGCCTTGTTCATGCCACTGCACTCCAAGCTGGGTGACAGAGTGAGACCCTGCCTCAAAACAAAAAATAAAACTGAAAAACCAAAAACCAGATCCTCATTTTATCCCATCTCCCTGCCCCCAAACAGCTATTAGACCAGTGTTTGCCATGTTAATGCAAATGGTAAATGGTATCGCCAGTTACTAATTTGCTCAAGCAAGAAACTCAAGATTTTGCCTCTCCATGTTGGACACCACCATATCCAATCAGTCACTCAATCCTCTAACTTTTCCTTTCTCCCTTTCATGCCCTCCTTCCCTATACCACTTCTCTCCCTTTCCTTCTCTCCACTTCCACTGGATTCACCATTGTCCAAGCCACATTCAAATTGCCCCTGATCCTGGCGGTGGCTTCTCTATTTGTCTTCCCTTTTCCATCCCCACACTGCAGAGCTGGTCCTGCATACATCTGCTCACAGCCATTCCATTTCATGGCTTCTTATTGCCCTAGAATCAAGTCTAGTCTGCTTTGGGCAGTGAGGCTCCCCCTCCATGGCCAGTGGCCTGCCTCCCTTCACTGCCTTAACCGCTGACACTCTGTGACAGGACTTTTGCATCTACTATGCTTCAGTCCCTGCACCCCACATCCCCTCCTAAAGAAAACAAGAACAGAAACAACACAGCCAACAAACTCATTGTGCTCCTCACTTCCTGAACTGCCACCAGCTGTTGGGTGATCAGTGTAGTGTGTGGCATGGACGCAGTGTCTCCCCAGGACATAGTGTAGTGCGTGGCATGGAGAAGAACAGGAAAGGACTATTAATCTGAATGAGTGAACAAACCAGTGATAATAATAATCCTGAAACACAGTGTTGATACAATTTTCAACTTGAATAAAGTGAAACGGAAAATGGCAAAAGGTGCCTATAGACATAAATAAAAAATATATTCCAGCTTTTTCAAGGGAAAGTTTAATGTATTTTTGGCTATTTAATGGTAACAAAATATTTTAAAATAATTCAAATATTTACCTATTTACCAGACTATCACTCCCTCTAAATTTAAGCTCTGAATGGGAGAAACCTGGCCTTTGTTTTTCTTGCAGAATTTGACAGAGGCTCTTGCCTTTGGTTGGTGAGCTGGACTCTTCTGTTAACTTAAATAGAAATCTGGGGCTTATTGGGAAACTGCTTAAGTCAATTTCAAGACATTGCTTCTCTTGCTCGGTGGCCACAAAGAACATAACTTATTAAATATTTCTGAGGAAGTAAAGTCCAGCCGCTTTCAAAGTAAATACATTCATGTTATTTCATAACCCATATATGCTGGATCATCAAAAATATCTTTGTACTTCATCCTAAAACATTTATTAAAGTAACTATGATGTGCTCATTTAGAAAAGGCCAAATGGGCTGCTAAGAACTTAAAAGTTTAAAAATGATTTCTTGGGGTTAGCCAACAGGAACTGCTTTCTTCTGATATCACTTGAATTGATTTCATGTAGTCTTTCTCTTAAGAAAATTGACCAAGTGTCACTTGTATTTTTTAAAATATGTAAATGTGGGGGTGGAGCCAAGATGGCCTAATAGGAACAGCTCCAGACTACAGCTCCCAGTGTGAGCGACGCAGAAGACTGGTGATTTCTGCATTTCCAACTGAGGTACCGGGTTCATCTCACTGGGGAGTGTCAGACTGTGGGTGCAGGACAGTGGGTGCAGGGCACCGAGTGTGAGCCGAAGCAGGGCGAGGCATCGCCTCACCCGGGAAGCGCAAGGGGTCAGGGAGTTCCTTTCCTAGTCAAATAAAGGGGTGACAGATGGCACCTGGAAAATCGGGTCACTCCCACCCTAATACTGCACTTTTCCAACGGTCTTAGCAAATGGCACACCAGGAGATTATATACTGCACCTGGCTTGGAGGGTCCTACGCCCACAGAGCCTCGCTCATTGCTAGCACAGCAGTCTGAGATCAAACTGCAAGGCGGCAGTGAGGCTGGGGGAGGGGCAGCTGCCATTGCCGAGGCTTGAGTAGGTAAACAAAGTGGCCAGGAAGCTCGAACTGGGTGGAGCCCACCGCAGCTCAAGGAGGCCTGCCTGCCTCTGTAGACTCCACCTCTAGGGGCAGGGCACAGCCAACAAAAGGCAGCAGAATCCTCTGCAGACTTAAATGTCCCTGTCTGACAGCCTTGAAGAGAGTAGTGGTTCTTCCAGCACGCAGCTGGACATCTGAGAACAGACAGACTGCCTCCTCAAATGGGTCCCTGACCCCCGAGTAGCCTAACTGGGAGGCACCCCCTAGTAGGGGCAGACTGACACCTCACACGGCCGGGTACTCCTCTGAGACAAAACTTCCAGAGGAACGATCAGGCAGCAACATCTGCTGTTCACCAATATCTGCTGTTCTGCAGCCTCTGCTGCTGATACCCAGGCAAACAGGGTCTGGATTGGACCTCCAGCAAACTCCAACAGACCTGCAGCTGAGGGTCCTGACTGTTAGAAGGAAAACTAACAAACAGAAAGGACATCCACACCAAAAACCCATCTGTACGTCACCATCATCAAAGACCAAAGATAGATAAAACCACAAAGATGAGGAAAAAACAGAGCAGAAAAACTGGAAACTCTAAAAATCAGAGTGCCTCTCCTCCTCCAAAGGAACACAGCTCCTCACCAGCAGTGGAACAAAGCTGGATGGAGAATGACTTTGATGAGTTGAGAGAAGAAGGCTTCAGATGATCAAACTACTCCAAGCTAAAGGAGGAAGTTCGAACCCATGGCAAAGAAGTTAAAAACCTTGAAAAAAAATTAGATGAATGGCTGACTGGAATAACCAATGCAGAGAAGTCCTTAAAGGACCTGATGGAGCTGAAAACCAAGGCACGAGAACTACATGATGAATGCACAAGCCTCCGTAGCTGATTCGATCAACTGGAAGAAAGGGTATCAGTGATGAAAGATGAAATGAATGAAATGAAGCGAGAAGAGAAGTTTAGAGAGAAAAGACTAAAAAGAAACGAACAAAGCCTCCAAGAAATATGGGACTATGTGAAAAGACCAAATCTACGTCTGATTGGTATAACTGAAAGTGACAGGGAGACTGGAACCAAGTTGGAAAACACTCTGCAGGATATTATCCAGGAGAACTTCCCCAATCTAGCAAGGCAGGCCAATATTCAAATTCAGGAAATACAGAGAATGCCACAAAGATACTCCTCGAGAAGAGCAACTCCAAGACACATAATTGTCAGATTCACCAAAGTTGAAATGAAGGAAAAAATGTTAAGGGCAGCCAGAGAGTAAGGTCGGGTTACCCACAAAGGGAAGCCCATCAGACTAACAGCTGATCTCTCAGCAGAAACTCTACAAGCCAGAAGAGAGTGGGGGCCAATATTCAACATTCTTAAACAAAAGAATTTTCAACCCAGAATTTCATATCCAGCCAAACTAAGCTTCATAAGTGAAGGAGAAATAAAATCCTTTACAGACAAGCAAATGCTGAGAGATTTTGTCACCACCAGGCCTGCCCTAAAAGAGCTCCTGAAGGAAGCACTAAACATGCAAAGGAACAACCAGTACCAGCCACTGCAAAAACATGCCAAATTGTAAAGACCATCAAGGCTAGGAAAAAGCTGCATCAACTAACGAGCAAAATAACCAGATAAAATCATAATGACAGGATCAAATTCACACATAACAATATTAACTTTAAATGTAAATGGGCTAAATGCTTCAATTAAAAGACACAGACTGGCAAATTGGATAAAGAGTCAAGACCCATCAGTGTGCTGTATTCAGGAAACCCATCTCACGTGCAGAGACACACATAGACTCAAAATAAAGGGATGGAGGAAGATCTACCAAGCAAATGGAAAATAAAAAAAGGCAGGGGTTGCAATCCTAGTCTCTGACAAAACAGACTTTAAACCAACAAAGATCAAAAGAGACAAAGAAGGCCATTACATAATGGTAAAGGGATCAATACAACAAGAAGAACTAACTATCCTAAATATATATGCACCCAATCCAGGAGCACCCAGATTCATAAAGCAAGTCCTTAGAGACATACAAAGAGACTTAGACTCCCACACAATAATAATGGGAGACTTTAACACCCCACTGTCAACATTACACAGATCAATGAGACAGAAAGTTAACAAGGGTATCCAGGAATTGAACTCAGCTCTGCACCAAGTGGACCTAATAGACATCTACAGAACTCTCCACCCCAAATCAACAGAATAAACGTTCTTCTCAGCACCACACTGCACTTATTCCAAAATTGACCACTTAGTTGGAAGTAAAGCACTCCTCAGCAAATGTAAAAGAACAGAAATTATAACAAACTGTCTCTCAGACCACAGTGCAATCAAATTAGAACTCAGGATTAAGAAACTCACTCAAAACTGCTCACCTACATGGAAACTGAACAACCTGCTCCTGAATGACTGCTGGGTGCATAATGAAATGAAGGCAGAAATAAAAAGATGTTCTTTGAAACCAATGAGAACAAAGACACAACATACCAGAATCTCTGGGACATATTCAAAGCAGTGTGTAGAGGGAAATTTATAGCACTAAATGCTATAAATTATAGCACTAAATGCTATAAAAAGAGAAGGCAGGAAAGATCTAAAATTGACACCCTAACATCACAATTAAAAGAACTAGAGAAGCAGGAGCAAACACATTCAAAAGCTAGCAGAAGGCAAGAAATAACTAAAATCAGAGCAGAACTGAAGGAAATAGAGACACAAAAAACCCTTCAAAAAATCAATGAATCCAGCAGCTGGTTTTTTGAAAAGATGAACAAAATTGATAGACTGCTAGCAAGACTAGTAAAGAAGAAAAGAGGGAAGAATCAAATAGACGCAATAAAAAATGATAAAGGGGATATCACCACCAATCCCACAGAAATACAAACTACCATCAGAGAATACTATGAACACCTCTCCACAAATAAACTAGAAAATCTAGAAGAAATGGATGAATTCCTGTGTTTTTTGGCTGCATAAATGTCTTCTTTTGAGAAGTGTCTGTTCATGTCCTTCACCCACTTTTTGATGGGGTTGTTTTTTTCTTGTAAATTTGTTTGAGTTCATTGTAGATTCTGGACATTAGCCCTTTGTCAGATGAGTAGGTTGCAAAAATTTTCTCCCATTCTGTAGGTTGCCTGTTCACTCTGATGGTAGTTTCTTTTGCTGTGCAGAAGCTCTTTAGTTTAATTAGATCCCATTTGTCAATTTTGGCTTTTGTTGCGATTGCTTTTGGCATTTTAGACATGAAGTCCTTGCCCACACCTATGTCCTGAATGGTATTGCCTAGGCTTTCTTCTAGGGTTTTTATGGTTTTAGGTCTAACATGTAAGTCTTTAATCCATCTTGAATTAATTTTTGTATAAGGTGTAAGGAAGGGATCTACTTTCAGCTTTCTACATATGGCTAGCCAGTTTGCCCAGCGCCATTTATTAAATAGGGAATCCTTTCCCCATTGCTTGTTTTTGTCAGGTTTGTCAAAGATCAGATAGTTGTAGATATGCGGCATTATTTCTGAGGGCTCTGTTCTGTTCCATTGATCTATATCTCTGTTGTGGTACCAGTACCGTGCTGTTTTGGTTACTGTAGCCTTGTAGTATAGTTTGAAGTCAGGTAGCATGATGCCTCCAGCTTTGTTCTTTTGGCTTAGGATTGACTTGGCGATGCGGGCTCTTTTTTGGTTCCATATGAACTTTAAAGTAGTTTTTTCCAATTCTGTGAAGATCATCATCACTGGCCATCAGAGAAATGCAAATCAAAACCACAATGAGATACCATCTCACACCAGTTAGAATGGCCATCATTAAAAAGTCAGGAAACAACAGGTGCTGGAGAGGATGTGGAGAAATAGGAACACTTTTACACTGTTTGTGGGACTGTAAACTAGTTCAACCATTGTGGAAGTCAGTGTGGCGATTCCTCAGGGATCTAGAACTAGAAATACCATTTGACCCAGCCATCCCGTTACTGGATATATACTGAAAGGACTATAAATCATGCTGCTATAAAGACACATGCACACGTATGTTTGTTGCGGCACTATTCACAATAGCAAAGACTTGGAACCAACCCAAATGTCCAACAACGATAGACTGGATTAAGAAAATGTGGCACATATACACCTTGGAATACTATGCAGCCATAAAAAATGATGAGTTCATGTCCTTTGTAGGGACATGGATGAAACTGGAAACCATCATTCTCAGTAAACTATCGCAAGGACAAAAAACCAAACACCGCATATTCTCACTCATAGGTGGGAATTGAACAATGAGAACTCATGGACACAGGAAGGGGAACATCACACTCTGGGGACAGTTGTGGGGTGGGGGGATGGGGGAGGGACAGCATTAGCAGATATACCTAATGCTAAATGATGAGTTAATGGGTGCAGCAGCAAACCAACACGGCACATGGATACATATGTAACAAACCTGCACATTGTGCACATGTACCCTAAAACCTAAGTATAATAATAATAAAAAAAAGAAGTGGATAAATTCCTCGACACACACATCCTCCCAAGACTAAACCAGGAAGAAGTTGAATCTCTGAATAGACCAATAACAGGCTCTGAAATTGAGAGAACAATTAATAGCTTACCAACCAAAAATGTCCAGGACCAGATGGGTTCACAGCCGAATTCTACCAGAGGTACAAGGAGGAGCTGATACCATTCCCTCTGAAACTATTCCAATCAATAGAAAAAGAGGGAATTCTCCCTAACTCATTTTATGAGGCCAGCATCATCCTGATACCAAAGCCTGGCAGAGACACAACAAAAAAAGAGAACTTTAGACCAATATCCCTGATGAACATCAATGCAAAAATCCTCAATAAAATACTGGCAAACCGAATCCAGCAGCACATGAAGAAGCTTATCTACCATTATCAAGTGGGCTTTATCCCTGGGATGCAAGGCTAGTTCAACATACGCAAATCAATAAACGTAATCCAGCATATAAACAGAACCAACGACAAAAACCGTATGATTATCTCAATAGATGTAGAAAAGGCCTTTGACAAAATTCAACAGCCCTTCATGCTAAAAACTCTCAATAAATTAGATATTGATTGGATGTATCTCAAAATAATAAGAGCTATCTATGACAAACCCACAGCCAATGTCATACTAAATGGGCAAAAACTGGAAGCATTCCCTTTGAAAACTGGCACAAGACAGGGATGCCCTCTCTTTCCACTCCTATTCAACATAGTGTTGGAAGTTCTGGCCAGGGCAATCAGGCAGGAGAAGGCAAGGGAAAAGAGGAAGTCAAATTGTCCCTGTTTGGAAATGACATGATTATATATCTAGAAAACCCCATTGTCTCAGCCCAGAATCTCCGTAAGCTGATAGGCAACTTCAGCAAAGTCTCAGGATACAAAATCAATGTGCAAGAATCACAAGCATTCTTATACACCAATAACAGACAAACAGAGAGCCAAATCATGAGTGAACTCCCATTCACAATTGCTTCAAAGAGAATAAAATACCTAGGAATCCAACTTACATGGGATGTGAAGGACCTCTTCAAGGAGAACTACAAACCACTGCTCAATGAAACAAAAGAGGATACAAACAAATGGAAGAACATTCCATGCTCATGGATAGGAAGAATCAATATCATGAAAATGGCCATACTGCCCAAGGTAATTTATAGATTCAATGCCATCCCCATCAAGCTACCAATGACTTTCTTCACAGAATTGGAAAAAACTACTTTAAAGTTCATATGGAACCGAAAAAGAGCCTGCATTGCCAAGTCAATCCTAAGCCAAAAGAACAAAGCTGGAGGCATCACGCTACCTGACTTCAAACTATACTACAAGGCTACAGTAACCAAAACAGCATGGTACTGGTACCAAAACAGAGATGTAGACCAATGGAACAGAACAGAGCCCTCAGAAATAATGCCGCATATCTACAACCATCTGATCTTTGACAAACCTGACAAAAACAAGAAATGGGGAAAGGATTCCCTATTTAATAAATGGTGCTGGGAAAACTGGCTAGCCATATGTAGAAAGCTGAAAGTGGATCCCTTCCTTACACCTTATACAAAAGTTAATTCAAGATGGATTAAAGACTTAAATGTTAGACCTAAAACCATAAAAACCCTAGAGGAAAACCTAGGCAATACCATTCAGGACATAGGCATGGGCAAGGACTTCATGACTAAAACACCAAAAGCAATGGCAACAAAAGCCAAAATTAACAAATGGGATCTCATTAACCTAAAGAGCTTCTGCACAGCGAAAGAAACTATCAGCAGAGTGAACAGGCAACCTACAGAATGGGAGAAAATTTTTGCAATCTACTCATCTGTCAAAGGGCTAATACCCAGAATCTAGAATGAACTCTAACAAATCTACAAGAAAAAAACAGACAGCCCCATCAAAAAGTGGGCAAAGGATATGAACAGATACTTCTCAAAAGAAGACATTTATGCAGCCAAAAGACACATGAAAAAATACTCATCATCACTGGCCATCAGATAAATGCAAATCAAAACCACAATGAGATACCATCTCACGCCAGTTAAAATGGTGATCATTATAAAGTCAGGAAACAACAGGTGCTGGAGAGGATGTGGAGAAATAGGAACACTTTTACACTGTTGGTGGGACTGTAAACTAGTTCAACCATTGTGGAAGTCAGTGTGGCGATTCCTCAGGGATCTTGAACTAGAAATACCATTTGATCCAGCAATCCCATTACTGGGTATATACCCAAAGGATTGTAAATCATGCTGCTATAAAGATATATGTTTATTCCAGCACTATTCACAATAGCAAAGACTTGGAACCAAGCCAAATGTCCAACAATGATAGACTGGATTAAGAAAATGTGGCACATATACACCATGGAATATTATGAAGCCATAAAAAATGATGAGTTCGTGCCCTTTGTAGGGACATGGATGAAGGTGGAAACCATCATTCTCAGTAAACTATCACAAGGACAAAAAACCAAACACCGCATGTTCTCACTCATAGGTGGGAATTGAACAGTGAGAACACATGGACACAGGAAGGGGAACATCACACACTGGGGCCTGTTGTGGGGTGGGGGGAGAGGGGAGGGATAGCATTAGGAGATATACCTAAAGTTAAATGACAAGTTAATGGGTGCAGAACACCAACATGGCACATGTATACATATGTAACTAACCTGCATGTTTTGCACATGTACCCTGAAACTTAAAGTATAATAAAAAAATAAAATATGTAAATGTAATTACAATTTTTTATGTGAAATGCATTATACATACAAAGGAATACATGTGAGGAGTATGTATAGTTTGAAGGTTAATGAAATGAATACCACATTCTCACTATCACCTTAGGAAATAGCAGAGGACAACCCCAGAGTGTGTGCCCTGTATCTTGTCCCTTTGCAATGGTTGTTATGGGTTATGGGGGAATCATTAGTCCATAAAAGCTAGAAAGATTGAACCGAGTTTTGTGTTGGTTTTATTAAGACTTGTGAAAGGGACATGTGGCACTACTTGTTGGAAAGCTCTCTTTCCTAACATTTTTTGCTTGTCCTTTAAGTCCAGTTCCTTGTCTCTGCTCCGTTTAGTAGGAACCGCAAAATCCAAGGACGCCACAAGCTTCATGGCTGCCTAGCAACAAAAGTACCATTTGAGGGGGGTAAACAGGTGTAGCTGTATTGCAGCTGACCAAATGGAACATGCTGACTGCTTTTGGGCTGCTCTTAGAGCTGTATGTGCCTGAAGTGGGGCACTCAGGGGACCCATAGTCAACCTGGCCCTGAGAGAGGTAGGGCCCACAGCAACGCTTCATTTATGAGCCAGGAGTGGGGCGGGCTTTGTGGGCATGTGACTGATGGAGTCAGAAGGTCCCCGTGCTTAAGGTTGCTATCTTGAAATTCTTCCAAGTTTTATCTTTCTGTTTGCATTTGAAAGTGAAGTTCCGTGGGTCCATGGAGCACACTCTGGGGGTTTAGGACTTCGTGTGTTCTTGCCTCCTGCTGTGTCCTCTCCTCTGTGGGAGGGTCCTTGACTGACTGCTCCCTCACTCTCTGGTGCTCCAGGCTCTGGGCTCCCCTTCCTTGCTTTTACCCAGCAAATGCTGCTGTCTTCTGCCCCAAGCAGGACTTTGGGCTCAGGGAAGGTCAGGGAAGCCGGAGTTTGAGCTCAGGTATGTTCTTGCTCTGTGGCATGTCAGGGTTGGGCAGGTAGTGACCAGCCCTGCCTTGAGCCTGCAGTGACGTGGTGCATTCAGCAGGCAACTTGAAGAGGGCAAACCTCTCACCCACCTGCCATCCCGGTGCAGAGCACGTGGAGTGTGAAAGTGGTTCTCCCTGTTGGCTGTGGGTTGAGGTGGCAAGCTCATGGGAAGAGGAGGGTGACATAAAGTCAGAACCCTAAAGTTGCTCCTGAGCCTATGAGTCAACTGGAAAGTTCTGATTTGGCCCAGTTTGGCCAATTTCTCCTGGGCTGTCTCATGTGTCTGTCATGTGGGTCATCTGGAGGCTTGACCATCCAGGCTGGCCTCGCGTGACATGTGGCAGTTGGCAGGCTGTTAGCGGGGGATGGCAGGAGCAGCCAGGCCTGAGTCTTTCACCCTCCATCGGGTAACCCCAACATCTTCAGGCAGAGGCAGAGCTCCAAGAGCAGCAAGAGAGGACAGCCCCAGTCTCTGCCAGGTCACACGTGACACTGTCCATTGGCCAAAGTAAGACACAGGTCACCCAGATTCCAGGATTAGAGGAAGAATCTGCCTCTAGAGGGAATTTGCTGCAAAATCACATTGGGAGGATGCGGATACAGGGATGGGGGAACCAATGAAGTGCCGTAAGCACTTGCCCTTTCCATTAGGTTTACTTTTTTCTTTTTAAGATCAGAATGTTTTCCCACTTCTAAACTATAACCAAAATTAGTTTAAGGAGTAGCCCTAGTATATATATTTATAGAACGGTTCTGTGCAAATCTATTTCAGGATTACACAGAAATTTTATTGCCTGGGCTATGGATCGCTGTGGACCTGCTGCCAAAACCTAGATAATCATTAAGCTACTTCAGTAACATGCTAGTTCACTGGACTAAGAAAAAGAAAGAATACATAAATCGAGACGTGACATCAGCCTCCTTTGAGATGTTTGGGTTTTTTTCAGGATGGTGAGTCTGCCCTTTCTTTTTATTTCTTTAGATGACAGTCTCACTCTGTTGGAGTGCAGTGGCGCAATCTTGGCTTACTGTGACCTCCGCCTCCCTGGTTCAAACAATTCTCCTGCCTGAGCCTCCTGAGTGGCTGGGATTACAGATGTGTCACCACCAAGCCCGGCTAATTTTTGTTTGTTTGTTTTTGGTGGAGATGGGGTTTCACCATTTTGGCCAGGCTGGTCTCAAACTCTTGACCTCAAGTCATCTGTCTGCCTTGGCCTCCCAAAGTGCTGGGATTACAGGCATGAGGCATCATGCCTGGCTTGCCCTTTCTTTTTTACTGCACTATCTTTGTAGGAACAGTCAAAAGAACCCCAGAGTGACTTTGCGTAGTGTCTCTACAAGGAGTGGAAGGCTCTTTCTGTGTCTCCAGAGAATAAGGTCCTGCTTTATCGGTGTGTTTTAACCTAGGCGGAGTGGCACAAAATCCTGGATATTTAGAAGGACACTTACTGTGGATCTGAGACTGGCTGCCTGCTGAGCACCCTGCCTCCCGCCAGAATCCTGGCCACAGGTTTACAGCCCTAACTGTGTGAGCCTGCAACCCAATCTGAAGTCTTCCTGCTGCACCGCTGTCACTGCCCCTAAATTTCCTTAATCGCCGTGCTTCCATAATAGCCCTGTAATGTTATCTCCCCCCATGGCTCCTGGCTTTGTCTTATGTCCTGAAGTGCCCGGCAATGTCCTGGCCACCAAACCTAGAGCCAAGAAAGGACTGCAGGGGACATGCTGCCAGGGGATCAGGGTTGATATGAAAATTGTCAGAGTCAGGAAATTCCAGGTCCCTTGAGTCACTTGGGAAGACATTTGACAGGAAAGGCCAAGGAATGGGATCAGGTTGCCTCTGTGTAAGTAAGAATTGAGATTCCCCAACGGGGACTGGTCTGGCAGGGAGGTGTCTGAGTTTTTCACCCTGTAGGGAAAGTTTTGATGCATCTGTCTAAATCTGTGTAATAACTGGATTTGAATTAATCACCACTCACTGTCTATTCATATTGTTTTTAATTCTTCGGAAAGTTTATAACTGTTACTTCTTTATCACTGACAAGGTTGAGGAATTCATTTAGCATACCTATTAATTTGCATATTAAAATAATAGCGAAACATGACCCCATCCCCACATATTTAGGGACTTCTGCTGTTTTCAATGTATTGGTCCAGCCAAGAAGCACTGTGTTCTTCCTCCTTGGCTCATGTGATGGTTTAAATATTAATCTCCTGTGTCTCGGGTTTAATGATGGGGTGGGGTTTGTGTGGTGGAGTGGCTTGGGCGGTGTGTGTTGACTCGTTTGCTGTCTTCACAGCCCCTGTGTTGTTAGGATCCCCTTTGCACACACATGTCCTGTCTCCCAAAGGGCAGCCCCTCTTTCTATAGCCCCGCTGTGAGGACTGCACATGAAGTTTCTGAGAGATAAAGAGATGCAAATTATTTTCTTTTTCAGTTGAGGGACTCACTAGCACAAATGGGATGGGCCTGCCCACCCCTTCATTAGGGATCGGGGTTGTGACGTCTGGCGTAGGAGGTAATGGCAGCCTCTATCCTGGAGGAGGGACTCGGGCAGTTCCATGGAGGATGCTTAGGTCTCTGCTAAGGACAGCAGAAGGGCTATAACTGAGGATGAATGTCCATCCATTTTGACAGTTGATTTAGATGGTGTTTTATTCTCTTCTGTGTTTGATTTGTGTGTTACAGTTAAATGATCTCTTTGAGGGAAGGAAGTGATTATGTGTTCCTTGGTGCCCTGCCTGTGCCTGACATATAATTTTGTTAAAATTGAACTGTGGAAATGGTAGTAGTTATGTTGCCCAGAATGTGAGAAGAGGAATGGTGAGAACAAGCCATTGTGCTAAGGTTTGGGGATTCTGCTGTCAGAGGCTGGGGAGATTATGGGGCTTCCTGTTACAATTTGGGGCCGGCGTGAAGCGCCTTGAGGCAGATACCTGGCAGGCCAGGGTGAGTGTCCAGAAAGGTGAGATATTTGTCTTGGGCTGCTGGGAATAAAATCTGAAGATGCGAGATGGAAATGGTATGCAAAATAGTCCAGATGGGGCTACATCTGCCAGCCACTAGTACATTCCCACCTCCTCGCAGTCTAAGGAGAAGAGCACAGGGCTTAGGCAGGGCTGATGGAGACTGATAAGCCTGGGTAAGGGGCTGTCAGTCTTTTCATCTGTGCTATCTCTGCTTTAGGTACCTCAACTGAATGGCCAAGAACAGTATGTGCTGGTGCTGGCCTGGGTGACCTGCAAGACTGATTGTCAAATTCTCAGGAATTTTGTGAGCCACTTGTCAAACATAGCTATTACTAAAAATTAAATTGGCTAGGCACAATGGTTCACATCTGTAATCTTCACACTTTGGGAGGCTGGGGTGGGAGGATTGCTTGATGCCAGGAGTTCAAGACCAGCCTGCACAACAGTGAGACCCCCCTACAAAAAAGAAATAATAATAATAAATAAAAATAAGAGAAATTTAAAATAAGAATTATAGAAACTCACAATTGAGCCGATTATATTAAAAACAAAGGTTATAGACATTCACAATGTGTCACTTCCTAATTATTTTACTCCATTCTGCTACCTCTGCTCTCCAGGTTATTTAGATCTTACAGATCTGTGTGGTAGAAATGCTGTATACTGGTGAGCTGCTGCACACCTCTTTCTAACCCCATGCTCAGCGACTGTGCATTGGTGGCTTGAAACAGGCTCTGGTGGGAGTATTTATGCCACATTCATGTGTATGCTTGGCTTCTCTCCAGACAGCACTATTTGCTCTTGGTTCTGTCCCTCTGGCTGAGTGTGGACCACAGGCTTAGAATGACTCAGACCTCCTTGAGGAGAAGTAGAAACTCCTTATCCCAGTTCTTCTCTCTTTAGGCTCATATGTTTCCAGGGGTTGAGGAAAAGGACATTGTGGTGGCTTAAAGAGCTTTTGTCATTCCATCTTTCAGTCTGTTGATTATATGTGGGATTAAAAATAGGCAGAGTGTTGATACTATCAGCCGAACACACTAAATCAGCTTTCTTAGTTAATAACAGCAGTAGAAATTAAAGCAAGAATGAGCTGCCAATGATTACAACCAGACACATGGTCCACTGTACGTGTCAACAGGTCCAATTTCCATTGGAATTTTCCACCTGGAATGATAAAGTCTGATTTCAGTCCACTGGTGATCGTTGGCTCAGGAGACACCTTCTGCAGGAAACTCTTCCTGCCTGCTGCTTCCATAGAGTAGGGGAGGCAGCTCCTGTGTGTTTCCCCAAAACCCTGGGCACACCTTTGACACTACAGTACAGAAAATTTGGCCAGTTTGTATTATTAAATGCTTTCTCAAATCAGATGATCCATCTATAAGATGCTGCTCAAGAATGCTGAAATTCACCAGCAAGCCTTTAGTAATTATGAGGTACGGTCTGCTATTAGAGAAATAAAACAAGTGAATCAAATAAGATTAACCCCTTCAAATGACTTAACTAGGTATTTCTCACAAGTAATAAAGAAGAAATTCCTTTCATTCTGTTGTGGATAACCAGAAACAAGGAACTGTGGGGTTTCTAACAAGAATTAACAGCCTGTTATAGATGCTGCTTCTAAACAAGATGACAGTTTGCATTTCTCTTGTTGAGGATAATAGCAAAACTTTCCTATCAAAACAAAAAAAAAAGTGAGATTTGAAATCTCACTTATAGCAGATTATCAAGCATTCATCTAGATGTTTTAAAGTAACCACATATTTGTCTCCACTTTTCCCCTAGCTGTCATTTTGGAGTAATAGCCTAACTCAGCAAGAAGATGAATTGAGTCACTCTTATAGCTCAAGAAATCAAGCATGAGGGTATAAGTTTAGATTTTCTCATAATATTAATCTCAATCTTCTTTGGTAAAATTATTTTTCTCTATTTTAAGAGTAATCATTCTATATGTAATATAATGCTAACTGCTACCTGTAGCAACCACAAAACTTTAATGAGTTAGCACAGCAAAGGCTCGTTTCTTGATGCTGTCACAGTCCAGGATGGGTCAGTGGATCTGGGCAGCAAAGTGTTCTCTTCCATGCAGTGACTCAGGAACCCAAGCTCCTTGCATTTGGGGCTCTGCTGTTTTCTAGGTTTCAAAGTCTCCTCTGGCTCCTCTGCATCTGGCCATAGGCAAGAAAAGAAAAGTGGACAGTTGTGCAGAAGTGTTATGGCCAAGCCTGCTGGGGGTCTTCTTCACTTTCACCCACATTCTGTTGATCAATACTCAGTTATGCAGCCAGAGCCCAACTCTAAGACAAGGCTGTGTGCCTGGGGAGAAAAGGGAATGGTGTTGGCAAACACATTTGCTCAGTCACACCAGAACACTCAGTTGATACAAGCTGCATTTTGCACCGTGATACAATTTTCAAGTTCTGTGTGTGTCTTGGGCTGTAGAGAGGATGCAGAGTGTAGTGGTTGAGACCATGTCCTCAAATCAAACTACTGGTATCCAAATTCCAGCTCCACCATTTACTAGATGGTGAATTGGGCAAGTAACGTAGCCTCTCTTTGTGCCTCACGGTCCTCCTCTGTAAAATGAGGAAAATAGTAGAACATACAGAGTTTGTGAGAAAATCAACTGACTTCCCATGTACAAATGTTTAGAACAGTGCCCAGAATATAATGAACAGCATATAAATGTTTGTCAAACAAAATTTTTGGCTGGGCGTGGTGGCTCACGCCTGTAATTCCAGCACTTTGGGAGGCTGAGGCGGGTGGATCACCTGAGGTCAGGAGTTTGAGACCAGGCTGGCCAACAAGGCAAAACCCCATCTCTACTAAAAATACAAAACAAAATTAGCTAGGCATGGTAGTGGGAGCCTGTAATCCCAGCTACTTGGGAGGCTGAGGCAGAAGAATTTCTTGAACCTGGGAGGCAGAGGCTGCAGTGAGCCGAGATCGTGCCACTGCACTCCAGCCTGGGTGATAGAGCGAGACTCTGTCGCCAAAAAAATAAAAAATAAAAATTTTAAAAAAAGAGATCAGTGTGCGTGCCTATAATCCCAGCTACTCGGGAGGCTGGGGCAGGAGAATCACTTGAACCCGGGAGGTGGAGGTTGCAGTGAGCTGAGATCGAGCCACTGCACTCCAGCCTGGGTGACAGAGCAAGAGAGACTTAATTTCCTGTGTGCTATGTTGTAATTTGGGTATATTGCCATTCAGTTGGAGGATGTTTCAGTTCAGTTGTAAAAATACTTTATTGAGCAACATTATTTGTAATGTGCAGAGTATGACCATAGAATCTGAATAAGCAGGCTCTTCACTGAATCAAAGGAAACAGCATATTTTCCCCACCAAATTTGCCTTTTAGGCCCTGTGACTCAATCCATGGTCACATCAGCATCGTGATCTCGATTTCCACTCTTGAAATGCCAGGTCTCGTCTGTGCCCCTGAGAGTGGAAAAAAGCGTTGGCCCAGTGCCCAAAGGGCTCTTTCAGTGGCTTAGGGCCCAGAGGATGCTGTCGATGTCACTCTGTTAAGAGATGCCTCATCCGTCCACTCGGTACACAGATCATTCCCGATCTATTTGCACTAACATGCTAGCTCTTCAAGTTATGATCCACATTTCAGAACATTGCTCGATTTTACAAAACACAGGAGGGCAACATGATGTGATTTCTCCATATGTAGTCCCCATCTGAGGAGCAGGTTGGGTATAACAGACTTTTTCTCTTGCAGCTGGATGACTGTACTCTGCAGCTCTCTCACAATGGCGCCTACCTGGATTTGGAGGCCACCCTGGCAGAGCAGCGGGATGAGTTGGAAGGCTTCCAGGATGATGCCGGGTAAGAGCAACTGTTCACCCTGCTGACTGGTCCCCACCTACCAGGAAATGGGGGTATATTGAGGCCTTAAAATATTTAGGAGGAACTACCATGGCTTTGACCTTCTCTTAATTCTCAATCACACACGAGGGAGATGCAAGTGACTCATCAGTGGTGACTGCAGACCCATTTCCATTTTGAGTAACTTTTCTTGATGGGTGCTCGAGAGTAGCCTTTCCTAGGAACATTTGTGGTAATCAAGCATATGGTATTTATATGCTAAGTTATTTTAAAATCATATGTCACAATTAAATAGATATTTTCCAGCCAGCTGTGGTGGCTCACACCTGTAGTCCCAGCTACTCGGGAGGCTGAGGTGGGAGGATTGCTTAAGCCTGGGAGGCTGAGGCTGCAGTGAGTCATGATTGTGCCACTGCACTCCAGCTTGGATAAAAGGGCAAGGTCTTGACCTTGTCTCTAAAAGTGAATAAATAAGTGGATATTTTCCAGATTTTAGTGGATTTGCAACTATTTTAGATATTGTATTCAATGATAATTTACTGTATATTTTCTTAGCAGATGCTCTAGTAGATGGTTTTATATGGTATCATCTTTTAAACTCATTACTGTGGAAAAAGTAATTATTAATTATGTTAATGTCAACTTACTTTTTGCCTATACCTAGAATTGCTTAATACTTTTGCTGAATAAAGAAATACTCTGAGTCTGAATAAAGCAATATGCACATAAAAAAATCAGAGATGTGCACAGAAAGTGAAACTTCTCTAGGAATATACCCATATCAGCAGCTATTCTTATATTTATTAGATTACTGAAATAGCCCCTGATGGGGCCCCACCTTTTTCCTTCTTATTTTTATTTATTTTTGAGACAGGGTCTCACTCCAGTTGCCCAGGCTGGAGTGCAGTGGCATGATCTCAGCTCACTGCAGCCTCTCAAGTAGCTGGGACTACAGACATGTGCCACCGTGCCCAGCTAATTTTATATGTATGTATGTATGTATGTATGTATATATATATATGTGTTATTTTTGAGACAGAGTCTCGCTCTGTCCCCCAGGCTGGAGTGTAGTGGTGCAATCTCGGCTCACTGCAACCTCTGTCTCCCAGGTTCCAGCCATTCTCCTGCCTCAGCCTCCCGAGTAGCTGGGACTACAGGCGTGCACCACCACACCCTGCTAATTTTTGTATTTTTTAGTAGAGATGGGGTTTTTTCATGTTGCCCAGGCTGGTCTTGAACTCCTAAACTCAAGCAATTCACCCTCAGCCTCCCTAAGTGCTGGGATTACAGGCGTGAGTCACCATACCCAGCCTACTTCTTACACATCTCGAACTAAGTATATCTCTGATTTCATCACCCTCTTCTTCAGGAAACTTAAGAGGTTCCCTGATTCTTTCCAAATAATGCTCAGCTATCTTAATCTGTTGTCCAGGAGCCCCCAAAAGTTGTTTGAAACCACTTTGCCTGAGTTAAAAATATGGTCCACTGAATACTATCTGGGAGTTCTCATTTTTCATGAATAGCTCAATTAATGGAGAAAAATTGGAACCTTCTTAGTTTCATGTAGCTATTTGACTTTAGTATGTACTGATGGCTTCCTGGGTTTCACCTGTTTTAACACCCTTCACAATTTATGATCATTGATTGTGCGGCTAGTTGCCCCTCTTCTCTGCTGCTAACACTTCAGTAGGTCAGAACCATGCCTGTCTGAATGTCCAGGATTTGGCATTTTCTCAGCATGTTTCAGGCACTTAGCGAATACTAGTGTCCAGGTGAATGGCACATTGCCAGAATGGATTCCTGAAAGGCATGGCCACGCGCACCAAGAAGACCAAGGTCCTCGTTAGGATTCAGCAAGGTGCTCTGAGAATACCCTTCTTGTCTCCAGAGTGGTAGTAAGGGGAACACCAATAGTATGTGAGAAAGGATCCTGGAAACCACTCTAGGCTGTGCATATGGGAGTGGTATCTTAAGTCACACCAGATTCTACTTATTGCTATTTTTAAAATTAACACTATTAGGCTGATAGACTTGGGGAAGTTCCGTTGCAATAGTTTTTATCAAGTATTTGACAGTGACATCCTTTCATATAAGTTGTCAGAATGCAGGCTAGATGATAGTCTAATTGGATGACTTCATGGCTCATTGATCAAACAGACCCCGGGAATGTTATGAGTAGATCATTGTCAGCTTGAAAAATGTCTCTAGTGGTGTTACGCTTGAGGACCTTGTCCTCGTTTTTGTTTTCTTCTTTCTTATCAAAACTTGAATGATTTGGAGATGGCAGCTCAGAAAAAAAGTGCTAATGTATTGATAAAAGCAATAAGAATAAAGGGTGTGGGAGAAGAATAATATTTTTGGATCAGCTACTATGCCAGGTACTATATTAGGCTCCCTATTCACAGGATCTTTAATAATTAATTATCACACTAGTCATGTAATTGGATTTTATTGTCTCAATTTTTCATCTGAGACAACCAAGGGTCAGGAGTTAACTTACATGTCTGGGGTGGCAAAGCCAAGTTTGAACACAGGTGTGACCAATTCCCAAGACTGTGCTCTTCTGCCATCCCAGGGGCTTCTGGGCAAAGGTACTTTAGGTTCTGTGCAGCATGTACATTGGCACCTTTGGTGGCATGAGGTTGGTTCCTGCAAGGACAATTGGTCCTGGTCTAAAACACTGTCTCCAGTTGAAACAGCTTTGCTGCCATCATCCATCACTGACACTACAGTTCACCTGGGCAACACCTGTCTCCAGATGCTGGCACTTCCTCCACAGCTGTTCCCAAAGAGCCAGGGCATCCTGCTGAAAACTCCCCAGAGTAGATCCTGGTGCTTGTATTCTCACTTTGTTCCCTTCTGAATCATCACTTGGCCATAAATCCATCCAATAGGTAGAGGTTGAATCCCATTTCTGTACTCTAGTAGCTAGGGTTGCTGGGAAAATGAATTATGGCAAGATGAGAAGGTGGGACTCAAGACTTGGGAAGCTACAAACAGAGGAAGGTAGCCCAAAAGATACTGGGATAGCTACACATTTAAAATTTTTTAAGAAAAATTTAAATTTTTAATTATTTTTGATGGGATCTTTCTTTGTCACCCAGGCTGGAGTGCAGTGGTGCAATCACAGCTCACTATAGCCTCCATCTCTCAGGCTCAAACGATTCTCCTGCTCTGGCTAACTTCTGTATTTTTTTGTAGAGATGGGGTCTCCCTATGTTGCCCAGGCTGGTCTGGAACTCCTGGACTCAAAACAATCCTCCCGTCTTAGCCTCTCAAAGTGTTGGAATTGGAGGCATGCGTAGCTACACATTTGACAAGTGTGCCCCCAAATCACCCTAGAGTGAGGGTTTGTTTCTTTGAAATAGACCTTTTAGGTCCTCTCCTAGATGTGTGGCATTTGACAAAGTCTGTGTGTCTCCCATGAGTGGGAGTTAAAATATAATTGCTTCCCAGTTAAGATTTGCCCTTTGGAGGTATGAAAATGGCAAATACCATTTTTTTTCTCTTGATTTCTTTGTGTCAGTTATAGCAAAACGTCTGCTAATATTGTGGCCATCTAATGAAGATGTATGAGTCTGTGTGAAAATTGTGATGTTTTTCATACCGTGTGTTCTGAGTTTCCTTGCTGGAGGATTTTGCTTCTTTGTTCTTGTCCATTACTCTGCACTTTTATGCCAAGACTAAAAATTAACTTCTTGTTTAGAATTATCACTCAGGCTTTAGCTAGTCAGAGAAGAGGAGAAAGACCTTTAAAAGTAGAAGGACAAAGCAATTATTATGCTAGCAAAATAGAGCTAGGTCTGTTCATCACCTTCTGAGGCCAGGTAAATTAGCAAGCATGACATGGTGCAGCAGACACAGAAGCCTGCAGCCTCCAGGTTATTTTTCCTGACGTAGTCATTGTGTGGCCTTGGGCAAGCCACTTTACCTCTGATAGGAGTTTATAAAATGAAGACACTTATAACATTTATTTACAGAATAAGGTAAATATGGCCCAATCCCATTTCCCTTCCTGTATGAAGAGGGGTCCTGATGGGGTCTCTGGCACCTGAGGATAGCAGTGTAGCATAATGGTTGGGGACACAGGCTTTACCGTTAGTCTCATGGCTGTTTGACCCTGGGGATGCAACTTCACCTCTCTGAACCTCAGTTTCCTTATAATTGGGGGCAATATTATCATAATACTGCCTCTTTGGGTTGTTTTGAAGTAAAATATGATAATGTATCTAAAACATTAACTAATTCCTGATGCATAATCCACACTCAAAACTGTTAGCCTCTGTTATAATTACAGTCCAATTCTGGGAAGATGATACATTGAAATGGGAACCACTGGAGTTTAGACCCAGAGGATTCTATGCAGGTCAGGTGCCCTGAGATCTCAACTTTCAGTTAAGAGATCTCGATGGAGGTTTGCCCACAGGGCTGAGCTGGGCCAGAACCTCCACTCTTTTGCCTGTTGCTACCCTCAGTGTCTCTGAAAGGAAACCAATGCCAGCCCAGGTCCACAGGGCACTGTCATGGAGAAGGTGGGCTTTTAGACAAGCCCTGGAGGAGATAGTGGCTTTGGGTATTTGGAAGGTGCAGCAGGTGGGAGTGTGGCTTGAGTCAAGAGTGGACCTGAGAACCATGATGTTTCAGGGACATCGTGAGGACCAGTGTGGTGGCTGGACATGGCATACATGTCACAGGTGCTCCTAACTTCAGGTAACTTGGGGCGTTCACCTTTTCCTCGGCATGACTCCCTTCAGGCCTGTGCCACAGGGTTGGCTGTGAAGATAGCTGCTGCTTACTGGCTGTGTCATGCTGTTCACTTTCTCTCATTTGCCAAGGGGGCTGGTAGTCCTCCACCCTGGGCCCATGTGTCTATGTGAGGCTGGTGGCTTAGAAATCATGGCTGGATGTGCATCTGGGAAAGGGTAAGAAGGGCCATGCAGAGTCCCATCTGCAAGGGTACATGGGTCCTGCCAGCTTCGTGCTGGACCTGTTTAGGGGAACCTGGGGATTTGGGACTGGCTTTGCTGTTATTCTTGGACACCTGACTTCTCAGCCTGCAGATCATGGGCCCTGAGGCCCATGAACCTCTGAGGTTTCTGTACAGTCTGTGGGTTTGTGGGATTTTGGTGGGGAGGTATTTCAGAGCCTTCATCAGATTCTCAAAGAGGTCTTTACATCTCAGAATATCAGGTTTGAAGGAATAAAAAGCAATTTCTTCTTATGATATAATACAAAAGTTAACCTCATCCATTCACACATTTGTCCAAGTTTCCTCTGCATTTTAGACTGGTGGAATGGGAAATCACGGAATAGACTTTGAACGTAAGTCTAAAAATCTACTGAACCTAAAAAACCAAACTGAAACAGGCAACCAACAAAACCCCCATGTTAAGAGAGAGATTCTGGTGAGGGTGCGGAAGGGAAGAAAGGTAGACATTCCCTGATTTTTTTTTTCCTCTTAAGGTAGTTATCCTGAGCGGAGGGTGCAGGTGTGTTGGCCAAAGCCTTGTGGCTAATCAGTGACAGTTTCGAAGGAGCTCCTGTCTTCATAGTGCTATGCAAGGCTCAAAGTGCAGGCCATCAAGTTCTGCCCCTGCTCTCAGTGGGGGAGAAAACTGGCCCTTTAAAACCAAAGGAGCCATTAGGAGTGAGTTCAGCTGGGTTGAGTGGGTAGCCCAGAGGCCCTGCACAGCAGCTCCAGGTGCCAGAACTTCTGATCTCTATGTTCTGGCTTCAGAAGGTTCGGAGTGAGGTTCAGAATCTTGCTTTTTTTAAAAAAAAAGCTGTCCAGGTTGGGCACAGTGGCTCACGCCTGTAATCCCAGCACTTTGGGAGGCCAAGGTGGGTGAATTACTTGAGGTTAGGAGTTCGAGACCAGCCTGGCCAACATGGAAACCCCGTCTCTACTAAAAATACAAAAAATTAGTCGGGCGTGGTGGCACGTGCTTGTAGTACCAGCTACTCGGGAGGCTGAGGCAGGAGAATTGCTTGAATCCAGGGGGTGGAGGTTGCAGTGAGCCTAGATCACGCAACCGTACTCCAGCCTGGGTGACAGAGCAAGACTCCGTTTCAAAAAAAAAAAAAAAAAAAGGAAAAAAATGCTGTCCAGGTGGTTAGATGTTTGTTTGGTAACCTGCAGCATAGGCTCTCAGTCTTGGAGAATATTGCCACCCCCTGAAGAACTTTAGAACCTTCCCTGCCACGCCCAGCCTCAGGCTCATGAAATCAGAACTCAGGGGTGGGCCCAGGCAGAGGTGATTTTCAAAGCTTCCAGGTGATTTCAGTGTGCAGTCAAAGTTGAGAACCGCTGCGTGAGGAAGATGGCATTCCTGATAAAGGCTGCAGTAAGTCAGGCAGGAATGAAGTAGCTCCTATGCTGAAAGGACACTGGAATCAAAGGTTCTAAATGCCTTTAAATGCCAGGATATATGAGGGCAAAGATGATATCAGGTAGGTATGTGGGTTGGAGTCAGAAGAAAAATGACCTGCAAAGAGAGCCCCCACAGAACTCCTTAAGTGATGAGGGGGCTATGGGTGGGGGTGAGTGGGAAGAACTTGGAGTGGGAGGCCTTGGTCAGATGTAACCCCCTATGGGGACAAGCAGGGAGTGGCCTAATGAACCTAAACCTGGTAGCCGAGGAAGGTGAGTGGATTGGGGCCTGACCCAGGGTTGGGGAGGGAGGGGGCTGGGAATCTGGAGCCATGGTGCCAGCTCGTGTAGAGGGGAACAAGAGAATGGAATGGACATGTGGCATTAGGGGAATAGTGCACAGAATGGTGGACTAGTTAGGGAAATAGTGAGGTGATACAGTGGAGGCAATTTTGAAAAGGGGAGGAGGGGTTTATACCTGTTAGTCTGAGGTTGTGGCAAGCCACACACAAGGTGTGGGGTGGCTAGTGAAAAATGTTGGCTGGGGACCCAGGTGAGAAGGCTGGAGTACTGGAGAGGCTGGGGGTGCTTCCTTGGAGGGAGCTACAGAGTCTGGAGGTCTTGTCCGGGAGGGCCAGGCCCTTGCTGTAGGGAAAAGAAAGTTAGTAGTCACCCAGGTGGCAGCACCCAGATGATCCATTGAAAGCATAACCCAGGTGTTGTACATCAGTAAGAGACTCAGGTTTAGCTGCATGTGACAACCCAGAGAACAGTGGCTTAAAATTTTTCACTATATTTTTATCATGGAAAAAAAGTGGATATTAAGACAATGAAAAGACAGCCACAGACTAGGAGAAAATATTTGCAAAACGTATCTGATGGAGTACAAGTATCCAAAATATAAAAAGAACTCTTAAAACTTAATAAGAAAACAACCTGATTAAAAAATGGGCAAAAGATCTGAACAGATATGTCACTAAAGAAGACATTCAGATGGTAAATAAGCATATAGAAAGATATACAACATTACATGTCAATATAATGTAAAATGTAAATTTAAAAAAATGAGATACCACTACACACCTCTTAGAATGGCTAAAATAAAAAAACACTGATATCAAATGCTGACAAAGATGTGGAGCAACAGGAACACTCATTCATTGCTGGTGGTAATGCAAAATGACATGACCACTTTGGAAGACAGTCCGGTAGTTTCTTACAAAGCTAAATGTAGGCTTACCATACAATTTGGCAATCATGCTTCTGGGTATTTACCCAAATGAGTTGAAAACTTATGTCCATGCAAAAGCCTGCACATATTTTCACAGCAGCTTTATTCATAATTGCCAAAATTTGGAAACAACGTGTCCTTCTGTAGTTGAGTGGGTAAAGAAACCATAGTATTTGTCCATACCATGAAGTATTTTTTATTTAGGAATAAAAAGAAATGAGCAATTAAGCTAGAAAAGATATGGGGGAACCTTAAATGCACATTATGAAGTTAAGCCAGTCTGAAAAAGCTACATACTGTGAGTCCAACTATATGACATTCCGAGAAAGGGAAAAAGCTATGGAGACAGTGAAAAGATCCTGTTGCCGGGGTGGGAGTTGAGGTTGGGAGATGGGTAGGGAGGGATGAACAGGTGGAGCACAGGGGATTTTTAGAGCAGTGTCACTGCTCTGTATGTTATTGTAATGTTGGATCCAGAACGTTATGTATTTGTGAGAACTCATAGAACTGTTCAACTGTTCAGTGAATTATAAAGTAAAACTATGGACTTGTTAATAATGTGTCAATGTCAGTTAATCTGTTGTAACAGATTAACATTTTGCACACTAATGCAAGATGTTAATAGGAGAAACGGGTGGGTGGGGAGGGGCAGTGTGGATATATGAGAACATTCTCTACTTTCCATGAAATTTTTCTATAAAACAAAAGCCACTCTAAGAAAATCAGTGGATAATTATACAGTTTCAAGGACAATGTGTTGATTCCATGATACTCTTAGGAACCTGGGCTTGCTTTATCTTTATGCCCTACCATCCTTAGGATCTGGCTTTTGTCTTTCATGTTTCATCATAGTTACAATGCAGCTGCCCCACACCCTTGTCATATCAAGACAGGGAGGTATGTATGTATTGGTTAGGATGCAGTCTTCTCTGTTGCAACCAAGAAATCTCCCAATATGGCAGTTTAAATAAAAGTTTTTTTCTTTTATAAGATTCCAAATATAGGCAATCCTCTTTGGAAATGTAAAATAGCTATAGCATCCTGACAACAAGGATTCCATCTCTGGGTCCAGGTGGCTGCTTCCATTCTTACCATCTCATCTGCATCTCAGCCCCTAGAAAGAAGGAAAGGGACGAAGGGAGTGCACACCCATTTCTGGGTGCACATAGCTTTCACTCATATGATTTTGGCCAGAGGCTCGAGGGCACAGTATGAATTGTGGGCTGTATCCAGCTAACCTTCTCCTCCTATCGCTATGAATATTAGGTGACAGCTAGTGGTCCCTGCCTTAGTTGAGAAGAGTGAAGAGCAGTATTGGTGCTGGCTGGGTGTGCTGCTTTTAAAGAGCTTTCCAGAAGCTCCACCAGTGACTTCCATCTATAGTTCACTGATGAGAACTGTGCCACATTGTAGAGTGCCACATTGTGGAATATACGTTGTCACTCCAAACACAACTGGATTTCCATTATAAGGCAGAAAGGGAGATGGGTATTGAGTGGGTAACCAGCAGCATCTGCCTCCGCAAGAAGAGAGGACATTTCAAAGAATGGGCAGTTGAAGATACTGTACCACAAAGGCAAGTTGTGAGGAGGAGCAAGGCAAGGCTTGGAGTGGTGAGCAGGAGATTTAGGGTGTCCTGAAGGGGAAGAAAGCAGAAGGGTGGTGGGGGCAGAGGCTGGCGAGGAGAGACTGGGGGCTGAGAAGGGAGCCAGCAGGATTTCCCAGGAGCTGAAATCCGTGAACAGCTTGAACAAGGGCTCTGTCCCATCACAGGGTATGTGAGGGTGGAAGACAAGAGAATGAGCTAATCAAGATGTCAAGGACCTCATACCAGACACAAAGATGAACTAAAAACAGACCATAGTCCTAAATATAAGAGCCAAAACAATGAAACTCCCAGAGGAAAACAGGAGCAAGTCTCCATGACTGGGTTAGGCAGAGTCATGGTTCTTGCCACGTGTGCTTTCCATGTCTTAGATATGACAAAAGCACAAGTGACAAGAGAAAATAGTTTGAACTTCATCAAAATTAAAGCCTTTTGCATCCCCAAAAGACATAATTGGTAAAGGGAAAACACAAGCCACAGAATGGGAGAAAATATTTGTAAATCATATGTCCAGTATCTGATGACCTGGAAGACATCAGGCCATGTGAAAGAAGCCAGACACAAAAGGTGACGTACTGTTTAATTTCATTTGTATGAGATGGCCAGAAAAGACACATCTCTAGAGAGACAGAGTAGATTGGTGGTTGCCTCTTGCTGAGTGTGGGGACAGAGAGTGATTGCAGATGGGTATGAGGGTTTTGGGGTGTTTTTGCATTGATGAAAAAGTTAAAAAAGTTAGATTGTAATGACTGTACAACTCTATGAAGATACTAATAATCAGTGAATTATATCCATAAAACAGGTGGGTTTTATGGTACCTAAATTATACCTCATTATAGCTTACAAAAAACGTGTGAGGGAATGACTATGGAAGAGAGACACTGAGCTGGTGACGGCCGGGCTAGGTGTGGGGAGAAGTTCCAGCTTCTGTGATGAGAGGACACTAGCTGAGCAGAAGCTGACTGAGAAAGTTCATTCCGTCTGCCTTATGTCTTGTTGAAGCAAGAGTGAAGGAAACTGGAAGATGAGAGAACCAGACTGGCCTCTCTGAGAAGGTATCTAGAGAGGTGACCTGTTTTGGTAGGTCCCTTTTCCCCAAGTGCACAAACTTCACACTTTGGTCATAGGACGTGTTGCCCAGGTTGCTTCCACGTGGATCCCCTGTGTGTCTCGGACTCCTCACACCTTCCAGTTAAAGTAGATGACTCATTCCTCAGAGGCTGACACACTCAGGGTTGCACACACAGGAGGCACAGACATTAGTGCCTTGAGAAAATTAAAATGCTACATCACTGGAACTTTAATGAAGAACAGGAAAAAGTGTCAAATAATAACAAATGCATTATTATTGTCGATTCTTGAATGGGCAGTGAAGAGAGAACGAGAAAAAGGAATGATGAGGAGACAGGTGGGAGGAATGAGAAGAGGCAGACAAAAATGAAGCGAGAGACATACATAAAGTGAGAGAATATCCAGACATTATGACAAATGGAACGAGGGAGAGGAAGTGGCTGAAAGAACAGTAATATCAACAAGGGTATTACCTAACGTTATTCAGCATTTATCACATGCCAGGTATGTCCACAGCATGTTACTTGCATTGATTGAATTCTCACACCCTCAAGAGAAGGTAGACATCTTATTTTACAGACAATAAAGCCAAGGCTCAGAGAGGTTAAGTAACTTGTCCAAGATCACACAGCTGGCTTCAGAGTCGATGTTTTTCTACCTCTACAGTCTGCCAGGGGAGAACAGAACACACCTGGAGATTAATGTAGTGGCAACTGCCTCTCTTGCTTAAACTTTGAGCTTCTGGGCAAGTTAATCTTAGCTAGTCCTTTTACTAGCTGATGACTGGTTCAAATCCTCCTCCGTCTCTTTATCCCTGAGATGGAGTGCCAGTTGAGCCCCACAACTCCAGAAGCTTACTAAGAGCTTTTTATTCCTGGGACAACTGTTGAGGGGGCCCTTGTCCCTACTTTTGCCAGATGGTGAAACATCTGTTTCTATCCTTGACTGAAACTATAGTTTATTTCTTCTAATTTTGGTGGAGGAGTACTTGGGAGGATTGATTCCACTGTTGGTTGCTAGAGAAAGTCATCAAGCTTCTGGCTCTATACCACTCAATAAAATAATGTAAGCACTTGTTCTTACAGTCACAAAGGGCTTTATATGTTACTCTTATAAAAAGGCTCCCTTGAGACACAGGGTCAGAACTGAAACACACAGGTTTCTGTGAGCCTTAGTTGGTTAAACCAGACTTTTCCCAAGGCCACTGATATTATTGTAACAGAAATCTGTGCATTCTGAGAAGGCAGGACGTTTCAGAAAGTTCTTTTAGCGGTAGTACCATCGTGTCCCTGGTGCGTGTGCCTCCATAGGGGTTTCCTTGAGTTGCTTATCTATTTTAGATAGTCCGCTTGGCACTTGGGTAGCCTTGGCCTTGGTTGTGAGCAGCCCATTGGTTGTGGCTGCCTGCTCCAAAGAGTGGCTGTTCAGAAGCTGGTGATGTTTCCCTGGCAGTGGCTGTGCTGATAGGAATCTGAGTCTCCCTGGGGAGATTAAGGTCAAGCTGAGCCGCCTTGCCTTCTGGGTCACTGGATTCTGGGTACTTGGTGCATTCCAGTTCATCTTGCTGCAAAAACACAGACTCAAAAGGAGTGGCACCTGCAAAACTAACCCAGAATGCTGGTATCAGGGAGAAAAGGATGGCTAAGGTGCTTACAGTAAATACGTACTGACAGCCTCTCTTTGGAATGTGGAAGCCCTATGAAGGCAGATATCAAATTTTGTATTAGGGTTCTCCAGAGACACAGAACCAAGAGAATATCTATCTGATATGGATTGGCTCTGTGTCCCCAACCGAACCTCGTCTCAAATTGTGATCGTCACGTGTGGAGGGAGGGACCTGGTAGGAGGTGATTGAGTCATGGGGGTAGTTTCCCCCATGCTGTTCTCATGATAGTGAGTGAATTCTCATGAGATCTTAGGCTTTAAAAGTGTTTGGCAGTCCACCCCCATCCCTCCCCACTGCTTTCTCCCCAGACACCTTGTGAAGAAGGTGCTTCTTTCTCTTTATCTTCCACCATGATGGTGAATTTCCTGAGGCCTCCCCAGCCATGTGGAACTGTGAGTCAATTGAACCTCTTTCCTTATAAATTAGCCAGTCTCAGGCAGTTCTTTAGAGCAGTGTGAAAACAGACCATTTCATATTCTCTCTCTCTGGTATCTATGTAATCTATCTATCTGGAAATATTTATTTTTAAGGAATTGGTTCATGCAGTTGTGGGGACTGGCAAATCTGAAATCTTCAGGGCAGGCTAGCAGGCTGGAAATGCAGGTAGGATTTCTATATTCCTGCCTTAAAGCTCCATATACTTTGTGCATCTCATAGAGTACATCTCATACGTGTGTATGAGTTCGGAAAATAATAGTCTAAAGATACAAATCCTGAGAGGTTGTCCATGTGAATTCACTGTAAGCAGCTTAGCATCCTTTTCTCCCTGATATTGGCACCAGTAGAATGAGGGAATGAATGAGAGGAGCACACATCTAGGGGGCAGCTCTGTGGAGGTGATAGGGGCACTGACTCTAGGGTCAGACTGCCTGGGTTGAGTCTGAGCTCTGTCACTTTCTAGCTGTGTGACTTCAGCTCCATTGCTTAACTTTTCTGGGCCTTGATTTTCCTTATCTTTAGAATTTCAATAATGTTATCTACCTGTATTTGTCCATTTTCACACTGCTTATAAAGATGTACCTGAGACTGGGTAATTTATAAAGGAAAGAGGTTTAGTTGACTCACAGTTCTGCATGGCTGGGGAGGCCTCAGGAAACTTAGAATCATGACAGAAGGTGAAGGAGAAGCAAAGGCACATCTTACATGGTGGCAGGTGAGAGTGAGTGAGAAAGCAAAGTGGGAAGAGCCCCTTATGAAACCATCAGATCTTATGAGAACTCACTCACTATCACAAGAACAGCATGGGGGAAACCACCCCCCTGATCCAATCACCTCCCACCAGGTCCCTCCCTCACACCTGGGGATTACAAGTCAAGATGAGATTTGGGTGGGGACACAAAGCCTAACCATATCACTACATCATAGAAATTTTCTGAATACTAAATGTGTAAAAAGTACTTAGAACATCATCTGGCACATGATAAGCATTCCATAAATGTTAACAACTATTGTTATTTCTGAACCGAAACTGACATAGTGTCCCATAGTGGGGAAGGGAGTATGCCTATGATTCTTTAATTTTCCTTTGAAAGTTTTAGCCATGAAAGAAGAAAAGGGTGTATTCACTGGAAAGGCAGGGATAAAATGATTATCTTTAAACAGATATGATTATTTCCCTAAAAGAAGCCAAAGGACTTAGCAAAAAGATTTTTAGAATCAGTGGTAGCAGGGAAATGACCATATGTAAAAAAATACGTAAAAGTGAAACTTTCTCCAATATGTCAGTTTTAACTAATTAGAAAATATAGTGGTGGAGGGAAGCTACCAAATTTAAAGGGACCTTATGGTGGATGTCCTTTGTTTTATTTAATTTAAACACACACACACACACACACGTGTATATGTATAGAGAGAGAGAGAGAGAAAGAGAGAGCAATATGTGAAAATACAATAAGACCAAATAAGGTTTTCCTAAGAAGTCAAGAAGACTTACGTATCTGTGTATATATATGATATATATGTTATATATATGTAAAACTATTATATTGGACTCTAATTCTTGAACTCTAAGGGATGAGTCTTATGTGGTCCTGTTGTATTATTTTTACATATTGCATAATTTGATTTCTCAATATTTTCTTAGATTTTTGCATGTTAGATTTTCAGTGTGTCTTTTTGGTTAGGTTTTAGTACTGAGGTTACACCAGTTCCCTAAAAAACCAAGGACTCTTTTTATCCTTTGTAAGCCTTAGAGAAGGTTATACAGTGAGGCAATTGTGCAGTGAAAGGCAGGATGGTGCAGGTGATCGTGGAGTCAGATTCTGTGCTTTCAACCCTGCTTCTGTTTCCACCAGCCCTGTATGCAAGTTACACCATTTCTACAAGCTTTGTTTTCCTCATCTGCAAAATGGACACAGAAGTAGTACCTACATCAGAGGTGGGTGGAAGCAGGGGTGGGGAAGGGTGAGAGGTCACAGATGCCCTGCTGTGAACCTGGCTGAATCTGGCCACACTCTTCACCCACTTGCCTCTTCCTTAGCTGGTTCCCTCCTTTTCTCTGAACCTGGGATCTGGGGCCTCCTCCCCACCTCAGCCTGCTTCCACCATCCTTGGTTCCCAGTTCCATGCAGGTTTCTTCATGTATAGGATTTTGTGTACAGCAGCAGATAAGGTAGGAGCTAGAATTTTGAAGCAGAGAAATTGTGATTAAACTTCTAAAAAATAATAGGACTTTTTTTTTTGTTCTGTGCGCTCTTAATTTCCATTAGGGTTTAGCTTAACAAACTAATTGCCTGGTTTCTCAGCATCCGGAAAAGATGACCCCTCCAGGATGGTGGGCTTGCTGGGTCTTGGCAGTCATAGTTTTCATTGAGGGGCCTGGAATCCCAGAGTGACCACCCTACACGCTCACTGTGGGTCTAGAGAATTATGTGGGGAAACACACACTCAAAGTGCAACTTTGCGGTTGTTTGAAGATACAAGAAGGGGCAACCAATGGACTCTTTCTGAAATTCTCCAGAACTTGGGGCATTCTGAAATGTCTTCCCTGGCCAGCTCATGCTTTTTCTCTCTCTGGGCATCTGTAGCATGTTCTTTGTCTGCTATTCATTTGACATTTACCATTGACTTATAACTGCTGGTAATGCGAACTACAGAAAATCCTTGAGATTGGAAGACTAGGATATACTGTTTCTAATAGTTAGAGCCTGGCCCCTGGCAGGGGTTCACTGATTTTCTGCTCCTAGCTGCTGTCCCCGCTACCCCAGAAAACCTTTCTTGTCAAGTCAAACAGAAAGCTGTCTGTAATTCAATTCAGTGCACTTAAATCAAAACTTTCTTCTGGTCTGGTCAGAAGAGTTGAAGGAGTGTTCATGTCAGGATTTTTGAGAGTGAGAGTTTTTTTGTGGAGAATATGTTTTTGTGGAAATCTGTGTTTACAGGAATCTTGAACTTGTCTTCTGTAGACATTGTGTATTGGCTGCAAGCTTCTTGAGACTAATGGCTTGCATATAAAAAATATAAAACAAATGAACAAAGGAAAATGGAGGGGCTCATTGAATTTTGAGGGGACTCTGAATGCAGACTCTACTTTAAGCAGCTGCTCAGCTGGAGGCTACTGCATGCTTCGCAATTAGGCAGCTGGGTTTCGTTTTTTCTTTAAAAGAATCTATATTAGTCTGTTCTTATGCTGCTAATAAAGATATACTCGAGACTGGGTAATTTATAAAGAAAAAGAGGTTTAATGGACTCACAGTTCCTCATTGCTGGGGAGGCCTCACAATTATGGTGGAAGGTGAAGGAAGAGCAAAGGCACATCTTACATGGTGGCAGGCAAGAAAGCGTGTGCAGGGGAACGGCCCTTTATCAAACCATCAGATCTCATGAGACTTATTCACTGTCACAAGAATGCCCCCGTGATTCAGTTACCTTCCATGACTTGTGAGGATTATGGGAGCTACAATTCAAGATGATATTTGGGTGGAGACACAACCAAATAATATCAGAATCAACAAACCATTGTTTAAACCATACTTCTGTCTCTTACCTGGTTGGAAGAATAAAAAATGTAATTGATGTAGTCATTACTGTGAATTCATAATCATGGTATTAGTAGCATGCCTTGGTGAGATCTGTGTTCCCTTCTCTCCAACACAACCACATACCAGGAAGCAGGAAAGCACTGCCAGATTCTGTTATACATTAAGGCCTGATGGGGAGAGGTGAGGATGGACAGGGAATCCCGTTTCCAAGAGCCCTGCCACACTACCTGCTGCCATGCTGTTGGCTGGCTCTGCTTTTCCTTTGTCCACTGCCTTCCCCTTTTCTCCAAACCTCAAAGCCTTTGTTCCTGTTGGGTAGCCAGGACTCATGTTTTCTCCCCTTTATCTCCTTCTACCAACTGCTCTGTGCTTTGGTTCCCCTCTGCATAAAGCAGGATGGGCCCTAGTGGGAGTGGAACTGGGGAGGTCTGCCCTTTTTCTTCCTCATGAGAAATGCAGTGAGAAGGAAGCAGAGGTGAGATGAGGTGTGGTACAAATTGGCATTTCTGATAATAAGTAGTCTGTAAGCCTTCTTTTGTAGATTCCCATTTTCCTGTAAAAGTACAAGGGAAGAGCCAACACAGTCTTGAATTGATACACAGTAAAGCAGTTCTGATTACCCCATGATGTGTTCCCTTTTCCTGTATCTGCCCCCACCCCCCACAAAAAGGTAAAAATAGCCATGAGAATGATCAAGCAGATTTGTGCTGTTACATTCCAGGAATTTCACTTCATGGACACAGATTTTAAAATTTTCCCAACATGGTCAAGGATGACTACGTGCAGACTCTGTGGATGGAATGAGTCCATGGAGCTTGGCAGTGAGATGCATGTGCCAAACCAACAAAGTCAGACTTCTTTATTTTATTTTTGTGAAAGTCCTGTGATGTCAACATTATTTCAGGATAGATTCTTGTTCAGTGTGGGTCTCTGCTTCTCTGGATCCCCACTTAAGTGGGTATGTCAGAACCTTCACGTGGATTGACAGCACGTGAGGTGTCTCTGCTGACTCCTCTGATGCCCCTGTTTTGTCTCCTGTCTCGTTAGGCGGGGCAAGAAGCACAGCATCATCCTAAGGACGCAGCTGTCCGTGAGGGTCCATGCCTGCATCGGTGAGTGACACTTGCCCTCAGGAACTAAACGTATGATGAATAACGCGACTTATGCGAATAAAATAAAGATTAACTGTTATGCTGTCTGTTTGCACTAGCCCCTATCATGAGTTCTTAGAGTTTTAGTGAAACAATTTCCAGCAATGATTTTTGAACGCCTGTTTCATTCCAGCTTCCTCTGCTGTTTGGTTAGTGACTGGAGCTTGAGGTAAGACAGCTTGCTGGTGAGGTGCCTTTTGGCAGTGCTGGGGGAGATGAGGTTCTTCTGGGGACTGTGCCATTGTGAGCCTCTAGCGCATTGACCTGATCTTCACGTGCCTCCTGGTGGCTCTGTGAGGTGTGCCTGTGGGCAAGTGGAGTCTGGGGCTCCAGGTTGTTATCAGGTGACTGAAAGGAAAATCTTGGGTCAGTGCAGGATGAGGGTACATGTGGATACAGGGCAAGATGCTCTTAAGCGAGCAAACGTATTTGTGGTTCAGAATGGCTTGCTGGGGGAGGCCCAGTTTCCTCCTGGTAATGGGCCAAGTTGCGGCAAGAATATAATGTCATAAGAAGGAAAAAAAAAGGAACTAAATTTCACTTTATGCCTAGAAGTTCTTAGTATTTGAGTAATTTTGCTTTTGTTTAATGTATGGTATGGTCTTCATTTAATCCTCTAATCAAAAGAGCATAGATCATCCTGTTGAGTCCTAGTCTATACCCAAAACATTCATGGGTGGAGTGAAGGAAATTATTTCCGGTCCCTCCTTCATTCTGCTTCCCTATTGGAGACCCAGGGATGGGGAGACCCAGGGCTGGAGATGGAGGGAAATCCGTGTGATTTCACTTCATTTGGTGTGGAGGGTGGTGAGGTTGCAAGTGTCTTGAGTAACAACCTTTGCCTCACTCTGCAGCTAGAGAATAATTGTGCAGGTGACTCAAACTTCAGGGACTGAAAGGTTAGGGTGTCAGGAGGATTGGTAATCCTGTTGGAAACAAAGTAAAATCCGTAGGACCTCCAGCCAACACTGACTATTCTGCTTCTCAGCTGCTTGTAGCACTGAGTAACTGTACAATGTATATGGGCACTTATATTAAATCAGTGGCTTTTTTATTACCTGCTTCATGTTTTCCCAGTGATTTCATATGTATAAATCATGTCTATCTAAAGGAAAGGTCTGTGACACGACTTTGGATAAACTTCCCCCTTACCCTCATCCCAGATCTAGAACAAATCCAGGCACATAAGATGTACTGAACACTGCTGAAGTTAAATGTTGAAACACAGTTGATAACTACAAGAAATTTGGGACATGAATATGAATTTTTTTTCCTAGGAATAGTAAGGCGGCAGAAAGCAGACTTGTATGAAAATGAGCTCAATCCAAATCCAAATGAGCTAACTCCTTTTAAGGAAACTCACTCCTTTGCAGTATGTACTCATATATTTCAGGTACAGGATTTTTTAAAAACAACTTCTGTGTTATCGACTTGTCTTATGAACTTTTGTATCCTATCATCCCATGTGATAGATGTAAGATGTGTGACATCTTATCCTGTGGCATGCTGAGCACCGACAGCCCCTCAACCCACACTCAACCAGGACACACATGCTCCCTGCTCTAGGGATTGACCTGGGTCTTACGGAGTCAGTGTGCTTGCTCACAAACCTCTTTATGCCAATTGCACTGGTTATCAGAATTATGTAATTTAATGAAATAGTACCAAATATTTCATAAACTAATTAAATATGACTACATAAAGGTCACTGCTTCTTTGAAAGTTCACTATTTTGGAAAAGACTCAAAATTAGTCACTACAGAAGCATTTCTGTCAATGTAAATGTGTTATGATAACTATAAAAGGTGAGGGGGAATATTACACAAATCTAAGAGAATTCTACTCTTCATAAGCATCTTCAGCTCTGCTGGACTTCAAAGAAACTAGACTGGAAATCAGACCTTGTTATTGGAGCGAGTTGTAAAAGAAGGTCTACGTGGAATTCCAATGAGTAGATCCTTATTCGGAGAACTATTTGTGCCTCATCACGGGTAGACCGGCATGTTTTGCCACAATAGCCACGAGTTCAAAATGTTTTAAGGCCTTGTTTATGTTTATGTATTTTTTTATGTATTGTTTTCAAAAGGATTTTCTGCTTTAATCAGCTTTTACCATTAATTGCCTTAGGCCTGATTATGTCAGATGAGAGGATTTGGCTGTATAAAAAGGAAATTTTTTCCTTTGTATTAAAAGCCTTTTTTAAAATTCCATTTCCTACTATTAGCAAGATCTGGAATAGATTTATTAGCACTAAGTATTATCCTTTGGTTATGTATAGAAAATGGAATGTATGCAATCATGTTCATGAAGTACCTTCCCCTATTGTGACATATTCTTTCCCTTTCTGAATGGCAATGTTAGATGAGATTTCTTAGGGATAAAGAAAACAATACCTGGAACAATTTTGAGTCAAAATGACAATCGGAAATATGACAAGGAGAAAATAAACCTTTTTCACATCAGTTGTTTTAGTCTTTGTTTCTTCTCAAGGTTATTTCCCTCTTTACCACAGAAGAAAGAGTTGAAATATTAATACTACAGGCATAGGGCACAGTGGCTGCTGTCTCAGCCTCGCACCACATGCAACTCCCCTGAAGACATTCCTTCCACCCACGATTGGACTGGAAGGATCCAGGACCAGGGTTTGTCTCCTGGGCTAAAAATGCTATCAAGTAAATGTCTCAAAAATAATGCTTTCCTCACCCTACATTCTCTTCTCCTTCATTCCTGTTTTTATTAAGTAGAGGAATGTTTAGAATCCAGGACTACATGTTAATGAGTTGGAGGTGACATGCTTTTGGAATTCTCTAGTGTTAACTTTGGAACCCGGCACCCATTGGGATGAGAGTGTGGTGGGTGAGCCTTTATGGTTAGCAGCCCAGCAACCCTCATGAAAAATGAAGGCACAGGGGCTCTGCTTCGATGGTTACAGCTAGCAGCTGAAGCAGGTCTTTTCTGATAGTGTAGTGGCTCTGAAGCATTTGGCAGGAGATTGGAATGAGATTTTGGTATAGAGAGAGGCCTCAAACTTTTGTACCTCTGTGCTTACCTCCACTGTAATTTTTATTTCTTTGTACATTTTTGGTATGACCACTTGATATTGCAGCGAACGCTGCACTTGCCTTCTTAATCTAGCTTCGATCTTTCAAAGAAATGAAAATTTTGATGGTCATATCATGGGCATACACTTACAGATAAGAATTAAGATGTATGACAGACATGAGAAGTCTGCGTTTTATGAGGTTAGCTAGAGAAAATAAATTTTTTGGTCCCTGAAAAGTGATCCTATTTCCAGACACCAGAAAAATGTTCTGAGGGCCAACTGGCTCTGATAACTAAATCTCATCATGAAGAGAAAGGAACTAAAGAATTGTGGGGTAAGGAATGAAATCTAGGATCTAAAAAAAAATAAGGTTTGAAGTCGTTAGGACCCTAAAGTTAATATGTGAGTGTTTTTTACTGGCTGGCTTTGAAGGCATTTTGTTGGGCTAAAAACCCCTGGGCTTCAATTTTCTGAAGCAGATTCTGTCTTCCCATTAAGAAAGTAAAACCCTGGTGATTGATTCTCTGGGTTCCAGGAGGCCTGTCCTTTCAAGTGTCCAATATTGAGTTAAACAAAAGTGTAAAATTTGGGTGAAGATTCCAAAATATCATTTATGCTTGCAGGTGTGAAAGAACCCTGGCACGAAGGGCCTTTAGAGGCATTTCAGAATCCTGTGAGATGATGAGGTCTGCCTGTGAGGGACAGAGATGAGTCAGGCAGAGGCTGTCAAGGGGGCTGAAGCGACTGATCTCTGCATAAGATGCATCTGATTACTCAGATGGTCAAGTCACAGGGACAAAGACAACTTTTAAAGGCAAGAAAATGATATATGAGAGAAGGCCACTTCATCCATTAATGCCAGTTTCCAGCAACAGAAACATCAACAGCAAAAGCCATCAGGTATAATTTGCAAGGCATTTTTCTCTTGCAGGCCCTATCATGCAGCCACGTGCTTTGCACTATATTGTTATAGCAAAGAGATGAATTATAAACAGTGCATCATTTCCTCAAGAAGAACCTCCTAGTGCAAGAGTAACAAAGGAGATTCATCTCACAGCCAGCAGATTTAGGAGCATCGGCTCCCTGGGGCGCTGTGTTGAGCAAGGTCCTGAGGCTGTGTGCAGTCTTAATGGGAAAGGATCCTGCATCGGTACCTGCTTCCATTGGTGGTGATGGAGGTGGTGTACATATGTGTGCCATGGGGTGGCAGCTCAGGTGAGGTGCAGGTTTTGTCCAGTGCTTGAGCCTCCTGTAGCTACAGTATAGGGGTCCCTGGGCTTCTGTATTTAAAGGGTGGGGAATGGACCTGTAATTCGTGACCCCCAACCACTGCCCCCTCTCCTTTCTTCCCAGTCCCTTTCCAGGTTCTGCCCTTCTTCAGCCTGTGAATCTGAGCGTGGCTTCTCCCCCACTTCACTGTGTTTTCTGACCAGGCCGGATACCACCTTCCTCCACCTCTGGGTGTCTTTCCCTCTAATCAATCTGAGCTGGTTTCTCATGGCTGAGCCCTCCTGGCTTGTGGGGAGGCCCCCTCTAGCTTCCTTTTCTGATATTTCACTTGCCCCTAGGGTGGCCTTTGGAAAACTAGCTGGCTTCCCACGTGGTCCTTACTGCTTCTTGGCTCTGTGTCAGTTTGGAATTTCCATAAAAACTAGAGGTTTCCTATGGGAAACAGCAAATTGTCTTTTTGACACTCTTGTTCTGACAGCACCTGGGTGCTGTTTCTGTGCAAGCTAGTAAAGATGAGGGAGGCCCATGGAGCACTGTGTGCTGAGAGACCTGAGGCCTGAATGGTGATGTGTGTGTGCTCGGGCACCTGGCCCCTCTGGGTGCTTGCTGTAGGATCCACACAGATGCAGCTGGCCCTCTGTGGTCTACTCCATGGCAGACTCCCCACATGTCCACTGTATGCTGCAGAAAGGGAGCTGGCTGCTGCCTGACTGGGAGACACCCCCATCCCATCCCCTGGCCATCTGTTCCCCTCTTAGCCCACCTGCCCTGCTTTCATTGACTTCAGGTCCTAGACCTGGGCTTCTGGCTGGCTCTGTCTTGCATTCCACAAGAAGCTGCTTCTGCTCCTGTCCTGCCTCTACCACGCAGCTTAGATTTGGAGCTGCAGGTGGTACACCCTCTTTGCCCCGTCCCTGGACATCATGGTGGCTAAGCTCACAGTGTCCTTGCTGTGCTCCTCCCTGGTGGCATCAGGTGCATTGAGTCATCACACTTCCTATTTTCTGTTCTTTGATGCCAGGATCCTCTGATTCTCCAGAAGCCCTGGAAACCATCTCTCATTCTTCCAAAGATGTTCATCTTGTTGCAAAGTCTCCTGAGTGGCCAACTGCAGCCTCAGCATGAGATGGGTTTGACACTGAGTCTCTCCTTGCAGCAGGAGACTCCCAGTGCTTCGTCCTTTAAAAATAAAAATAAAAAACCTCCTCTCCTTTACACCCCAAGTCTGTGACCTGTTTCTGCCTGTGGTTCTGTTTTCTAGGTAAAAATGAGCTCTGTGGGTTAATCAGATAAGAACCTCCCATCATCTGTTTCCCATTAATCTGTCACAGCTCCCAGGAGACAGACCCCATGGCGTGCATGTGTCTAGAAGGCCCTTAGGTCTCGGCTGAGGGAGATTTCTTAGGCAGGTCAGCCTGTCAGCCTCTGCACTCTGTGTGGGTAGCTGCCTCTAAGGGGCCTTCCATCAGACTGGAATTGACAGGTGTGTCTAACCCCTGTCTCCCCAGCCCCCTCTGCCACAAAAAAAAAAAAAAAAAAAAAGAGATGGGGAGGATGTAAAACATACTTTAAGGTTTATTAACATACATGAGAGTGTAGTTTTTTTTGTTTTTGTTTTTAGACAAAGTTTTGCTCGTGTTGCCCATGCTGGAGTGCAGTGGTGTGATCTCAGCTCTGCAACCTCTGCCTTCCCGGGTTCAAGCGATTCTCCTGCCTCAGCCTCCTGAGTAGCTGGAACTACAGGCATGCACCACCACGCCCAGCTATTTTTTTGTATTTTTATAGAGACAGGGTTTCACCATGTTGGCCAGGCTGGTCTTGAATTCCTGACCTGCCCACCTCGGTCTCCCAAAGTGCTGGGATTACAGGCATGAGCCACCGTGTCTGGCCAAGTCTAGTCCTTAAATGCTGGGAACCATTCAGTTCTGTCACACGTCTGTCCACATGTTATATTCATATGATATATAACTAGGGATTGATTTCTCACCAAAATGGAAAGAGCAACTAAAGAATGAATTTAAAGACTGGCTTTACCATCTACAGACAAGCAGATAAACAGAAATACAGAGGATGAATAAAGAGGAGACACACACTTGTGAGAGAGAGGTAGCGTGGAACCTTCTGGATAGGGCTGGAAGCTCAGGTCAGCTCTGGGAATTATGAGGCACCAAGAGAGAGAAAATGGACAGGAACAATGTGAATTGAATCGCAGGAAAGAAAGCAGATATCTCAGGGTCTCTTACGACAGCTTCATTTCATATTTGTATTTGGCCTTTTCCCCATTTTACTTAAATTATTTATTGCTTCTTTAGGACTTGGTTACCTTTCACCTCTAGGGATCTCGAGGTGTTGGATAATGGAATTTGAGCATTGCCGTGGAGCCATTATCAGTGTGTTTACTCTTCAATGTCCATGTAATTGTTTATATCCTGGTTGGTCACTTAACAAGGAACATGAAAATCTGGCAAACAAAACTGATAATGGAGAATGAAGTCCCATTGATAGGGACGCCTGTAGCAGGTGTTACCAGATAAGTTTAAATCACGTGCTGGCAGTTAGATTCCTAAGTTCCTATCCAGCAAAATGTCAGTTATATCCAGAAAACAACTTCAGATAGGGAAACCACCCTGGTTTTGACTAGAGTGTCTGCATAAATACTTTCCTCTCACAGGTCTGGCCTGCTTCTGGGGTGTGGTGTGAGCTCTAGTGACCAGCTCTGAGTGCCTTTGGCTGTCCCCATGGAGAGACAACTTTATTTTTGGCACTGGACAATCAAAATTTATGTCAGGAAACAAAATGCTTTGTCTTATTTCTAGAAATTTTGGTATCCAGAGGGTGTGGGAGTTGAAAAGGAGGATGGATGGTTCAAAAATGTCTTGCTGAAGAAAGTTCTTTGAGGAGTGGGTGATGTCAATGTATTTTTCACATCTCAACATTCCTGTTGTATTTTAACATTTCTGTTGTATTTAATGGGAAGCATTTTAACTCAGAAAAAAACATGTAGAAAACATTCATAATTCAGCAAAACTGCTACCAGTTCAAGGTTTGCTTTAAAGGGGGAAAGAAAGGCATTGGAGATTTGTTACAAGTGCTGTCATCTCAAGCCCATATACTGGAGTAATAGCAACAGAATAAGAAGAAAAGTTAAAACATTCTGCTCATTATTTTAGCATAATTGAAAAAAAAGGGAACAGATTCTATTAATTGTTCACAGAAGTAACATGACTTATCTATAATCCCAGTAACTGGATTATGGGCGTGTGGGCAGGAAGAGGCACCGTCTTACCAGGATGTAGAGAAATCGTTGGGGCAAGGGATAGAGCCACGTTTCCAATCAATAAATCAATACTTCAGTCACCTCCCTCCCTCCCTTCTTTCCTTCTTCCATCCCTCCCTCCCTTCCTCCCCTCCTTCCCCTCCCTCCCTTTCTTCCCTCCCTGCCTCCTTTCCTCTCTCCCTTTTTCCCTTTCCCTTTCCCTTTTTCCCTTTCCCTTTCCCTTTCCCTTTTTCCCTTTCCCTTTTTCCCTTTCCCTTTCCCTTTCCCTTTCCCTTTCCTTTCCTTTCCTCTCTTTCTTTCTTTCAAGAGTCAGTGGTCAGTTTAATAACACTCTTAAATTTAGATAATATATTTATGAGTACTTCAAAAGTTGTAAAATGCTACAAAGATTATTAGTTTGAGATAAACTCCACAAGAAAGCTAAAAAAGAAATCCTGTCTACCTCAGCCATTTAAAAAAGTCACATGAGCCCCATTCACTGACACATTTGCAGCTTGGTTCTTTCCCACCCACAGGTTCAGGAGCCCTCGCCACCCCTCCTGAGCCACGGCAGGAGCTTAGAAAGGAGGTCCCCCAGTGGCAAGGCATTTCCTCATGGCCACGGGGCAGGGATGCCATGGGATTAGGGCTGGAGTCTCTCGATTCCCTGGCCAGGTTCTTTGCACTGGCCTGATGCTCCTCTTTTCAGGCCATTGAAATCATCTTCAGCCCTTCTCTACAGATACAATTGCCGAGACCGATGCAGCCCTTCTGGTTTGAGAAGTCTGGGAAGTGCTGCCAAAACATCTAAATAAATGTCTTTAGAAACGTTTGCCTAAGTGAAGTTTCAGCAGGCTTCAGAGGATGGTATTCCGGCTGAGTTCCAGTGTGGTTCACAGATTGCCTTAGAGGAAAGTAAATCAGCTGAGAAAAATGGACTTCACCCTTAAAGAGCTGACTATGTTTGGGAATGCAGCTAAAATTCCTTCCGAGCCAGGCTGCAGATGCCTGGGAGATGGAGCTGGGGCTTCCACATCCTTTCCAGGCTTCCACTCTGATCAGTTGGACACTGGTCTCTTGTTCTGGCTTCACGTTGGGAAGTTCCTGGAAATGGGGTCTCTCACCTGATCAGAACTGCACTCTGTCCCTGCTGGCTGTAGTAGCTGCCTGAGAGGAGGGTGAGGGTGCCAGGCAGAGGCTGCGAGTCCCTGTTCTGGGTTTGGTACCTTGGTCCTGGTCTGAGCTCTGTGAGGTCTGGATTCTGTGTGGGGTGGCAGCTTGCTCTTGAGCACATGAAGGTGCGAGTCCTCCCTGTTCTGGGTTTGGTACCTTGGTCCTGGTCTGAGCTCTGTGAGCTCTGGATTCTGTGCAGGATGGCAACTTGCTCTTGAGCACGTGAAGGTGTAGATCCTATTGTGCCAGATGCAGTATACTGTCTCACCCTCAGAAGGAGACCCCAAATTATTTGTTGTTAAAGAAAGAAGCTAAAAGAGTCAAGGTACTGACAGTGTTTCTTAGGTTTGATTTATTTACCTCAGAAATGGATTCCTTTGCCATGTTCTCAGGAAGAAGAATACAAGGCAGTAGCTGTAAGTACCATGTGCTAACAGATGACGCCATGGGATCACCTCAAAGGAGTGGGAAGAATGTGAGAGTAAATAGAGAGTTAAAAAACTGTGGCAGTGAGTAGACTGTCATTTTGAGGAGCATGTCAAGGAAGGCTCTGTGTGGTGTTATGTGACCCTGGAATCACACTGTCTGTGCGTGTTCGTGGCCTGTGCACATGCCGGGCAGTGCTCCGTGGTGCCAGCCATCGTAGTGGGGCCCAGGTCTCCGGGAGGTTGGAGGTGAGATGGTGGTGGTTTGAGATAGCGACCTGATGCAAGACTGCTCCATGGAACAGCTTTTGTGGCCTTTCCATCGCAATGTGCTTCACATCTTTTGGGGAATGGGGTGGGATGCTGTTGTCCCCAAATGTAACAAGTTGATGGCAGACTTTGACGAGCAAATGAAGAAGAGGTGGGTTCTTCATTAGGGATGGACTGTGGCTCTTCCTGTGACTGCCCACCAGAGCACTTCTGTTCCCGGAACCAAGCTGGGTCCGGCTGCGTTTTTTTCAAGGCCCAATAACGAGAAGCAGACAAAATAGGGAAGAAGGGAATTTATTGCTGTAACCGGATACAGGGAGAAGGCTGGAGATAATTCCACCAGACCAACTCGAAGTGTTACAATTTTCTTAGTCCTTATGTAGGTTGGGGTTATGTGCTCATGTGCAGTATAGCATTTGCCTAAGTCTATTGGTAACTAATTTTGTTTCAACTAGAAGGTCAGAGGCAAAAAATGCTTGCTAAGTCTGATTAAAAGGGCTCCAGTACCCTCAAGGCCTGTCTACTGTGGAACCGGAGTGATTGTTTCTATCTTATCTCCTTTACAGCTTGGTCTGGAGAGCTGCCTCAGACTTTCCAATGAATCTATTCAAACAGCTGCCTCTGTTACCTTGACTTGTCTCAGATTCTGTCAACCCGAGACGGGTCCTGTCTAGGAATGTAAGACTGTCTCTATTATTTTGACTTGCTCCAGGTTAGGGAGAAGCCTATACAAGGCTCCTACTGACCATATGTTTCATTTCTAGCTTTGATGTTTGGGCACCGATTTCCCTACGTTTAACTGTTTGCTCAATGTCAAGGCAGTGCTGTGGAAATCTGTCTGTGTAACTAGAGTGCTATGCTGCCCTGTCTGTGTGACTGTCATGCAGGTCTGTCTGTATGTGTGATTGTCAGGGAGACTTGGCCTGCCACACTTCCACGGGAGTGCCCTGATTATTAACAGGGTGGGTGACCTGTGCAGGCGGCTGTTTCCACACTGTTCTGGGATAGCGTTGACCAGCCCTTCCAGCCCTGCTGTGTTCTGTTCTTGGGCAGGCTTCCTCCTGGGTGGGAGACTTGTGTGGCCTGGGATGTCACCTAGGAATGGATGGATGGAAGGGGCGTGGGAATTTCGGTCTGAGGATTCTGTCTGAAAGTAGAGTTGGCTCTGTCCTGAATCACGGTGCTCTCATGCCATCGACATCTGAGGCTGGGGGAATTCTCAGGGTGCTGTGCTGCGGCTGAGTTATGTTCAGGCCCCACTGGCTACTGTTATTGAGCACCTGCTATGATAAAGGTGCTTAAGAGAGGTGATTCCATTTATCTTCCTGACACATACATTATCCTTACTTTATAGGAGGAGAAAACTAGATTCGAATAGGGTTGGGAGCTTGCCCAGGGACACGGAGCTAAACAGCAGAGCTCGGATTCACATCCCCATCTGTCTAATTGTTAAATGGAAAAGTTCTGTTTTATTATGATGGGCAATGTACTTTTAAAAATAGTTTCTTTTTATAAAAGCAGAAAGGGAAATTTCTACTAAGCACTTAATGCTTATACTTCCTACCAGGCACTGGGCAAAGCACTCAACAAGTATATCTCCTTTAATCCAAACAGTAACCTATGAATCAGAATTACTGTTCCTACTTAATAGAGGAGAAAACTGAGGTACGCAGTGGTCTAATCACTTGGCCAAGGTCCCATGAGGAGCATATGACAGAGCTGAGATTTGCACCCATGTCTGTTTGCCTGACTGCAGGGTGTTGTGTTCAACCTCTGTGCTCTGGTACCTCCAGTAACACTAGCTGCTCTGGAGCACTTACTGTGCTCCAGGTATCTGAACCCTTGACGCTATAGCACAGGTCTGGGCTGATGAGAGAACTCAGGCTCTAGAATCAGACCTGCCCCTGAGAAGCAGTGTGACCTTGGAAAAGTGACCTCACTGCTCTGACTTCAGTGTCCTCATTTATCAAAAAGGGATGATAATATCACCTTTAAAAATGGTGAGGATTAGGCCGGGTGTGGTGGCTCACACCTGTAACCCCAGCACTTTGGGAAGTCAGGAGATCAAGACCATCCTGGCTAACATGGTGAAAGCCCATCTCTACTAAAAATAGAAAAAATTAGCCGGGCGTGGTGGTGGGCGCCTGTAGTCCCAGCTACTCAGGAGGCTGAGGCAGGAGAATGGCGTGAACCCAGGAGGCGGAGCTTCCAGTGAGCTGAGATCGTGCCACTAAACTCCAGCCTGGGCGACAGAGTGAGACTCATCTCAAAAAAAAAAAACAAATAAACAAAAAAAACAAACAAAAAAACCTCACACGAAATTAGTGGAGCATGGTGGTGGATGCCTGTAATCCCAGCTACTTGGGAGGCCAAAGAAAGAGAATCACTTGAACCAGGAGGCAGAGGTTGCAGTGAGTCGATATCATGCCATTGCACTGCAGCCTAGGCAACAAGAGGAAAACTGCGTCTCAAAAAAAAAAAAAAAAAAAAAAATGAGGATTAAAGAAATATGTCATTGGTGCTAGATCCAATTTTTAAAAATAAAGTCATATATTGAGTATTGATTTGTGTGCTCAATGGGCAGAATAAGCTAATATGTGTTTTAGAATCAGACAAACTGGGTTCAAATCCTAGACCTGCGTCTGTGTGTCCATGAGCAAGTTACCCACCCCTTGGAGACCTGTTTGTTGTTTGTAATAGTGAGAACAGGGGACCTAGTGCCTCCCTCCTGGTGATGATGCAAATGCTCAAGGAGATAGTGAGTGTGCAGGTCCAGGCTTAAGCCCTTGGCAAGTGGTGGCAGATACCACCACCACCACCATAAGGTTTTGTGTTTTGTTGCCTTACAAACCATTAGAACAAAATCAAAATTTGATTGTCCAGTTCCTCTAAAGGAATGTGACTTTAGAGTGTCTGATCTATTAGTAGAATCAGAGCTGATCTGGACTGAAACGTGTATCTTGCCTCCAATTCTTGAAGGAGCCTATCTTCCATAACCAGAACTGGATCACAGAATTGTATTAACTATTAAACTGGGGAAATACATTGTGGAACGCTTAAATATGAAAACCAAGTAACGCCCAATTAATGTGTTTAAAATGTGTTTTAGCTACTATCCTTTTTTGAGCAGCCAACAGATTTGAAACTGTAGGTCAATAAATTTCTATTATAATTTTATTCGTTCTTATAAAATGGAGTTGGCCAACCTAAGGCCTGAGGGTGATCCTGATCCCATAGTTCCTGCTTAGCTGCCGGCACTGGGGTTGTTTTTATGGTTCTCTTCAATTATCCTGTTTTTTTTTTTTTTGTTTTTTCTTAAGACAGAGTCTTGCTCTGTTGCCCAGGCTGGAGTGTGGTGGTGAGATCTTGGTTCACTGTAACCTCCACCTCCCAGGTTCGAGTGATTCTCCTGACTCAGCCTTGTGAGTAGCTGGGATTATAGGCGCCCACCACCATGCCTGGCTAATTTTCATATTTTTCATAGAGACGGTTTCACCATACTGACTGCGCTAGACTGGTCTCAAACTCCTGGCCTCAGGTGATCTGCCTGCCTCCGCCTCCCAAAGTGCTGGGATGACAGGCGTGAGCCACTGCGCTTGGCCTCCAGTTATCCTGTTTTTGATACATTTTAGAATGTTGCAGTTTTGGCAAGCACTGAATGGTCAGCATGTTTACTGAAAAGCTCTCATCTTCATGGAAATGAAGTAGGTTTTGTGACCATGAAGGCAACTTCCCACCATCCTGGTGTGTTCCTGGATTGTGTTCTCCTGATGGAAGGGGCTGTTGGCATGGAGGAGGAAGCTCCTGAGTGCACATGACCAGGCAGCCAAACGCATGAAAAGGAATTAAAACACCACAACATGACACCAAGTGCTTAGTTATATCTATAATAACTTTAAAGTTGAAACATTATGCTCTAAGCATTATAAAAAGTAGTCCAAATGTTCTGTATGAGTTGATATTCACAAAATGTCCAAATTAATAAGCTACTCAAATTGCACCAAAAATACAATCCATATGTTTGTCTTTCCAACAAGAAACATGCTAGTGATGGCAAACTTCCACTATACATATGGCAATACATTTCTCAGATGACCCAGTATCTGGACAGTTTTTTATGACTTGTTTGGCCTGGGGTACCTTAGAAGCTGTCCGTCCTCTGCCTCATCTCCCTGCATTGATGGGTGGCTCAGGGTATCCTGGGCACATGGGCATGGGTGCTGGGGTTGGCAAGGGTGATGTGGGTGGCCAGGGGTGGGCTGACCGGGCACGTCTCTTTACCAGGTAGTGGCTCAGGGGCCTCAGAAATAAAGTGGGAAGAAATAAAGTGCCACGCATCACTTAGCAGAAAGCCATAAAACAATGAGCAATTTCCGTGCCCATGAGAGACACTGAAAGGAGCCCCATGGAGCTGTCTTGGCTTGGAATTGCCCAGGCCAGTGTGAGTTACCTGTGTGTGCTGTGGCGTGGCTTGTCTTGGAAGACAGTGGAATCTTGAAGAGTGGGATCAGTGTGGGTGTGTGCATTGAGATGATGCACAAATTGCCTGGAACAGCCCGTGCCAGGCTCCTGGAGGGCAGCACTGCTGTGGTGGCAATACTCAGAGGGCAGCTGGGCTGCAAGTTCTAGGTGTGGCCCTGCCTCCCCTCGGCTGTCCCCATCAGTCCTTTCTGGGGTCTTACTTGAGGCCTGGCCTTCATCAGGACTCATAGGGCCTCCAGGCTGTGGGGTCTAGCTTGGGGGGATTGGAGAAGGTGGGGTTCTGAGTGCAGCACCCCATTCATGGGCCAGGCAAGAGACCACTGACCTGGGCCTTGTGGGTAGAACTTCTGATGTTACCTCCAAATGATGTTGCGTACCTAGAATCTAAGATTAAATACTCAAAATATAGAAGTTGTTAAGGCAACCTTCCTTTGCGGTATCTATTTTTCTTTCTTAAACAAATGGCTTAGGAGCGAAAAATACCCTCCCCACCCCAAGAAAGGCAAGTGCCCTGGACTGTGTCCTGAGTGAGGTCTTGCTCAGTCAGGGGCCCAGACTATGGGCAGAAGGTGTTGGTTCCCCCTTCAGGGGTGTCCTGCTTGAGGGGGGATGGTGGGTTAGGGAGAAGCAGCATTCTAATTATGGAGCTAGCATCATCAGGTTGCTAGATTTGGGACATGACACTTTTGTCAAAAATGGGGGACTCTCACACTTCCCTTGTGAGCTGCGGAAAGGACTGCTGAGCCATGAGGGTGTCTTAGGTCAAGAACCTGGCATCTGGTAGCCCTGCAGGATTTTCCTTAATGTGAGCTTTGTTGTTATTACTGTCAAAATCCAGCAATTTCTTGTGGGTAAGCTTGAAAGCATCACTATCATTTATGTTACTGTAATGTGAGATGTTCCCAGATTTCCTCCTGACTCAAAATAACACATCAATCTTTATTCAGTGCCTGTGGGTGTAACTATTATGTTAAGTGCTGTAAAGGAAATAAATAGACACATAAGTGAATGCAGTACATATATGAAGCAGTTCCATCCACTTTCATGATTCTAACTAGCAGCTACATGCTTGAAGTTTCCCACTTTCCCTGAGTTCTAGACCTGTTGTTGAAATGTGTGCTAGATACCTAAACTTCATCCCACATTCATCTCTCCGCTGCTCCTCCACCCCACGTTGGCAGGGCTCGGCCCACCCGCTCTGGATGTCCCCTGGGCTTCTAGTGCTGCCGTGTGCTGTCATTGCCCCTTGCTTCACCAGTGGTGTGATGTGTCTACTCCTGCTTCCCAGTGAGACTGTGTGACCATTACAGGAAGGGGTGGAGGCTATTCCTCTCTTGGGGAGAGGTTGGAGGGTAAAGGGGCCTTAAGGAAGGAATTTGGGGTTTCTAGGAGCTAATCATGGAACTGCCTTGAGCCTTAGTTTCCCTAACTGAACTTTGGGGACACAGTTTATTTAAAAATTGGAGAACTCTCTATATAAACTTAAGAAGCATTTTTGTGTGTCTTTGAAAATGTGTTACTTTAATCTTTGCCTTTTTGCCTTTTTGGTGTGGTTTTTCTCCAAGGTATTTGCTCATAAATTACTAATTCATACTCCTCATTCCTCTGCTTCTGATTCTATAGCTTATCATGTCTTTCTGACATTGCCCTGATTCTTAAATTGAAGCAGACACAGGGCCCAAGCTAAACAGGAAAAGCGAAACACCGGGAGCCCCCACCGGCCTCCCCAGGTCTGCTATTTTTCAGACATAAACAGAAAATGGGTAAAATGTGTTCCTGGGACTGTAGCCCAGTCCCATGAGAAGGCCTAGGAGTCAGAGGGCCAGCCCAGTCCCATTGTGACTGTCTGGCCCACGGTTAGTGCCAGTTGTGTTCATGTCCATCTTGCCTTCTTTGCAGCCAAGCAGTTTTGTGTAGCAGGACTTACCTGCATGCCCCAGGGGTCTTTTAGGATTCAGGATTACTTTACTTTTATAGTGGTTTCCTCTTGGCAGAGCCTGGGTTGTGGAGGATCTGTGTGGCATTCCCAATGCAGATCCATCCCCAGGGTCTCCTGGGCAGGGATGGCCGAGTCCCTTCCCCTCCCAAGAGAACCCTGCTCTGTCCTGAGGGCAGAGCCAGGAACACGTTGCCTCTTCCACAGAAGGAGTATACCAAAACCACAAGCAAAAAACAAAACAGACCACCACCACCAACAATGAAGATGGGAGAATAAGGGTTTTCTAAAGTTTCTGTTAAGTTCGTATTTTTGTATCATTTTGCCTGTAAATATGGTATTTGCCATGGGAATTTGAAGACAAATGATCTATGTGCTTATGGTTTTCTAGGGAAGGTGTCCTGGGGGCTGGGCTGTCTCCAGCTTTGGGAAGTCAGTTCCCTCTGGGGGGCACCCTGGGCAGGATGTGGGGGGCCCTGATAGGCGCTTCTTGCCAAATGCAGATGAGGGGTCAGCCTGCCAGTGTTTGCGACGTCCCTGCACGACAGGTTTGTGTTTTCTGAGGATCGTGATGATATAGGACATCTGAATCTTTGTACAAATGTGTAGATGACATCTTGCTGCAGCTTTTATTTGTGAATAAAGATGCATTGATGCTTCAAAAAAAAAGGAGGAGGAGGAAGAAGAGAAAGTCAGAATGGGGCAGGCAGCCTGCAAGTACATTTTCTTTTTTCCTTTCTTCTCCCTTAGGTCAACACTCCCAGACCCCAACATTGAAGAACTCACCTTCATATTCCTCCCACCCCGCCATTGTGGTGCCTTTTATCCTGGGATTCCCATCGCTGGGCCTGTGTCAGTTGACTTGTGGAGAATGCACAGGGTTCTTCTGCAAACAGTGTCACATGTGATTTTCAGTGTTAATGGTCATAAATAATCATAGTCCTATAATTCATTCTTTTCCACAATCACGCAGCTGTGACTGGGCTTTTGGGCTGGACTCAGTGCCAGTCCTGCATACTCCTCACTTCCATTTCTCAGTGGACGTACATAATTATTGTCCTTTCCTGGAGCATTGTTATTGTTGTTGTTTTTTTAAATATGTGCTCTCTGCACGTATAGACCCTAAAATGACGTAATATGGATTTTCATTTTCCTCTGCGGTGGGTACATCTCAAGGGAGCCCTACGCCCTGCTCTTCCTATTCCAGAGAGAGCAGGGAATTCCCCTCAGATCCCCAGGAGAACATGTGTCTTCTTTGCACTCCCCCTAGACTCCTTTCTGAGGACAGACGGGTGAATCTGGGAGAAGGCAATGAGTAGGGCAGGCTCAGCCCCTCCTTTTTCAATGAGTGTCCTATTCTGAGGACCCTCAAGGTCACCTGCCCCTGTGGTAGGCCAGTGGCCATTCTCAGAACTGCCTGGAGCTCTTCAGGCTGCAGATGCAATGCCGGTTCTTTCGTGAGCTATCTCAGTGGTAAGGCTTTATCCATCTGCTGTGCCTGTTTTCCCATCTGCTTCTAACCCAGGAGGCAAAAATCAGTGTTATCTGTGGACCCAGGAAGCTCCACAGAGAGATCCTCCCTAGACTGGGCTCTGGCATTGAGGCTTTGGGTATTTTAGCCCCAGTCCTGCTCTGTAGGTATGGAGCTGAATTGTCAAGCAGCCTAGACAGATGAGCTGGGTCCAGAGGTGATAGGGGGACGTGTCCACTGGGCAGGTGACAGGCAGCTGCTCCTGCTTTTCTTCCCTATGCAGTGAGTGATTCTGGCTCGGAGTATCATGTCTGTGCCGAGCTAAATTAAAACTGGAGGTGCCCTGAGCTTCGTTCTTTTTAAGGCCATAGTATTCCAGGTTAAAGATAGGAGTGAGTCTAAAATAAAATGTGACTGTTTGGGGTGTGCAGCCAGATGCCTCGTTGGTGCCTGCTTTTCTGGAGGAGACAGAGCCTGTTCTGGTGCTGGGTCCTGCTCTGGCATGCACCCTGTCCTTGTGCTGAGCTCTGCTGGTTTTGATTTTCTGCAAGCACATTCTGTACCTGGATTTTTTTCAGAAAACACTTTTTTTGAATAATGTAACAAACGTGAGGCAATTTAGGACCTCACACTCTGACCTCTGTGACTTGGTGTGTCAAGGTGTGAACAAGTGATGGTTTTGAGATGTGTATATTTGCAGCAAACTTGCCTTAAGAAAACTTCCTACCTGAGTAACTGATCTGACAGACCCACACTTACCACAGGATGATGGTCCTGTTACGCCTGGAGTGATTCTCCACTCCCTTGAAGGGGAATTGGGAAGTTATTAAACTGTCAAACTCTTGGGGGTGGGGAGAAATAACGAGTGGTCCACATGGATCAATCAGCTGTAATCCATAAATGAATCCAACTTGGAAAGATCAAGTATTCACCTGTATGGACAGGTATGCACTGCCTTAGTTTTCTTTCTTCTTGCCCCAGAAAGATAGTCCATGAATATTCACCAGAAAGTGATCATTGTCTCCGATGGGAAATTAGGATCGGAGGGGCAGAAAGTCCAGCACTCCAACTGTAGGCACCAGTCAGAATTCTGCTGCTTTTGCTGGAGCATCTCTTCATAAGCATAAGGCCAGGTTTCATCTGATGCTGCCAACACTGTGTGAAGGGCACACTTCACTGTCACCAGGTGCAGACCTGCAGTATGCTGAAGGGTCAGAGCCATTCCATGGAGGGACCATAGGCGCACCTAGTGTCTAGAGGGCAAAGTGTACCCACTTTTAAAGGGGGTGGCTCATGGAACAGGGAGAGGCCATTTTTCTTAGGATTGGTCTGTTCCTGGACAGATGCCAGGATTCGTATTTGTGCAGGGGTGCATGCAGGTGCCTGGAGTCCAGACAGGGATCCCTTGGCCTGGTTGGGGTAGCCTTGTTCATGGGAATTTTTTCTCGATGGTAGGAGGGTCCTACAGGGGATATACCACAGCCAATGGTAAGTTCAGGGAATTAGAGCTCAGGAAATTCAAGGCCTACAACTGCAGTGAGTGAGGCACATGCTGGATCTTAGCAAGGTCCTGGAAGCCTGGGGTTTGTAACCAGACATGCCTGGCTGAGCCCTGGGTTTACCACTCAGCAGCTGTGTGACCTTAAGTAGGACCCTTAATCTCCCTAGGCCTCAGGTGACTCTTGTAAAAGGCATGGTTGGTCATCGTGTGCACACCTTACAAGGTGGGTTGGAGGCCTGGATGAGATGATGACACACCTCCTGCCCCTCCAGCTTTCGTTCTGCTGGTGGCTTTCCAGACAAGCCATGTGGCCCCATGACTGTGTTGGTGCCTCCCCTGTGTCTGCTGACTCCTACTCAATTCTTAGGCTGTGCTCAAATGTCTCCCCATGCCACAGGGAAAATAGCTTGTGGTCTTTGTCCCCCACAGCTGAGATGGGGCATGTAAAGCACTTGTCATAGGCCCTGTGGCATGCTGTGCTTACCGCACACATTAAGCTCTGGCTGTCCTGCCCAGTGGCGTTGGACCCTGGTGTAGCAGGGTGGACTTTGGAGCTGGCTCTCCTGGTTCGTACCCTGGCACCACCACTTAGAGGCTGCATGACCTTGAGCAGGCAATTTCTCACCAGCTCCATTTTCTTACCTGTAAAATGAGACAGTCATAGGGTTTTGGGGGGTTAAATGAGTGAATTCATGCCAGGTGCCCAGAACCCCCACCGAGCACAGAGTAAGCACTGTGCATGGGGTAGCTATAATTGGCTTCCCTAGCACAATGCATAACACATGATGGGTCTTAATATATCTATATGAATAATAAGGGCAGCAGAGTGTGGGATTATAGTGAGAGCCGAGCTGAAATATCAGACTGTGGAGTCATCTTCCTTTTCTTCCCAAAACCCTCTCAAGTTTCCCTGAAGTGCTGATAACTTATAGTGGCCAAAGCTGAACTGTGTCTGCTAAGAAAGCCCTCCCTGAGTAGGGGACAGAGGAAAGTCTACTTCCTGCCCTCCCGGGCTCTGATCCTCAAGCTGCTGTCTCTTAGAGACCTAGAGACATGGCAAGACTCTGTAGAGTGAGGACAGGACTTTCCTGGGGCCAAGCAGGGTGTATCTCCTGCTTCCCCTTCATCTAGTCTTGTCTGTGTTTCATGCTCAGGCAGCTAATTTGTACCTCACAGATTCTTTTTCCTTTGGCTACTGTCATGGCAGATGGGAAAAGAGGTTTTAATGAATTAGTGTTTTCTTTTGGAGATTAGGCTTTCATTATGAATATAACTGCTGACACACAGCCTTCTGGTACTTACATATCATTTGCCAATTAGGATAATGGACTGAGAAAGTCTCTTGGAAAGTGACATGGCCAAAGTGAAGCCTGTAACTCAGCTTAGGGTGTTGGTGAGTGAAGTGCTTTGCCAACTGGAAGCAACATATATTAAGTCTGCCCACAATATGCCTGTGCTTAGAGGTCTGAAAATATTCATGACCTTTGAGAAAGAAAGATTAAAATTAGTAGGCAGAAATGCTGCAGCCAGCTCCAGTTAGTTTGTGATGTGGTCATTCCAGAGTGTCTGCCATGCTGGCCACATGCTTCTGGGATGGCTGCAGGGCAGAAGGCTGTCTGCTTAATTTTAGAGTTAAACGAACGTAATGGCGAAAGCATTTATGATGGATCTGAATCTGGCGTGGCATGTTGTGATATTTCCATCACTGCATTTAGGGGTCCAGATCTTCTGGACACTTTCTCTTTCCTTGTATTGTTCTCTCCAAGGTTTCTCCACCTTGACACAATTGACATTTGGGGCCAACACTTCTTTTTTAGGGGGGTTGTCCTGTGAATTGTAGGATTCTTAGTGGCATCCCTGACTTTTACCCACTAGATGCCAGTTGCAATGCCCCTAATTGTGACAGCAAAAGATACATTGCCTAGACATTGCCGAATATCCCTTTGAGGGCAAAATTGGTTGCAGTTGAGAACTGCTGCTCTAGAGCTGGCCCCAAGACAGTCACAGAGGGACTAAGAAGCTGTCCATAATCCCCACCAATTCAGGATATTGGGCTACACAAAGGCAATCAGTCATTCATTTCCTCAGGAAACCATTCTCTTGGAGTCCCAGTTGTGTGCCCAACTAGACCTGGAGAATACAAAGGGGAGTGAAATGAGCCTAGTTCTCTAAGCAGCTTAAGGAAATGGGTGTTGTGATTGCGGCCAGAAGGTTTCCTCTTAAATTATACTGATCCTACTGCAGGGTTGATATTAGGGTCCCAAACTTCAGAAAACTCTGGGTTCTGATGGTTTCCTATGTGAGGGCAGGGAGCTAGTTAATCCACTTGGATCCACAGGCCTGGGGACTACAGATATGTTAGTCTTAGGAAGGGACTTGGAAAGTGAGTGGCTTGATTAAAACTTAGAAGGGTTTATTTGAATAACAAGAAGGGGCTGAGGAAACCACTGGAGAAAAGACACACAGATGAGCGTGAGCAAAATCAGTGAATTTGCTAACAAAGCAAATCCAACCTACTTGGGCAGATCAAGGAAGGAAAGAACACTGGTGTGGGAGTAGGGGAGTGAGAAATATCAGGTTGAGGGAGACCTGGATTTTCTGAGCTGTCTCCTGGGGAGCATGCTATCTGTCTTATGGATTCATTGTTATGGTCAAAGATAATATCAATTTAAATATTGGGCTTCCCAAATGAAAGTCATTATTAAGGTCATCGGGTAGACAGTCTTCACAAGCAGACATTGAGATTTTTACTTTACAAAATAGAAAATAAGGCATCATTGACATGAGATTTTGAGCAGGGGAGAATATTCTGGAAATGGCATATAGAATTAATTGGATGGGGAAGGAGCCAGGAGGAAAGAGTGGTATAGCTGGCCAACAACCATCCCCACCCTGCAGCACTAGAGGGGGACCACCCACCATGCTTGTTTTGAAAACCTAGGATTTTTACTGTGAACTTACAGATCTAAATGTATTTGATGGGTTTTAATCAGTTGCACTTAATGTACTTGAAGTTTGAGTTGTCCCTTTTTTGGCCACTGGAACCCAAGGAGGCTTCTGAATCATCACTGGTGTTCTCTTTAGCTTCCTCTCTTAGTGGCAGAGCAAGATGTTTCAGTTCATCTTATGCATTACTTGCCCCAGGTCTGGAATCAACTATGTCTCTAGGAAGCCCAGTTTTTTTGTTGTTGTTGTTGTTAATAGAAAATATTTCAAAACTGCAATTTGAGTGCTGCAGATGTTCACTGCTACTGGATTGTCATAGTTTCTGAGCTTCCTCAGTGGGAGAAGCTGGGAGATACGTGTTGTATACATGTGTATTTATTTACCTAGGATAAAGTATCTCATGAGAGCATACTGATACTTCAAATTCAAGTTCTGTGCTACAAGGTTTTTACAGAGTCTCTTCTATATTACATCCTTATCTTGTTTCTCTCTCCCTACGTGTCCAGGTTATCAAGAACACAAGAGTGGATAGAATTAGAATATCCCATATTTACCCACTTAAATTTATATCACACTCAGAGAAATATCAGAATAACAATACTACCACCATCAATATAACCACTGAGAACAGCTGAGGCTTTTTTTTTTTTTTTTTTTTTTGGTATTTGCTCTTCTCATTTAAAAATATTTGTATCTCGGGAGGCTGAGGGAGGAGAATGGCGTGAACCTGGGAGGCGGAGCATGCAGTGAGCCAAGATCGTGTCACTGCACTCCAGTCTGGGTGATGGAATGAGACTCTGTCTCAAAAAAAAAAAAAAAATCTATATCTAGATTGTCAGAATGCATAGCCATTGTAAACTATACTCACTTCACTTTAGCTGTCATTTTCTCTTAGTTCTGCAGGTTCCTTCATGTTTAAAGTTCACCATCAATCTTTATGTTGATATCTTTCTAGTCATTTTGTGTGTCTGAAACTCATTCTCGAGCTGGGGAGTCTTTGATGTAACAAAATGTTCTCATAAGAATTCTAAGATGGTATTTTCCTTTTATTTATACTCCTCTTTCATTCTCATGTGAGTGCACGGAGTTTTCCAGAACCTCTGTGACTTGTGACGTCACAACAAATTAAGTGTATAGCAGATATGTGAGTCTGCCTGTTACTAAGATAAATATTAAAAGGATTTACAAAAATAAAAGCAATGTTACTCTTACGAATTTTTTTTTGTTTGGGAAAATAGTTATTTTTTCTAAAATATGTTATATGTACATTAGCACATACTAGGTTTGCTATTTTTGATTAATTCATAAAGAATTAAAAATTTGTTTCAACTTCTAAGAGGTAATTTGTCTGTAGATGTTACCCACATAAACACAGCTCTTTGGGATCCTAAATAAATTGAAGAGGGCAAGGAGTCAGAAAAAATGTGAGGACCCTCCTTCTAGTAGATTCTTTAAAAAGGGCTCTGAGGTTTTGCACGTTAACAGTTTATTGGTACACTTTATAAGATTTTTGCTATGTATAATATCCTTGGCCAACATTTTATGTCTTTGTTACTGCATTTTTGTGTGTATAAAGTATTGCTTTTGAAAAGTCTGATGATAATAAGCTTTTATGTCACTTGTTATTTTTGCCTAAAAGTTTTATTTTTTTCTGTGAAGTCCAGTAATCAGACTGTGTCTTGGTATAGGTCTTTCCAAGTCAGTATTCTCAAATACATAGGGGGATCTTTTATGTGGTTTCAAATTATATATAAAATTTTAGGAAAGTTTTCTCATATTATAGTTTTCAATATTCTATTCCTTTGCTTTGGTTCACCCTGTTTCAGGGACCCCTGTTAGGTGTGTGTTAGACCTTCTTTGCCTACCTGCAGTGATTCTGTTTCTCTTGAATCACTTTTAAAATTTATTTGAAAAAATGTCCGCCTTTAACTTTCTGCATCTCCTGAAGCATTATTATTATTGTGTTTATTGACTTTTCTGTCCTAGTTTACCATTTCTTTAATGACTTTTCATTTATTTAAATCCAAATGATATTCTTGAGTTCTGTTCATTTCATTTCTGTCTTTCTAATTCTGATTTATGTTGTTCTTTCTTAGCTTGTATCTCTTATTTTGAAAAAGTATGTTATAAATTTGATTTTAGGTATGACTTTAGGTACAACTTAGGTGTGATTTTAGGCACTTTAGCTATGACTTTTTGACATGCTTTGTCTGTACAGATGTTATTCAACTCCTTATTCTCTTCTTCCTTATAATAATTCTGTATGAAATTTGACCTTGATATTTTTATGTTGGTCATTTTTATATAAAATCAGTTTTCTTGAACTTTTAGAAGGAGGCTTTGTTCACATTTTTTTTTAACTTCACAGACATCTATTGTTTTAGCATAGGGTTTAGAAACATGACTGATTGCATTCTGAGATTTCTTGTCTCTATTCTTTTTTTTTTTTTTTGGAATTTTTTTTTTATTATTATAATTTAGGTTTTAGGGTACATGTGCACAATGTGCAGGTTTGTTACATATGTATCCATGTGCCATGTTGATTTCCTGTACCCATTAATTTGTCATTTAGCATAGGTATATCTCCTAATGCTGTCCCTCCCCCCTCCCCCCACCCCACAACAGTCCCCGGAGTGTGATGTTCCCCTTCCTGTGTCCATGAGTTCTCATTGTTCAATTCCCACCTATGAGTGAGAACATGCGGTGTTTGGTTTTTTGTCCTTGCGATAGTTTACTGAGAATGATGGTTTCCAGTTTCATCCATGTCCCTACAAAGGACACGAACTCATCATTTTTTATGGCTGCATAGTATTCCATGGTGTATATGTGCCACATTTTCTTAATCCAGTCTATCGTTGTTGGACATTTGGGTTGGTTCCAACTCTTTGCTATTGTGAATAGTGCCGCAATAAACATACATGTGCATGTGTCTTTATAGCAGCATGATTTATAGTCCTTTGGGTATATACCCAGTAATGGGATGGCTGGGTCAAATGGTATTTCTAGTTCTAGATCCCTGAGGAATCGCCACACTGACTTCCACAATGGTTGAACTAGTTTACAGTCCCACCAACAGTGTAAAAGTGTTCCTATTTCTCCTCATCCTCTCCAGCACCTGTTGTTTCCTGCTTTTTTAATGATGGCCATTCTAACTGGTGTGAGATGGTATCTCACTGTGGTTTTGATTTGCATTTCTCTGATGGCCAGTGATGATGAGCATTTCTTCATGTGTTTTTTGGCTGCATAAATGTCTTTCTTGTCTCTATTCTTATCTCTCGCTTTCATTTTGAGCATTTCTTTCCTTTATATTACTGTTCCACTATTTCTGAGTTTTAATTCCACTCCCAGCAGTTTCTCCTATCCTGGAAGGAATCCCTGGGGGCCAGTTTTAAGAATTCATAGAAGCTAGATTGCTGCAGATCTTTTAGTCCAAACCATGGGACCATTGACTTGCCTAGCATTGGATTGGTCAATACCCCTCTCAATTTCAGCTGCTGTTCTCAAATGAGCCTAATATACTCTCCAGTGAATATCTGCTGGTTATTTTGGCTTCTGTTCTCAGCTCTGTCAGATGTCTCATTGCTTCCCTCTATTCTCTGCTGAACAGATAATAATAGCATGCATATCTCAGGCTGTTGGTGGTTTGTCCTTCTACCCTTTTATTTTAGTGTTTGTAGAATTTGTTTTTACCCATTTGTGTTTTGACATTTTTCATTTTGTAAATATTGTTTATGGTGCTTTTGTTTTGCTTTCTGGTGGCTTTTTTTAAAGGATGGGTTTTAGATACTAAAAAACTGTATTTTGAGATTCACACACATTTGGAACAAGTAGTATAGAGAGAGACCCCATACGCTCTTCACCGATTGTTATATTTTAATGTAGATTTGTATAGAGATTCAAATAGTATGTCACCACCTCCATCTTTTTAGAATTCTCTCTTTATTGGTGATTTTTAAGATAATTTCCTAAAAATGGTTACTTAGAATTCAGTTTACTTTTATATAATGAACTCTCAAAACAATAGGAAATGCCTTCAAGAGAGAAGTGCCCTTTCCTATCATGTAAAATTAGAAGACTAGGGGTCTGCACTCTAGGGCTAGTATGGTTGTTCCAGGGGGATCAGATTGACTGCTTGAGTTCTAGGCGTTACTTCTGCATTCTAGGCAGCAGAAAGGAGGGAGGGTTGATGAAGGACTTGTCCTATGCTCTTAAGAGGCTTTCTGGAAGTTTCCTGGAACATTTCTGTTTACATGTTATTGGACAGAATTTAGTCATGTGGGTACAGGTAGCTGCTAAGGAGTCATGGAACTGAATTGTTTTATCTGGCTACTAGGCTTCCCAAAGAAACACTGGGGTTCTTCTAGTAAGAAGGAGAGAATGGATATTTTAATAAGCAACCCAGAAATGAATGGGTTTTTCCTGCTGTATTCTTGAACACAAATGTGAATAAATATGCAGGAAGTTAAAAGGATATTTTGAGTATGATTTTAATCTTAACATATTTTTCTCATTACATTTATGCTGTTCTGCAAATGAAAACAATTCAGTGTTATGAATTGAACTATTTGCACCATATCTTGGGATGCTGATGGCATCTCAGCGCAGATCTTTAGTCTCTTGGCAGTAGCAGTAGGTGGAGAGAGATGTTTCTCCTTCCTGCCTGTCTAGCAATACTTCCTAAGATGCTGTGTTTTAAGTGTGGTAATAAGCTGCTTTCAGTTCTTTTGGATATATACCCAAGCATGGAATTGCTGGATCATGTTGTAATTCTATAACCACTGTTTTTTTTTTCCAGAAAGAAAATGCCGACACTCAATACTTGTTAGGATTCCAGTTGCAGTAGGTGCTCAGAGCCTGAGGGGAGTGGAGCTGTTGTGTAGTCTCAATGATTTGTTCCATTATGATGGTCAGGGCATATCAGGAACAAGCCAGGGCAGGTGGGTGCCTGCTGTATGGTTGGTGCCCTGTGCATGCTTGGGCAGAGCTTTAAGTGAGTGGTCAGTGTAATCCCACTCACTCACATGTGCTTTGTGTTCCCTTCAGTCTTTGTTCCAAGTTCCTATTTACCAAAATAGGTAAAAGTCTGCCTATTTTCCATGATGCAGGTACATTGTATGTCTGTGACCCCCTCTTTTGGGTACATTTCAGTGTGTTGTGAGGAGAGAGGTATAGGACAGGGATGGGGGCGATCTGAGGAGAAATATGTGTGGCATGTGGGAAGGCTGGGATCTCCTGTCTTTTGGTCTGACTGGTGTTGAGACTAGCTCTGAACTCATTCTCCTGGGAGACAGTATGAGATTTTTGTAATCTAGGACTTATTTGTCCAAAGCTGCCTATTTTCCAGGATTGGAGGAGAGTTTGGGGCCCTTGTATCTGACACCAAGCAAACAGGGATCTACGCCATCCTTCCAGGAAGGGGACACTGCTGTTCTGAAAACAGGCCCATCACATTCCTTGGCATTGATAATGGGGCACTGGAAGGTGTAGGTCAGATGCTTCTCCTTTCCATGGCCCCAGATTGCTGGCCTGGCCCAATTTCAGTGTACTATTCGTTTGTCCCAAGGAGGGCAAGCATCTGGGGCAGACTATGACTCATTATTTCAGCTCCAAACAAGGCCATGCAAAGCCTTGCCCTTCCCAGCTTGTACCTGTGGGTCTGTGAGCTGTCTCACTTGGGTACGACTAGACATGTATTTGAGTTTTCTGGTGTGGATTAATCCTAAGTGTCCACACACAGATGTTATGTGTGTCTTTTGTTTTGCAATTTGAAAGCTCCCTTAGGAGATCTGTAGCAGTCTGTCTTTGAGGTCTCCATCTTGTCCCAGAGCTCTGCTCTTGTCTTCGTGGGTGACCCTGGGGAAGTGGTTCCTGGAGGCATTTTCTCCACCCCAGGCTGCCCTTGGGGCTCAGGGCACACACCTTGCTGGTTTGGCCAGCCTTGTGCTCAGGTGCTCTAGGGCCTTCTGGCCCCCTCCGCTTTTCTTCTTGCTCCACATTTAGTCCTGATGACCCTGCTGTGGAAGGCTCATTTGGTTTTGAACATTATAGAGAGCTATTGCTGGGAATCCAGGATCAACTGTTTATGGCCACTGCCAGGAAGATGCTCTGAGCTCCCATCTCGCTGGGAGGAAGACCAAGTGAGTACACAATTAGAGGACAGTTTTGAGTTTAGAGGCACGAGATGGCTGATGGCCCAACAGGCCAGGCCTGAGGGTTCAGGCAGAATTTGACTTTGCTCCTTCTGAATCATAGAGTTCCGTCATTCACCGGGAGAAAATAAAAATGTAAGAATGTTCCCAAAAGCTGGACAGGAAGAAGGTGTGAGTTGTGGATCCTGGCTGCAGACGTCTATCATCTCTCAGCTGCCCATGCATCTTTCTGTGAACTGAAATGTATTTCTCCAGCTCTGATTCTCAACAGTAGAGTTTATGGATAATTTTAATTAGTTTCCAAGGTTTATTTTTGTATGTTTATAGAGCCATGGAAAAAAATGAACTGGAAATGAAATATGCTTTTGAATAAATGATAATTTTACATTCTAGAGGAGCTCAGTATTTAAGCAAGACCTTAAAAATAGAGTGAAAAAAGTAATTACTCCAATAAATTTTACCAAAAGAGAAACAGAAACGTTGTTCTTTCCTGTTCCTCTTCTAAATGGAGAGGACAATGTTCTTATAAGTCCAATTGGTTCCTGCCTGCCCCTACCCCCACAGCGCTTTACTGGAGACCTCTAGGACTTTCCACTCAAAGTGTGGTCCCCAGGCCAGCAGCATTGACATTACCTGGTTAGAAATGCAGAATCCCAGACCCCACCCAGAGGCTGAATTTTCCCTAGATCTCCGGGTGAACCAGGTGAATCACGAGCGGTCTGAGGAGACTGTGGTTGGTTCGAAGGAGTCCTCTATGAGCCTGGGGCAGTGGGAGCTGTGGCCTGGGGAAGGGACCAAGAGGGTGGGGTTCTTCTCACTCAGTGCATCCACCAAAGCTGAGGGCAGGCCTTACTCTGGGACAGGGATGGAGGCTGGGAGCAGAGGTCTAACCAAAGGCAACCAGGAAGTGAGTTCCCACAGCCATCTCCTTTGGGATGGCATCCTCCTTTTCTCTCTATGGACAGAGGAGGAGAAGACCCATCCCAGAAGCAGAGTAAATGGTCACAAAACAAAAAAAGGATCAGGATGGTGAAGACATTTGACATCGAGGAAGGAGAGTTATAGAAGGGAGATGGAGGAAAGTGTCGGGTGCTGGCTTCACTCTCCGTGCCTTATATGTGAAAGTGCAAGGCTGACCTGTTGCTCTGGAGGGAGAGGTGGATCACTCTTGCATTCCAGGGAGCCACTGGACACTAGTTAGGGAGAAGGAGCAGTTTGGCCAGCATTTTGCAGGACGTGATGCATGGCGTGCTGTGGTCTGAATATTGGTGTCCCCCCAGATTCATGTGATGAAATCCAATCACCAAAGCACTGGTATCAAAAGGTAGGGGCTTTGGGAGGTGAAGGTTCCACCCTCATGAATGGGATTGGTATCCTCTTATAGAAGAGGCCCAAGGAAGCTTGTTAACCCCTTTCCCCTTCCACCCTATGAGGACACATACACAGTGCTACCTATAAGGAACAAGACCTCATCAGACACTCAATCTGCCATTACCTTGATCTTGGCCTTCTCAGCCTTTAGAACAGTGAGCAATACATTGCTATTGTTTATGAATTACCCAGTCTAAGGTATTTTGTTATAGCAGTCTGAACGAACTAAGACAGCCTGTCATTGGCAAGGATGCCTCTGTCAACTTCCAAGAGCATGAGGAGGAGTGGTGGGCACGTGTCTTCAGAGAGCACTAGACCAAGAGGCTGATTCCCAGGATCTTGCTCTGTGTATCAGCTCCAGCCAGTATGTGGCTTTTTTGGGTTACTGCACCTCTCTGAGCCTCACTTTCCCAGTGTGTAAAACAGGTACAACAACATTCTATGCTCTCTGGGCTTTTGGTAGGATTAGATGCAATCAAGGTAGTAAAAGTGTTCTGAGTTACCACCTGTCAAAAACCTGTGAGGGCATTGCTTTACCTGGCCCCTCATGTTCTATGCCTCACACGGTATATAGCACAGAGTGGCCGTCATTACTGGCTAAGCAGACCTGAAGGACCATTTTTACCAATTCATTGATTTACAAGTAGAAATATGTAAGTTACACAGAAAGGTTGCTCACATCCTCTGTGTTTTTGCTTTTTGGCTGTTATAAATAATGCTGTAATGAACCCTTGTATACAAGCATTTATGTGGACATATGTCTTCACTTCTCTTGCATATATTCTTTTTAAAAATTCCATTTTGTTTTTAAGGCAGGAAACTTAAATGTGGTGCTTTTAAAATTGTGATTGTTCAATTACAGCCCTGAGAACAGGATAAGCCAACAGGGAGTGGTGGCCTTTGGGGCAGGCAAGGTGGGAGAGAAGTACTGAGTCGGCTGGGCATGGTCCTTTTGTTTTTAAAAGCAGAAAACATGATGAAGCTCAAGGAGTGAGGAAGGCCGATCACTGCTTGTTCTTCTTTTCACATGGCAGCAAAGAGGACTTCTTGAGCACAACTGGCTCATTATAGATTAATATGCTGATGACAGCAAAGAACCTGAGTGCTCATCTTGATCTATATCTCTTATACACACGTAACCCATGCCACTACCTCTCTGGGATATTTTCTCATTATAATATATGTGTGAAATACATATTATATATTTTATTGTAGTATGTAATATGCAATATAAAAATTATAATGTATATTTTTAGTGATATATAATGTAATGCAATTATACACACACACACACATGAAAATACCCAAGACAGGAAAAGGGACGTGTCCAAGGTCACACAGCTAGCAACTGTCGGGCCAGGACTACAGTCCATTTTTCCCCGACTTTAGTCCAGTGCTGTTTCCCTGACATCCATTACTGCTTGTGTGATGTGACATTGTGCGATCCTTTTGAGCCTTTCCCTTCCCTTATGTCACAAAAGGCTTTGTGCAGAGTGGAATGGAATTTTTTATCTTTCTGATTTTTAAGGCTTTAACAAATATGTTCCACTTTTCAGATTATCTGAACTAAGAACCACAGTGAGTTTCCATCAGCTGCAGAAAACCAAAGGTTTACATCTAGCAGCATCTTTTGTTTCACATCTGCTGAGAGGCGTGTTTGCCTGAGCTGAAGCTGTGGCCAACGGTGACGCAAGTTAGACGCTCCAACTGGCAAGGCCATAGGAAAGTTCTCCTTGGTTAGACATTGCTAAGTCATGACAATGAAGTGAAAATCTTCGAGGACGGTTTTGTGGGGAAGGGGCTGTGAGGGTGCAGGGTGCAGAATCCAGTGCTCCTCGGAGCTGCTCAGTGAAAATCCTCTAAGACCAGAGCTGGAGCAGGCCCCAGCCCAGCCAGGAAAGCCCCAGAGTAGTTGAGGGAGCTAGGAGTGTCTCCTTCCTCTCTCCCCTAGGGGGCTGGCCTAGGGGGTGTGTTCTGTCCTCCGCAGCTTCCCTCCTCCCCCTACCCACCTTTTGGAATGGTACTGGTAGAATAGAATAAGACATTGCATAAGGTGAATCTGCATGCTTATCGGGGGTGTCGAATAGAATGAAGAAAACTAGTTATTTCACAAAGTTCCCTGATTCCGTTCCCACCTTTTAAGAAACGTCTCTGACATTAACTGCAAGATGAGTGGCAAGTCCTCCTTTTGTGCCACCTACTAAGATTGGAACCTGAGAAGGCCTCCTGTGTGCCGGGGTTACTTGACCCATACATGCTCTCAGAATGGAACTGATCACTTAGGGATCTTACTGTTGTTGATCTTCCCCAAACAAATATACTCCATGCAGAATTTTAACTCTTAGTCATCATAAAAACACTGGAGATTTTAGTAAAAAAAACACAAAAACATAAAATCATAAGAAAAGGTTAGCCAAATAATTACGGATTCCATTAGAAATTGTTCTAGAGTCTGGCCAGCAACTATCAGTCAAAGACATTTCAATTTAAGGTGGGACTATCAGTAACTGTATTGGGATACCTGAGCAATTTCTAAAAAGAACTGGTGCCTGGACTCTGGCAGCCCAGTGGGATCTGACTTGCTGGAGGTAGAGTGGGCATTGGTGTCCTTTAAAAGTTTTTCCAGGTGATCCTACCAGGTGACCAGGGCTGAGAACCACTGAGCTAAGGCAAGCCCCAGTGCCCTTGGGGTATCCATAGCTGGGGCCTTGCTCTGTGTGAAGGCTTTACTTGTGGGATCATATTTCTACCTCATTAGCAGGGAGGTTTTGATATCCCCTGCATACAGAGGCAGATACTGAACTTCCCTGGGTTAAGTAACTTACGTTCTCCTCTCTTCCCTCCTGCAATCTGCTCCCTGAGGGTTTGGGCAGTGCTGGCCACTGGCCCAGGTGCCTCTGACCTCCTGGGCTTTCCTGTCTCTTGGTCCTGCCCTCCTGTAGGGATTCTCTCAGTCTACAAGCTCTTCCGGACAGCCAGCCCCAGGTCAGCCATCTGCTGAGGTGTTGCCTGCTTGGGGTGTTGGTGACATATCCCCTGGGATGTTGGTTCATATCCAGACCTGGCCTCTTGCTGCTCTGTGACCTCTCCGGGTGTCTGCTTCCTTATCCATAAATCAGGGATTGTAGTGTTCTCCTTATGGAGTTGATAGGAGGAATTAAATGAGGTGAAAGTGTGAAAGACTTGGCCCAGCAGCTGACACCTAAAAGGAGGCAAGTTGTTGCTGTTGTAGAATAGTATGTGTGCATATGGCCTGACCCCAAGCTAGGTTCCAAATGCCTGCAGGGCAGATTTTCAAATGCCAATGTGCAGGTGTATCACCTGGGGACCCAGATTTAGTAGGTCTTGGGCAGGGCCTGAGATCCTGAATTTCTGACAAACCCCTAGGTGATGCCAAGGGCTGAGTCATCAGTTTGTGCAATTCTCATGCACGCAGTTCAGTGGCCCTTGGGGGGCTCTAGGGAAATGCACTGGGTAGCTGAGCAGTTGTGTGCTTGTGGTATTGCTCCTCCATCCCTGGATCTGAGGGCTGCCATGCTTGCTGTTCTTACGGTGTGACTATGAGTGCTTCTAGCTTTCGTCTCTAGAATTTTTTCAGTCCTTTTAGTTAGCAATTACTAGAAGTGTAAAATCAGTTACACATTTATACTTTGATATGAAACCAATGAGCTAATACATGATAATGCCACTAATGCTCTCTTCATATTCTGACTTTTGTGAGTCATTGGTGTCCTTTAAAAGTTTTTCTAGGTGATCTTACCAGGTGACCAGGGCTGAGAACCACTGAGCTAAGGCAAGCCCCAGTGCCCTTGGGGTATCCATAGCTGGGGACTTGCTCTGTGTGAAGGCTTTACTTCATTCCTTATTTATAAAACATCGGCTCCCGTGAGGTAGAAAGAGAAATGGACATGTGGCTGAAAGTTCAGGGTTAAATCCCTGTCTCTTCCATTTGGTAGCTATTTTCTTTGATTTCTCCAGCCCTGAATTTGTACATCTGTAAGATGGGCCTCACAACACTTCACAGCACTGGGTTATTAAATGGAAATGATGAAGAGGTTTGATTCCACCAATTTGTCTAGTTATATTAACATTTACAATGGCAGAAGGATTTAGTTCAAAGATCAAATCATATTTTAAAGCTATGGAGATATTCTTCTTTCCTTTCCACTTTCTTTGGAGGTAGAGGTAAGTGTCAGGCTCGTATGAGCCAAATTGATAGTCATGGAAGGCTTGCAGGATGCAATTTAAATTTTCAAGTTTTTATTTTTTGGCCTACATTATTTTATGGATGTGTGACATCTCAAGGTAGGATTTTTTGAATATGTAAAATACAGGTGGAAATAGGATAACAACAACAACAACAAAAAACAGAAATGGAATAAAGCTAAGGACCAATCTTTATAGAACTCAGGATGAACAAAGAATTTATGCTTCATGAGTTTCCCAAAGAGCTAGCTGTGAGGACATGTTTATATGACTGTGAACATACCAAAATATGGAACAGATGTGATTCTTGTCCACATGGAGGAATAAGTCTTGTTTGTGGCTATAAGGTTCATGTATACTGGGAATTGCGTAATAATTATTTTCCTTTTTTTCCCCCTTTGTTGGTTAAATGAAGTGAGGCTCTGTTTCTATTTAAAACGCGGCATTTCAAGTTTGCCTGCAGGTTCCAGAAGTTGAATCAGCTGCTCAGTGGTCTGTGCCCAGCAGTGCTAAGCACTTAGTAGGTTTTTGATAATGGTGAGGTGTCAAATTCATTTCAGTAGTGTGGACTTTGATGAGCTTTGATTGGCCCTAAGTTCACATTGTGGCCTTGTCTGTTTTTTTTTTTGTTTGTTTGTTTAAGCAAGGTGGCACCTGCAGATGCTTTTGGAGGCAATGAGAAACGGGGACCAGTTTTCATGGAATGCTCATCATGCTGGTGCTGGGTCACCTATCACACTGATATGGCATTGAATAGGCATTGCTGCTACAAATACAGCTGCTGAAATGTGGCCTGCCACAAAGATACTGATTTGAACTGAGTCAGACAGCTCACAAATATACTGGTCCTCTTGCCTTGTTTTATTACTCTTATGTTTTTGAGAGCTAGATTTTATACCTTGTAAGAGTTTTCCTCTCAGCGTTTCTACATGAGCCTCAAAACAGCCTTGGCATGTGTGGGAATGAGGATGGCGCATTTGTGTCTGGACCTTCTGGCATAGGATTAGGAGTGGTTGGGGGTGGGGAGGGAGGGATGCAAATGCCTTTTACAGGTGACATTTAAAGGGGATGTGTTTGGGTTAGCAAACTCATTTTGAAAATCTGCCCCCTGCCCTGAGCCTATCAGTCATATTCACTTTGGAATGAATGAATTTGATCTGAGATGAGCTGCTTTTGGGGACTGGGAGCTCATATTTGGAAGGTTATTGTGGAATTTTGGAGTTATTGATAGTGCGTATTCTGGTTGGCAGCTTGAGTCAGAACAGTCTATAAACCACTTTCATGGACTGGTAAAGAGAAGAGGCTGTTGGCAGGAGCCCATATTAATGGCAGGCCCCACTAGGGTACTCTCTGTGTGTGATCAGACCACATGTGTGTTCTCACCTGGCTTACCACATCACCCATCTGTCCACCTACTTACCTACACACCTGCCCTCCAGTAAACGTTGACCAGGTGCACCTGCTTCTCTGCCTGCTGTGGGATAAGGTCATGCCTGAGTCCAGTGCTGTGCACAGAGAAGGGCCTCAGGGTCCATTAGTATACAGTGTAATCGCATCATGTGTCTGGACCAACTGATCAGTGGTAAAGATACGCCTGCTGTCCTCTGCTTTCCCTGTCTGTCTTTGCTCACCTCTCAGTTTCCTCCTCCAAGGACTACTCTTGTTCCCCTTTCCCCACCACATAGGAATGTGGTCCAGAGTCACATGTGAAGCTTTTTAAACAGGCAAATGTAGAGCTGGCTTGAGGGGGCTTTGTAAGGCCACAGAGCTTTTTTGGGTGATTCCAACCTGCAGCCAAATTAAAAAGTAGTACTTTACAAATTCTCTTTTTGCTCCAGTCTCTACCAATTCATTGATCCTCCCTAATGTACATTTCCCCACCAGCGTGCTCCCTGCTGTCTGCCAGTGCTCGTGAGCACTAATGATGGTGGTAACAGCCCTGATGACCCTCACACTCACGATTTCAGTTTAACCCAAGTCCAACAGGCTTGCAAAATAGGTGTCATCACTCCATTTTATAGATAAGAAAACTGAGGTTCCAAAAGATTTCCAGATATCAAAGACTCAAGCATAAGTGATGGAGTAGGAATTTGAATTGAAGTTTGTCTGACTCCGAAGACACATTTTCCCATATGTTAGGCTGCTTCTCTAAACTCTACTGTGAGCTTCTGCAGACACCCTACACGAATCCATCCAATGTAGGGTAGGATACAGAGTGTGCATTCCTCAGCTGCCTGGGTTTGAATCCTGGTTCTGTCACTCAGTGGTTGGGACTTTGAATATCCTACTTAACTTCTGTGCCTCAGTGTCCTCATCTGAAAAATAGTGATACTTACAATAATACTTGTAGGGTTGTGGTGAACTGAGTGAGAGCTGGTAGATGATCAATGATTGTTAAATAGTTTTCAAGCTGCACGATCCTTTCTCATATGATATCTTATGGGGAGTAGAGATGTCAGGTAGATAGATGATATTGGAACTGTTTGGCTGAGGCTCAGGAGCACGTGGCCTTGGCTGCTCAACTTCCTGTGGGCGGAGACCCCTGTGCCCCTGAGACCGCCTTCCAGAGCCCTTGGGGCTACACTGGATGATACCTTCTCCAGGAACCACATTAGCATGAATCCTCTGTCCTGTCTGTTCACCAGCCTTTCAAACTAATAACAGAATTTACTTGTTAATTATTAAGGTCAGCTATGGGGGAAAGAAAAGGCTGAGGTGTATACAAGAATGTGGTGATATTAATGTGGAATCTCCACGATGGTCTTGATCATAAAGAGGGGTGTCCGTCAACCTGGTGAGACACAGTCTCAGTTAGTGGGGTGCGTAGGGCAGGTCCTGCATTGGCGGGCAGATCTGCATGCCCCACCGGGAGGAGTGTTTGAGAAGCTAAGGGGTTAATGCCCTGAGGTGGCAGTGGTGTGGGCCAGGCTGATGGGTGTTATAGGGCAGCTGAAGGAGGTGTGAAGGGCATGGGGGGTATAGGAGAAGGGCTGTCTCATGGCACTGAGTGGGAAGATGCCTTCTAGAGAGTTCTTGGCAAACAGAGGTAGCTCCATCACCGAGGAATGAAGCTGAAGACCAATGTAGTGAGTTGGCCCATACCCAGGACATAGTGCCAGTGGTTGGTTGGACAGCCAGTGATGGGCACAAGCACAGCCAAGGAGTTGGCAGGAAGGAGCCAGGGTTAGAAGCATTGGGATTTGGCCAGGGCTAAAGAGTATTCCCATCAAGGGAAGTGCAAGGATGTCTAGCACCCAGGAGCCAAGCCTGGAGCATGTGGTGGATCACCTCCCAGGAGCAGGTGGGCCGCATGACTCTACCATGAATGGGTTGATTTATGGCTGTGTGAATAAGTGTGTGAGCGATGACTGAGGCAAGTGGTCACAATGGCGATAGGTTGACCAGCTCATGGAATCACTCATTCTTATTGTGAGGAGGGGCTCACTCCCGCTGCTGGGGAGCTGGGCCTGAGAGCATCACTGACTCCACGTTAAAGGCAGGACGAAGACTTGAACTGGGGCCTTTGGACTCTGGACCAGTGCTTCTCACCGGGCTGAGTCTTGCAGCCCGGCAAATTCCTTCCCTTTCCAGGAGGAGACCACCAGAACCACCATCCTCCGCTAACCATGGGAAACCTTCTTGGGGGTAATTCTCCTTGAGCAGGGTGAAGGGGCATGCACATCTCCTTCAGCACCTGCCTTGTAAGAATTAAGCTGCTGGTCTGAAGCATGCAGTCGTGATATCCATATAGAGAAAAGAAACAGCTCTTCTAAGACTGATAGCACAGTCTAGGAGTTCCAAGAGGCAGTGGAAGCTCTTCATCCATGCTGTTGGCTGTCATGTCTGATTACCCTTCCCCATCTTCCTCACCTGGCTAGCTCCTTGCTGTCTTGCACTGTTCAACTCAGTGCTCCTTCCCCCAGCAAACCTTTATTTCATTTCCCTGGTCTGGGACCCCAGGGTTTGTGTTCCCAGGAACCTTCCCATGTTATTGTTGACTCACTTTCCCCTCTACTGGGCTCAGAGCCCATTGACTTTTTCTCTCATGTCTGTGTTCTCAGTGCTAGGCATTATGCCCAATTCAGGGCCTGGTATACAGTAGGTGCTCAATAAATGTTTAGTGAATGAATAAAGAGGACGTAGTTTGCAGTGAGTCTTTAGGATTGACCATCAGATACGGACTTTGGTATGTGGAAAAGCTAGAGCTTTGGCCCCAGAACTCTGGGGGTGTGGCCTGGGTGGTTGCTCTGGCAACACAGTGGCAGCTTGGGGAAGAAGCACTGCCCTGAAGGTGGCTTCGGGGTGGCTCATTCCACTCTTAATCATCCCTTCTGCCCCTCTGTTGACCTGATATATTGCTGTTGGAGAAAACAGTCAGGGCAATAATGCCCATGAGAGGAGATGATTAGAGGACAGGGCGTTGCCCGGGTGTCCCATGCCTGTCGTGATGCTGTAAACCTCCTGGAAGTAGAAGGGCTTTACAAGCTATAATTCACATTTTATACAATTCACTCACCTAAAGTGTCTGATTCAGTGGTATTTATTATTGTCACAGAGTTATGCAACCATCACTACAATTTTAGGACATTTTCATCATCCTCAAAAGAAGCGCCACAGCTATTCACAGTCACACCCAAATTCCCCCTGACGTCTCCAATCCCTGGTAACCATGAATCCACTTTCTGTCTCTGTGGATTTGCCTATTCTAGACATTTCATTTTAAATAAAATCATATATAGCCTTTTATGTCTGGCTTCGTTCACTTAGCATAACTTCTCAAGGTTCATCCATGTTGTAGTATTCATTGGTACTTCATTCCTTTTTGTGGCTAATATTCCATTGTATGGATACACTACATGTTGTTTGTCATTCACCAGCAGATGGACATTTGAGTTGTTTCTACTTTTTGTCTATTATGAATAACGCTGGTATGAACATTTATGTACAAGTTTTTGTGTTGACATGTGTTTTTACATTGCCTGGGCATGTACCTAGAATGGGATGGTTAGATCAGTTAGTAACTCAACATTTAGCGTTTTAAGGAACTGCCACATTATTTTCCAAAGCCTGCCCCATTCACATTCCCACTGGTAATGTATGAGGGTTCCAGTTTTTCCACATTCTTACCAATGTGGTAAGAATTTGTTTTTGTCTGTCTCGTTGATTATAGCTGTTTTTAGTGAGTTTGAAATTACATCTCAGCATGATTTTGATTTGCATTTCCCATGTGGCTAATGATATTGAGCATCTTCTCATGTGCCTGTTGGGCATTTGTATATCACCTTTGGAGAAATGTTCTTCAAATCCTTGGCCACTTAAAAAAAATGGGTTATTTGGCTTTTATTGTTAAATTTTGTAGGAGTTCTTTATATATTCTGGATACAAGTCCCTTATCAGATGTATGCTTTGCAAATAATTTCTCCCATTCTGTGGATTGCCTTTTTGTGTTCTTGATGATGTTCTTTTAAGCAGAAAATTTTTAATTTTGATGCAATCTAATTTACCCAGTTTTTTTCTTTTTGCTTGTAATTTTAGTTTTATATCTAAGAAATCATTGCCTAATCCAAGGTCATGAAGGTTTACTTCTATTTTTCTCTAAGACTTTTATCATTTTAGCTCTTACATTTAGGTCTCTGATCCATTTTGTATTTAGTGTGAAGTAGGGGTCCAATTTAATTTTTTGGCATATGGATACCCAGTTGTTGTAGCACCATTTGTTGAAAAGACCATCCTCGTATATTTTTGATGGTAATAAATACATTTTAAATTTCACTTTTAAAACTTTTAAGTGCTTTTGTAAATTTCTTTGGGATCTGTTGTGAAGAAAATTATCAAAATAGTGTAATTCCTCAAAGGGTATCATTTGTTACTATGTGATCCTGAATGAGGAATCAATTGATTTATCTGTCTATATTTGAAACTAACATTCATAAAAGGATATTTAACCATTGAATTCTGGCTCTTAAGACAATAAAACCTGGCTTCTAATCACCCTTTTGTTCCTATTTTTTAGTGGTTGCATTTCATCTTATTTTACTTTTTTTTTTATGTTAATTGCCTTATTTGCTTTTTATTCTTGTCAGTATAATATAGATTACCCACATTTAAAATGTTTGGAGCACAAAATAGAGCAACTGATCCTGTGGGTTTATCTCCACCACCTGGCCTGAGTGGCCCAGGAGAATGCTATAGTTATTAATTTTCAAAAAGAGTGAAGAACCAAGATTTTGATTCCTATTTTTAAAATGAAAGCCCCCTAACTTATTCCAGTGCCTTGGCACTCTCCTGCCTCTAGTCCTAAAACAAGGCCACCATTTGGCCATTTGAGAGATTGACCTGCCCACTGGCTTTCTTCCTTTGGGTAGCTGCTGCTCCAAGCAATGGCACCTTCCTTGGCCTTTCTTCTCCCACCCCCAACCAATGCTCCTAAAATAGACTTTTCCTGGTGGCCCATCTGTAGAGCAACAAACCACTGGAGTGGTGAGTAGGATTTGAGCCCTTTGTGTAAAGTGTGTGTAAAGTGCTTGCCTAATTATAACCAGAACTGTTCCCCACAACCCCCCAATCCCACGTAGGCAGGAAGGGGCGGGGCTGGAGGGCAGTTAATATTGCTCAGGGTCATTGCTTTAGGCGATGGGTTGCAGGGGATTGAAAAGCTCAAACTCACTGTTCTTTCTTTAGCAAGAACAAGTGTGATGAGGGAATCCGTATGAATGCAAGTCCCTTCTGTATATATGTTCACATCTGCATTTGGAGAACAATTTGAGAAAAAGCTCCTTACCAAGATAATTAAAACTACTTTAGTTCTAGTATTTAAAATTAAACTAAAATTTATAGAAATATAGCTTACTCTAAGGGGAAAAAGTGATACCAATTTTAAAACACAAATGTTGCTGCAATGCACACAATTTAAAATCAGGGTGATTGACAAGTGACAAGGACTAAAATCAGATTTATTCTTGAACAGCTGGGAAAGCTATCCATGTGTCTTGGAAAGATATTGTGCAATTTTCCCCATGTAAAAGTAAAAATGATTCTGGAGAAGAGTTGCCCAGATGAACTTCTTCTTCCCTTAAAGTGAGACTTAAGGTAAAGAGAATTTGCTCTTAAAGCAATTTTATAAAAGTCATAATACTTTTTGCTCCAATCATTTCGACATTTTTTGTTTTAATTAAAGGATGTTTGCTGCTAAATAAAATTAAGGTTAAAAATGTTAGGTATAGAAGTCTAATGTTGAAAATTGCACAAAAAGCCAATATATAATGAAGAATGAATGATACGAGAATTTTCTCATCTTCCTAGCAGCATGTTGCAGTGGGTTTCTGGGGGCAAGGAGAGGTGGGGATGGAAGCTCACAGAGGTCATATTGTTGCCTTGGGACTGGTGTCCTAGACACCTACCTGTGAGGGTATCCCTGGAGCCTTCACAGGGCCACTGCCCACTGTGGGCACATGGTGAACCTTCATTCAACAAAAAGACACAACTGAAGATCTGGCAACGGGCAGGGCCAGAGCAGAGAACTGTACCTTTCCCAGAAACACAGTTGTGTAATTTAGGCACCCTGGTTTTCAGCAGTAGGCATCAGAAATTTGTCAAAAAGGTGGACTGTTCCTTATATTTTCCAACATAAGTCCAATGTTGTTGTCAAGTTGTGTTTGGAAAAAGAAACCTTAAGAAAAGATGTCTTGGTGATGCGTGGACAGCGATGTCACACCTCCCCAGGGGAACAAGCTGATTTTCCAGGTGCGCAGCTCAGCCTTGCCTGTGTTCAGCTCCGTCTCCAGAACATATACATGGACACCCCCATGAGTCTGTGGCCCCTTCCAGAGGTTTAATATTTCCTCTAGTAAAAAAAAAGTCGAAAGCATGGCACACTGGATTTGGGACCTAGGAACATGGCAGCGGGTTCTTTTTTGGGCTGTGAGCTGAGGTCAGGCCTGCTGAAGGGAGGAAAATGCCCATGCTGCTCAGCAGGCCTGGCATGACCATGTCTGCTTTCCTTGTGGATTGCAAGTTGCTTTTAGAGTTAAGATTGACTGTCCCTCACCAGATCTCTATTATCAAGCACAGCTGCACCCCTTATGTTAGGCAGCCTGGATTTATGTGCTTCATTCATGGCAATGCTAAGGGACACTTAGAGTTACCAAAAGACCTATGTTTCCCTTATTCTCCAGAATTCACAATGCCCTACATATAACTTAAACATTTGCTTAGTGTAGTAAAATATACATAACACAAGAATTCCATTTTAACCATTTTAAGTGTACATTTCAGCGTCATTACTTACATTCACCATTTTGTGCAACCATCACCAAAAAGTATCTTCAAAACTTTTTCATCTTCCCTAACAGAAACTGTAACTATTAAGCAATAACTTCCCATTCTACCCTCACCCACAGCCCATGTAACCTCTAATCTACCTTATATCTCTATGGATTTGCCTATATAATTTTTAAATTTTATTTTTTAAAATTAAGTTGGGCTTATAGAAGCAAGGTTTACAGAAGAGTTTCAGAGTTTCAAAAGAGGACTTGAGGTTTTATAGTTTTTCAGCTGAGCACATTTAACTCAGCAGGTCCACCTTATTTGGCACACTAGGCAGTTGCTGGGAGAGACGAACAAGATGGAAAGAAAGATGACTGAATTCTTGAGAACCCATCGTGTATCAAGCACAGGAGTAGCTGCATGGATGCACATGACTTCAGCTGCTCCTTATGACAGCCTAAGTGAGCAAGTTATTTCTGTTTTAGGATGAAGAAAGCAAAGCTCATTCACATAACAGTCCTATTAAAAGTTGAGATTGAAAACCAAATCCTACTGACCTCAGATGTCCATCTCTTCCTATTACTTACTGCTTCGTCCAGAGTGCGTAAAGGACACGTAAGGGTGGAGTGTGCATTTCCATCCATTATTACATTTAGCCGAGTGAGTTCCAGAGCCAAAGGTAGCAGCAATACCAAGGAGAGCTGCTGCCCATCATGCCACAGAAGCTCCTGTCTTACCTGAAGGCTCTGGCCACCCAGCCACTTGTCCACCTGCATCAACTCATCCCATCATTCATTGGTGTCAGTTACGTGCTGGACCTTGGGGGATGATCCTGTGGCCCCTGGTGGCTGCGATGCCTGTGATGATGATGGCAACAGTGGCGGCAGTAGAAGCCACCATCCCCACTGTTTGTTGAGCACATTCTGTGGGCTGAGCCTGGGTAGGATGTTTCAGGAGTTTTAACCCTCACAGCCTGCCAGACAGGTGGCAGAGGGTTTCTGGGGGCACAGGGAATGGAAACTCACAAAGGTCAGATTGAAGCTGTCAAGAGATCACTTGGCTTGTGGCAGCAGGAGGGGCTCCTGCAGGGCTGTCTGATTTCTAGCTTACCCTCTGTGGTGGGTGGGCAGAGCCCCTTTTCTCTAGGCCATTTTCTTGGGCAAGACATGGACACCTCATTAGCCAAGGGACCTGGCTAGCAGGAGGGGGCGGTGAGTTTGGGAACTGGGGAGCAAGGACCACAGCGGGGGATTTTTGGGCACCTCCATTTCTGAGTCCCCTCACCAGGAGGGCCTCACAGTGTTTCAGGGAAAGTGTGAGGCCTCTGCCAAGTGCCCATTTTTCATGGACAGTGCAGGCTGAGGTGGAGCAAGACCCTGATGACTAGGGCCATAAGAGAATAAAGGTGAGTCCACTGCCAGAATTCTGTGGTTACTGCTAATTCACTTTGCACAAAGGAGAGGCCCATCCTTGATGTCTGTTCAATCATATTTCATGTATATGTCTGTCAGGTTTATGATCTCATTTTGTTCTTCACAACAAATCAGCAAAATTGACTTAGGAGGGATCAGTGAGGCTGAGATAGGGTGTAGGGTGAGAATTGATTAGGCTGTCAGAGAGCAAGAGAAAGGGGAGGAAAAGTGGTTCTGAAGAAGAAAATGTGACTTCTTAAAACCTTGTCAGCATGCAAGGGTTTATTAATACATCATTAAAATTTAAGTTACATGATTTGGTCTGTCACTGAGGACAAATGGTTCCTTTTCAGCTGCATTTTGTTTGAACTGTTTTATTCAGGCAACTTAATTGGTTGATTATTTTAAAATTTACCAGGCTGCAGTAAATCTATATTTAGCAGAAACCCAAGTCATACGGTAAGTCATTTCCAGTAGGATTAAAATTATCAGCATGTTTCTCAAATCTTAAAAGAAATGCCAAACTCTGGACTATGTTCAGTTTTGCGTTCTTAATTTCAGGCGGACATTTTCATTCCATTGGCATGTGATTCTTTTTCCAAGACTACATAATAAGGGTGGCATTTTTCCTTTCCATGCCGCAGCAGCCCTGCAAGAGAGAGAGAAAGAAATTTGGTCTCTTTGATTGATGAAGTTTGGTGACCTAACCAGATGACTGTCTTTCTCTTCCAGACTGCTTAACTCTCAAATCAGTTGGAAACAAATTTGTTTTTCAAACATATTTCAAGCACATTGAATAGCTGAATATCATATACATAGGTGTCATTTATTTTTTATTTTTTTTTTATTTTTTTGAGACGGAGTCTCACTCTGTTGCTAGGCTAGAGTCCAGTGGCATGATCTCGGCTCACTGCAGCCTCCGCCTCCCAGGTCCAAGCAATTCTCCTGCCTCAGCCTTGTGAGTAGCTGGGACTATAGGCGTGCGCCATCACACCCAGCTAATTTTTTTGTATTTTTAGTAGAGACAGGGTTCCACCATGTTAGTCAGGATAGTCTCAATCTCTTGACCTTGTGATCCGCCTGCCTGGGACTTCCAAAGTGCTGGGATTAGCGGCGTGAGCCACCATGCCCACTCAGGTGTCATTTCTTAACCATCTGTGATTACACTGAAATATGAAAAGGTGGCTTGAACATTATTTAGGAAGTGACGAGTCCGTAAGGCCTGTCATGTGGGCATCTTGATTCACATCCTGGAGCTGTGTGGCCTGTGCCTCAGACACAGTTGCCTGAATGAGCCATGATCTGCTCATTAGCACACCCTCCACAGCCATTGGGTCAATAGCACTTACTTTGTTCAGTTTCTACTCTCTGCTTATTAAGGATATGTAATTTTGATTTGTGAGGTTTTGCCCATGAGTCCTTTCTCCATTCCAGTTGCTGTCAGCTTAACCTGGGGCTCTTGGCACCTCTGTGTTGGACTTTTGCATCGCTCTCCCTGTGGATTCTCTGCCAGCTCTCCCTCCATATGCTTTGCAGGGTGATCTTTCTGAAATGCAGATCTGATTGGGATACTCTGTTGCTTAAAACCTTTGAAAGCCAGCCCCTGCTCCCTTGCCTCCAAGCCACCTCTGTGTCCTTAGAAGAGCGTACAAGCGCCTCCTCCTGCCAGTCCAGTCTCCTTTTCCCAAGCAGTTCAAAGCCAAAGGCATCTATTTCTTCAGTTCTACTTCATTCCCACCCACCACTCCAACGCTGGCCCTTGGGTGACAAGTACTGAAGGAAATCAGAATATATAGACATATATACACATACATACACGTACATACACATGCACAGTTTTTTATATATACACATATTTGTAATTTTTTAAATTTAACTTTTAAGTTCAGGGGGTATGTGTGCAGGTTTGTTATATAGGTAAACTTATAGGGATTTGTTGTACAGATTATTTCATCACCCAATATTAAGCCTAGTATCCATTAGTTATTTTTCTTGATCCTCTCCCTCCTCCCATCATCCACCCTCTGATAGGCCCCAGTGTGTGTTGTTCCCCTCTATGTGCCCATGTGTTCTCATCATTTAGCTCCTACTTATTAGTGGGAACATGTGGTATTTGGTTTTCTGTTCCTGCATTAGTTTGCTGAGGATAATGGCTTCCAGCTCCTTCCATGTCCCTGCAAAGGACATGATCTCGTTCTTTATTATGGCTGCATGGTATTCCGTGGTGTACATATACCACTTTTTCTTTATGTGTGCACGTGTCTTTATAATAGAGTGACTTATATTCCTTTGGGTATATACCCAGTAATGGGATTGCTGGGTTGAATGGTAGGAAATCGGAATATATATGTGTGGCTTTATTTCATGAGATCATATACCTTAGAAGCCTCTTTCTATAATCACACAGTTTGTTGTTGATATTGCTCTTCCATATATTTCTGTGCTAGTGAGGGATTGTTAAGAAAGGACGATAGCAAATATGAAGCCTTTAGCCAACTTCCCCTTCCCAGATATTTGAAAAACAATTAAGCCGCTCAGTAAATGAACTGCCTTAGAGAAGATTATAATGTTGGCCTTAATTTCTCTTACAAACTTTCCATTTCCTTGAAATGCAGCTAATCAACTTCTATTAACTGTCCTGGAAAATGTTTTGGTTTACAGAGCTTTTTGTTTTTAAATTAAGGGTTACCACTAATTTAAGAAATTTAGGCTGAAAATGTTACTTTTAATAAAAAGGAAATGTCTTAGGCATATTAATGCATATAATTTTGCATATCACGAGGTGCAATCATAGTGTTTGGTTTTTGCAGCAAAAATGACACTTGTCAGTTCTCACTTTGATTTGCTGACACTCTTGCCCCTTCAGGGTGGGTTGCCATTTGGAATTTGGAAATGCTGTGGCTTCAATCCATTTAGACAAACATATCCATTTCTGATTAGATTCAGAGTGGTGGTGGTGATCTGAGTATAGATGTCCATAACAACTTCACATTTTCACATATTCTGAAAAGGAATTTTTCAGAGGTTATTATTTAGAATGTCTAATTCCAAGTGAAGATTTAGGGGTGGAAAGTTTGAATACAATGCATTATTCTCTCGTTGAAGTTTTGTAGGAAGCTCATGGGTTGCTTTTGCAAAAGCAATTTGAAGATATTCCACATTAGTTTGAAAGCTTTGTATTTAAGAATTAGATTGTTTAAGGTTTGAGAGTACTTCTGTGAAATTGAGGTCATGGGAGTTTAGGTTTATGATGATGAAAGTGTGTGTGGAAGGCACGTGGCGAAACGTTGACTTTTGCTACTCAGTTTTTCTTATAGGTCACAGGTTGAATTCTTTTTATCAAAATCTGCAGGTTCTTGCCAGTTGTGATGGCTCACACCTACAACCCTAGCACTTTGGGAAGCTGAGAGGCAGGAGCATCTCGAGCCCAGGTGTTTGAGACCACCGTGGGCAATGTGGTGAAACCCTGTCTCTAATAAAAATACAAAAAATTAGCTGGGCATTGTGGTGTGTGCCTGTAGCCCTAACTACTTAGGAGGCTGAGGTGGGAGGATTGCTTGAGCCCGGGAGGCAGAGGTTGCAATGAGCCGAGATTGCACCATTGCACTCCAGCCTGGGCGACAAAGTGAGACCCTGTCTAAAAATAAAATTAATAAAATAAATCTGCATGTTCTTTCTATAAATGGGAATTTTATTTTCATAAATAAGACTAAAATAGTGGTCTGGGGGGAATTAACACAGTGGGAGGGGAAGAGTAAAAAAAGTGTATGGTTCTAAAAAGAACTTACAACGTTAAAATCATGGTCTATTGCTTTTATAGTAGGTCTGGCTATAAACATGTTAAATTTTTACCCAGTATCAAATTCAAGGAAAATGTTGTGAAATAACATTGGATGCATTCAAAGGAATTTTAAAATAATTATAATTTGCCGTCTTCTCCTTGGTCAGAGGGTACTTTGGAATCTTACTTTGAGCTGTGCAGGCAAAAAGAATTATTCCACTTTTCTCTATTTGGCTTTGCTCTGTTGTTGACTATTCCTTTTGAGTTCAAGTGGAGGCCTCCCGGACAGCTGGTGGCCAGGGCAGCTGTAGTGACCCAACTCTAGTGTGCCCCTCCCAAGGATGGAGCTCCCAATTTAGCTGTTGGGTTTGTACATAAAATGCCACAGCACAGCAATCTGAGCTCTTGCTTTCTGTTTAAATAAAAAGGCAGATGCTTCACACATGTTTTCATGAATTTATATAAACCATGGAAGGAAAGAATGCTGATATTCAATAGGAACCCTGTAGCAACTTGTTACTTGTAATTTTTAGGTTTACTGTAAGAGGACACGCAGAAAGCAAACCTGCATCTGTGCTGACACTGGGTTGGGACTAACCCATGCTCTTTTAAGTGCCTAAGTAGTGGGTGAATGGGGCATCTATAAATAGTGAGTTAGTGTGTCTGACAGACCTCAGAGACTGGAGGGATTCCTTGGGCCAGCATTGTCTCATGTGGCCACGTGTGGCCAGGGAGGAACACAGCCGAGGGGAAGGAAGTGCACTCTCTTTTGCCCTTCTTTCCATATCAAGAAGAGTAGATCCTTGAGTCAGGGAGTTAGCCTGCTGATGAGCACTAGCTCTGGAGCATGGTCTACTGGGCAGACCAAAAGTAGGACTGAGAAAAGCTTTGTCCCTTCCTCGAGGAAGATACTGTATTGGCTTCCATGACTTCCGGAGGCATCTGATGCCTCCCAACCGGCTACCCTGCTAAGTTACACTTGATTAACTTTTCTGTCTCCTCTTGGACTCAATGTTTTATGAAGCTGAGCTTCTCTTGGAATGCGGAGCCTGGAAAGGGAGGAAGTGTGCCCTGGGCATTCCTTACAGTTGTACTGGATTCATACTGATCTGTCCACACTCTCTCAGGCCTCTGTGACAGCGCCAGGCACATGTCACTGTTGAATTAATTGATGGTGTACACTTGTTAGCAGAGGAGCTACAGTTGAGGGTATAGTCTGTGGTTATCAGATACAGTCAGATGTCATATGGGCCAAAACTTACAACCTTGGAGTCATAAACCAGCTGCGAACACCCAGGAAATGAATTGTTCTATCTGAGCCAATCTGCATTCTCCTCTCTCACTTGCCACCTGACACTGTAGCACCCCTTTTGGTGTGATTGAAGAACTTCTACGTGCCAGGCTGCCCACACCTGGTGATGCACCAGTGTCTGTGTGCTGCCTCGGGAGGTGACTGTGGGATATGAAGATCTTATATAAGATAATAGTTTTGCATATGGCTAGCACTTGTTGGCTCGGGACAGCTGGTTTAACAACCAGCCCTTAGATGACACTGGGTAGAAATTTGGTGTTAAGTATTTCTCACTCCCTTATTAAAGGATTTTTTAAGAGCAGTGTTTGCCTGAAGTAAGAACTGTCTTCTGGGAGAGGGGTCAGGTGGGACTGCTAGTTTTTGGCCAGTGTCTTTTAGCTTATTTGTGATTCACATAGATGGTTGATACATTCCTTGCCCATTCTGGTGGCTTTCTGACCATGGGGGACTGTCTGGTGGCAGTGCAGGATAATAACTAGGAAGCCTTATGATCTGAGGAGTGTAAATAGTAAATGGAGACATCTCTTGTTAGTCTTTCATTTCAGCTGTTGACTCCTCAGTAGTGCTGGATTTTTTATGTTTATCATTGTCTCTTTCACCCCCGCCCTCTCTTACCCAGAAGACAAATGGTGAGGTTAAATTTGGCCATGACTCAGCCAAAGTCTAGTGGTGGCCATCAGGAAAGAGTGTCAGAGGTCTTAGAATTGGCACTCGGGCACTTGAACTGTTTTTAGTTTTCACTAAAGTTGAAACTGTTCTGGTTGAACTTATTCTGGTAATAAGCTGAAAACAATGTGCTCCTGGGTGTGTTTCAAAAACTAAAACACTTTTTAAAATAGAAATATAGATTAGGGTAGCTTGCCACAATGATAGTCATGTGTAGGGAAATACACACAAATTGAACTAAGTCTAACTTTTATGCTTAGATAACAAAAAGATACTTTTGAATTTACCAAATACTCATGCAAGCAGTCACCAATGAGGCATCTGGATAGCTTCTTTTGTAAGACTGTTCTTATTCTTACAAAGTTAGTTGGCTCTGAAAACTTCAGTTGATCCAAGAGTTTGAGTTGATATTTCAAGGATGTTAAACTTTGCAACCCAAAACAAAACTGAGATTGCATATGATTGGTTTTTATGGCTTCAATTTTAGAATGAAAAAGACAATAGTGATTGGCTTAACTTTTTTTCTCTCTTTAGAAAACATTTCATAGCGGTAAAGGTGATACATACTGTTGAAAACATATAAATATAGCTCTGGGTCCAGGGGTGTTGCTGGCAGATTTTTTGAAATAATTTTCCAGAATCAGCAGTCAACAAGAAAAGAACAGTGACTTGCAACCTGGAAATCCAGCTGGGACTGCCATGAATGTTTGTGGTAGTTTGGGATCATATGCCGGTTCTAGGGGACAGCAGGTCCATGCTGGTTCCTGGGTGGCAGCCCCTGTGTAGATAGGCAGTCTATAGTGTGGGGGAGTGGGTACCTGAAGAAAGAGACCTGTAAAGGAGTCAGCATAGCATCCCAGAGCCCTCTCTCCTGGACTGGGAGACAGTCACAACTTTTGGAGTGGCAGTGGTGTTTCAACAATGTATACAAACCTTGTTCTAATTTTAAAAAGCTATTTAATTAAACTCCATATTTAATTTTTTTGAAAAGGTGGCATGTTCACATGGTTGCAACTTTGAGAAGTATACAGTGATTTATAGTAAAATATCTCATGTTGTTATTCCCTCTCACCTCCGACTTTGCTCTCTGCTTCCTTCCCTCAAACTTCCCACTTGGCCGCCACATGTAATCATTGTTATTAATTCCCACATGTTTTTGTGGATGAAGACAAATATATGTAATTTACCCCCTTTTAAAAATAAAGGTAACATACCATATATACTTTTTTCCATTTACTATTTCTTGGGGCTCTTCCTGTACTGGTAAATAAAGGGCTTCCTATTTCTTAACAGCTGAATAATATTCAGTTCCATGTATATAGGAATCCTATTTAACCTATCCCCTGTTGAAGGATAGTTGGTTTGCTGTCTATTCTTGGCCATGGTAAACAATGCTGCAGTGAATAACCTTGCATATATGACATTTTGCACATGTATAAGTTTACCTGGAGGATAAATTCCTGGAGGCAGGATCGCTGGGTCAAATGGTCTGTATACTTGCAATTTTGATAGATGATATCAAATTGCCTTCCATCGGGCTTGTTCTAATTCCCTTTCCCACCAGCAGTTTGCAGCCAATCAATGTGAATGTGCTGGAATGCTTCTTAGGGCACCAAATAGTGATATAAAAAGCGTGTTTTACATGCAGGTCTGAAATGCACTGTTCCAAAATGTGACCTCACTGCTTCCTGATGGTGCAGGGGTTTTAGTGAGTCCTGCTATTGTGTAAGACAGGTGAACTCTGTGCAATAGTTCTTGTTGTCTCTGCTCAAGGGCACACACCCAGTGGAGCAAGAGCAGGCCTGAGGTCCACCTCACTCTGCAGGCTGACCTGAGGGGCTGCTTTTCTCCAGTGCCCCAGCAGTAGCCCTGGCTGAGAAAGCCTTTTTGAGAAACAAAGGATTTGATTTATTTTTGAAAATGTTAATTAGTGTCCTTAAGTAAACATTTGATAAATTAAATCTGATTAACCATTGACTGAAGCCATTTTTATCAAACCTGTAGGAAGGTTGTATCAGGAAGATGAGCAATCAGCTAAAAATTTTAGTATTTTTGAAACTGAGCAGAAAATGGTTAACATTTTACCATGTCACAATTTTAACGTGAGAAAGGAAACCTCCCGGCAAGAGGTTGAGAAACAGACCAGAGCGCTCCTGTTGTCTCCTTCCTAGGTCATTCCCCTTCGTGGCTTCAGTTTCTCTGCCATTCCTGGAGCTCTGCTTCTTGGAGGTACGCATGTCCCTCTCACCCTTGATTCCTCCCCTGCCCTGCCCTCGATTCACACCCCCCCCAAACTTCATGTTCAAATCCTCATTCTGCTATGCTATGCTATTCTGCTATGAATTCAAAATTTTTAAGTAATGAAAACTTTGATAAGAGCAATATACACTTATGATTTTTAAAAAGCTATAATTTTTATGATTTAATGCCATGATTACAATTTTAGGATCTCATTGGAGATCAGATTGGGTTCGACTAGAAAATGAGCAGGTGTGGAAAAGGAGGTTGGAAATGGTCTGAACGGAATTTGAGTGAAGATCTCAAAGTACATGGAACAGCTGATGTCATCTCGGCATATTGTTTCACCACAAAAGCAAGGTCATCTAACAACATTTTGTCACGGTGAATCTGATGAGAATTCCTAAGTACACTCTGAGAATAGAAAGAAGGTAGATGCTGCGGAGGGGGTCTGCACTGGAAAACCTCTGCTGCCGTTTCAATGCGTCAAGCCACCTTGCCTTATAATAGTGAACAATAGTAGAAGTACCTGGAGGCTCCATAGAGGGGCTGTGTGCAGTGAGCATAGTGTCGAAGCACCATGTGACAACAGTACACACTTCTGAAGGTGGAAGAAAAATGACATGAGAACAAGAAAGAGAAATGATTGCAGGCTCTTACATAAATGCAACTGACACGTGGGTTTTTTTACTAACAGTGGTATAGAATGAATACAGTGGTATAGAATAACATATTTAAAAATAAATCAAGAATCCCTATTCTGTTTCCTTATCCTGCTGTTGTTTTTCACGGCAATCATCACCTTATACACTTAGTTCTGTATAACACTTGTTTTTAAAACCCATATTTGTTTCAACATGATTGACATATTAGGGACAAATTGAGCATAACATGGATTTCACATTTGCTGGTATAATTTTGTTTGCAGAAGCTCTAGGTGAATGCAGAAAACTGCCTTCAGCTGAACTAAGCCACATAGGAATACACAAAACACACACCTACACACACCTAAAGCATCTCCCACCTACCTCAGTTCATGTCTCATTTTTGAGCCACACCCATCCACATGCGGAGTTCCAATATTCTCATTCCTGATAATCCTCCATCCGTCCCACAATTGCAAGCCTTTCCGATGCCCACTTCCACAAGCACACTTTGGTTTCTTCACAGTACAGTGCCATATTTTTTGTAGCATTTATGTATTTATAAGCCACTTAGTGTGTATAAACCTGTGCTGCGCTTTTATTAGGCTCCTCTTTTTTCCCCATATGCCCTCTGGTGTTATTGTGAGTTTTTTTTTTTTTTTTTTTTTTTTTTTTTTTTTTTTTTTTTTTTTAGCAACATGTATGTTGTATTATAACAGAACTGCCTGACCGTGATTGACTTGGGTTTATTGTTCATGTTTATTGTCTTGTCCCCTCTCCTCCTCCTCCCCTGGTAGAATGTCAGTACCTGAGGGCAGAGCCTTTTGATGGGTCACTCACTGTGGTGTCCTCAGGACCTAGAACAGTGTCTGGCACAAAGCAAGTCTCGATAAACATTTGTTGAATGAATGAATCATCAGATCATTTACTAGAAATAGCACTCTAACTATATTGTGTTGTAAATTAATGTTCTATAATAAAGAATTACAGCAGTCTACCCTTATTTACAGTTTTGCTTTCAGTTACCTGTGGTCAACTACAGTCCAAAAATATTAAACGGAAAATTCCAGACATAAACAATTCATAAGTTTTCAATTGTCTATCGTTCTGAGTAGCATGATATCTCTTGCCCTTGTCCCTAGGCTGAAATCATCCCTTTGTTCAGCGTTTCTGTGCAGCATACACTACCTGGCCGTTAGTCACCCAGTGGCCATCTCAGTTATCACATCGGAGCCATTGTGGTACAGCAGTGCATGTGTTCATATAACTGTTATCTGACTTCATAGTGTTCCCAAAGCACAAGACTAGTAATGCTGGCAGTTCAGATAAGCCAAAGAGAAGCCATGAAGTGCGTACCCTAGGGAAAATGTGAAAATTCTTGACTTGAAAGAAAAAAATTATATGCTGAGGTTGCTAAGATGTATAGTACATAAGATATTTTGAGAGAGACCACATTCACATAACCATTATTACAGTATATTGTTACAATTGTTCTCTTTTATTGTTGTTGCTAGTCTCTTATTGTGCCTAACTTATAAATTAAAGTTTATCATAGGTATGCATGTATACAAAAAATATAGTACACATAGTATCCAAGTATTCAGGCATCCACTGGAGGTCTTGGAATACATTCCCATGGATAAAGAGAGGGACCACCATATTATAGTTAAGGGGCATAGAATGGTTAACGTAGCTTATCAAGGAATGGGAGGGATGGAAATGTGGAATGTGGGTCACCCAGCTTTTTAAAATTTGTATCTAAGAAAAGCTTTATGTTCTAACAACCTTTAATTCAAAGCCAATTAAAAGTAAGAACAATCAGAATAATAGCAAAAGTGGCCAGATCCATGAATATAAGATTATGTTCCTTTAGTAAAGATAGTGGGGAAAAAAAAAGACACCAACACTGGTGCTTGACTCCAAAATAATTTAATATAGGAAAAATTAAAAAGTGTATAAACATGGTACCTTGATCTGAGTTTGTTTTAATGAAAATTCTTGTTATTGAATTGTTGCTTTAGCACCAGTCATGTATATTTAATATATGTATATGGTTAATGCTCAGTAAATGAGGGCATGTGTTGAGTGTGTACCTATAATTGGTAGTTGGAATAATAGATATATATGTGTACATAGACACACACTTATATGCATGTGACTTTGTGCTGCAACTCTGGGAAGCACTTCACACACTATTTCTTTTTTTTTTTTTTTTTGAGACGAAGTCTCGCTCTGTAGCCCAGGCTGGAGTGCAGTGGCGCCATCTCGGCTCACTGCAAGCTCCACCCTCCGGGTTCACGCCATTCTCCTGCCTCAGCCTCCCTCCCCAGTAGCTGGGACTACAGGCGGCCACCACCATGCCCGGCTAATTTTTTGTATTTTTAGTAGAGATGGGGTTTCACCATGTTAGCCAGAATGATCTTGATCTCCTGACCTTGTGATCCGCCCGCCTCGGCCTCCCAAAGTGCTGGGATTACAGGCGTGAGCCACCGCACCTGGGCTTCAAACACTATTTCATTTCATCCTCACAGCAGCTCTACATGGTAGGGGATGCTATTTTTCTCATCTTTCAAATAAGGAAACTGGGGCACAGATAGGCTAGGTAACTTAATGGGGATGATGCAGCTGGTAATTGGTGAACCTGGGACTGCGGTGCAGAGCCCATGCCTTCATGGGGGCTGACAGCATTTAGCTAGGTCTTGGTGATACCAGTTAAGAATATTTGTCCCCTGCCTTCCAGGAAGAAGCCATGGAGATGTCAGTGGAAAATAACCATGAGATTGGTACACAAGCGAGCAGAGCCTGAGGAATTGTGGGGACTGGGGGAGCAGGTGCCTAAGTGCCTTGTGTGGTGGGCTCCCCCTCCATTAACTAGATGCTTTGAAAGTGCCTGCATTCATTGAAATGAGCCCAAAATACCCCAAAAGCAGAAAGCGTAGACATGTGCGTGAAGGAAGGAACTAAGTTCATTCAATTCCTACCTTGTTGTAAGCACTGGGCTAGTCGCTTCTCATACACTGTATTAGTAACTGAAGTTGTCAGATATGAGCTTAGTGTAAGTGTTTTTACTTGTTCTGTCTCATTTAGTCTTTACAATCCTCCTGTGACTGGTTCTGTTATTATCTTCATTTTCCATAAAACCCAAAGAATGTGCCCAAAGTCACATAGTTATAAATGGTTTTGTTTAATCATCACCACCAACCAGTGAGATAGGAATTATTCTTAGAAGTAAGCACACACAACCAGGGAGTGGTACTGTTAAGATTTGAACGCAGGGCTGTCTTGACAGCCTTTGCTTTTTCCATTTTAAATAAGGCACACATTGAGTTGAGGTGTGTTTCTAAGAAAAATATAAGAGAAGATTTGAGACAGTGATTAAGTTCTTCCAAGACTTAACCAAAATATATATGTACTTAGAATAATGGAGATCTTATATTTAAAAGAAAAGCAGTTAGCAAGTTGAATAGCAATTAGTCACAGAAGATAGGAGCCATAGATTTTAAATATGGTAACTACGAGACGAGGAAGATCACACTGCCAGCAGAGGAATTCATCTTAAAACTAGAGCTCATCTTGCCTCTCTTAAAAAAAAAAAAAAAAATCCTTCTTGGTTCCCACTTTCTGCAGACTATGAATCTTGGCATGTCCGCTCTTGTGGCCAGTCTCTCATCACCTCTCAGGCCACTCCTACAGGCGGCCCCTCTCCATCCCTGAATGCTGTGTGTTTTCATATAATAACATAGCAGTGTTCATCCCTCTTCCCAAAGGGAGAACTTCTTTCTTTCTGGCAAAATCCAGTTCAAGTTTTATTACGTTGGGGAAGACTTCTCCAGATCCCTCAGGCAAAACTGAGTTGCTTCATTTCTCTTTCCCAGATCTTTATCTGTTTCACTCTTGCAGATTTAATAATGGGTTGCAACCAGTGGCTGCTATGGATCACTCTCCAAATGGCTTAAGGGTTCTTCATGGATCGAGAGACTGTTTTTTTCATGTCTGCACTCCTGGTGCCTGTCAGTACACCCAGTCAGTGTTGATGAAATGGGTAGATGGATGGACGAATGGATATGTAAATGATTCCATAAAAATGTGATACGTGGGTAATAAGTCATTGTAAATTAGGAACTATTGCAGGCACTGTCACTGGATGTATTTTTTATCCATAATGAATGTAATTGCTGGTTTTAAAAAATCGTTTCTGAAAATTCTTAGAAATTAGGATACAAAATAGGTTTTGAACAAGGCATGTTGTAGATATGTATCTTCCTTGGCTTGCAATTAGGAAATGTTAACATTTTATGCATTAGCTTTCCTGACTTTCCACATTCTAGGCATTCTCCTAGGTTCTGAGTGAAGTGTTCTCTGCTCACCTTCTCTGTCCTCTTGGCTAGCCTCTGCCAGGAACATCGATAGCTGTGGTTCTTGGTTATTCTGTAGCTCGCCTCTAAGGCATGTATTATGCCTTAAGATTTTCATTATTTATTGGATTACTCTTGACCTTGACTCCCCAAGCAGATGATAAATTCTTAGAGGGCAGGAATCATATTTATACTCTCCCCGAGTCCTCTAGCATTTCTAAAGTGGTAGGCATGTCTGTGTAGTAAGCGTTAAAGGATTTTTTTGTTGATGAGGCCATTACTTTGTTGTTTCGTTTTGACAAGTTGCAAAATGCCCCCTTCCTCCATCTTTGGAGGAAGAATGAAGGCTCATGCTCTCTTGTGAGAAACACAGACCCCCTCCGGCCTGTGAAGTGTATAGGAGGTTTACCGCAAGGATGCAGGAGTGTCGTGGAAAAGAGGAGCCAGAAGAGCAACGAGGCTCCTGAGGGCGGGGCTGGGGGCGGGATGTGAAACAGAAGTTCTTGAGAGAGCCAGGCATCTGTGTCTGTCTGCCTGTCTTGTCACATGGTCTCTCTTCCCTTTTTTTCCTAGGGCAAGTGCCACACCTCTTGACTTTCTCTGCTGACTGGGCCCTCTAAGAATTTATTGCTCTTTGAACATGACAGCAGAATGATCATTCCAGGGACCATCACTAACTGTTTTTTTCAACTTCAGAATATTTCTTCAGAGGAGGAATTTGATTGGTTCCCTTAGGTCAGGTGTTCTTCCTGGTACGGTTAGCTGTGGCCAGAGAGATGGGGTCACTGGGTGTCAACATTTTCAAGCAGGATTATGGAAACACATCTTCAGATGACAGTGTGGGCTGGCTAGGCACGCCAAGCTTCTGGAGTGAAACTTGAAATATGTTTTAGCAGCAGTCAGCCGGGAATGTTAATTAAGGGGCCACTGTCATCATTGCTTGGAGTAAAGATAGAGGTACCCTCTACTGCCTCATGAAGCTTTGGCCTAGGGAGTAGCACCTTGTGAAGGGTCTTGAGGTCCAATGAGAAATTGAGGATTGTTTTCGCCAGAAGTCCCTGCCACCAGGAAGTCTGGCAGAGTAGCATGGTGGACTGAGTGTCCCCTTTGTGGATTACTGTGCTGTAAGAGTGAGACGCTGGGCTTCCTTAGAATGTTGTGTGTGTCTGCTGTGTCTGTCTGTCTGAGGGGGATGGAGTTATACCTTGTATAATATGATTGCTGCCAGTCTTAAATTCGTAAACTTCAGTAGGAAAAGAGAAGTGAAGAACTAAGTAGACTTACGATTAATGAGATTTAGAGCCCCAGCAATGGGTGCAGAAAACACCCAGTTTGCTATGGAAGGCTCCAGGTAGGTGTGGGGGCATGTGGGACTCAGTTCTTATGGACAACTAGTATGTCAAAGAGGAGCCTTCATCAGCTTTTTTGAAGCAGTCTTCATTTTTATTTGCTACAAGTGAAGTTCATTCCTTTGCCATGGTAGAAGAGAACAGCTTTCAAAACTATTTTTAGCTTGTTAACACACATAAGGAATTTTTAGGATTGAAGAACTCATCAGGAGATCAAGGTGAAAAGGAACATGCAGAAGGGCAGAAAGGAGACATGGCAGAACTGAGGGCCAGAAGGAGGAGCAGCTCCACACCCGTGGAGCTGTGTGAAGACATGAAGCACTTCTTGGGGGAGAGGCCTCCGCTGTTCCTTGCACCACCCAGAAGATTGCATGAAATTGCTGGCACTAGGGAGGAATCTTGTTTTGCAGCAAGAAAAAGTGAGAAGCAGGCCTGGTGAGAGCAGATCTGCGGGCAGGTCTGTGGGTGGACTTCTGGGGCTTGTTCTCAAGTTGGGGTGGAGTGTTCGACCAGACTCTGCAAGCTCACTGATGGGAATGGGCGCCTGTTGCCTCATGTGGGCACCAAACCTCTGCGCTTCTCTCTGGAGATCTTGTGGTTCTGGGTGTGAAGCTGAAGATTCAGAATGATACATTTTCATCTCTTCTTGCAGTTGAAGAGTCTTCATTTGAAAGAGAACAAAGATATAGGACTATGCCAGCCCCTTGGTGTTAATGATCTAAATTACAGGTTATTTCATTGTGCATGATCTCCATTTGCCACAAGACTAGGGTTGGGCAAATAAGCCAGTTTTTGTTTTTTGAGATGGAATTTTGCTCTTGTTGCCCAGGCTGCAGTCCAATGGCGCGATCTTGGCTCACCAGAACCTCCGCCTCCCGAGTTCAAGCGATTCTCCTGCCTCAGCCTCCTGAGTAGCTGGGATTATAGGTGCCCACCACCATGCGCAGCTAATTTTGTACTTTTAGTAGAGATGGGGTTTCTCCATGTTGGTCAGGCTGGTCTGGAACTCCCGACCTCAGGTGATCCGCCCGCCTTGGCCTCCCAAAAGTGCTGGGATTACAGGCATGAGCCACTGTGCCCGATCAAACAAATTTTTAAAATTTTAAAAATGTTTAATTCCTGCAAATCTGACAGTGATCTCTAGTAAAATCTATACAATCTATTACATGGTAGATAATAAGTAATTTTTAACAATTGAATCAGAAAAATCGTGAGCATTTCTGAATGATTGTGGAATTACCAGAAATGAATATGGGTTAGCTAGGAGTGAGTGTTACTCAGCCAACCTCATACTGGGGATAATATTGGGCTGGTAGATTTAGTTTTGCGGAATAGATTTGCAAGAGACTCTTGTAAATATCTGTGTGGGCTAGACGTTAGCATGAGTAGATGAAGTCACTATTTGTTTAAAAACAATCTGTTGTTATTGTTTTGAGTTATCAAAATGGAATGGGCAGACCAACTGGATGCCAAAAACCTGCCATGTTTTCATTAAGAACAAATCAGTGTCCTCTGTCTAGAGGGCATACTCAATACAATTTCAAGCGATACAGAGCTGATAGGGATAGCTAACATGTTGTATGACAAAGTTGGTAGAAATACTTGATATGTTATATATCACAAAGTTGAGATCTTGATAAATTGAAATCAACTAAAAAGGCTAAACATAATGGAAATGCATGTCCTGCCTCTTGGGCTAAAAATTTTATTATATGAGTATGGAAAGAAAGTTGAACAAACATTTATATAAAAGATCTATGTGTTTTAGTTGACTACATTTATAGAATATAAAGCTTTGTAGGAGAAGATGGCCTATAAAGCTTTATATTCTGTTAAAGGGACATAGAGTGCCCACAGCTGTGATGCTCTGTAAGCCATATCTCAGCAGGGCCCTGACTGTTTGGAGGGTGTCCTGGAAAGGATGCAGGAGGAAAGTATTGGATGGTAAGAGGGACTGGGAAGCCTGGCCTGAAAACCTGACACACGGGTGTGCAAGCCTGTTTCCATCAGTCAAGTCTGTCCTGAGGAAGGAGCAGGCATCTATTCTAGGTAGCTCCTGAGGGCAGTACTGCCTTTGTGGGTAGAGGTTGCTGGTGGACAGATTTGACTTGGGTATGAGCAGGCTTGATGGCTGCATCGAAGCTATGTGTTCAGTGGGTGGAGAGCTGAATTTAGTGGCCTCTAAGGTCCCTTCTAAATCTCAGATTCTGCAGTACTTGGACAATGTACATTTTGTTGTGATTTTAAAGCCACTAACATATGGTTTAGAGATGGGTTTATCACTATAATTTGGGTTATGTAATACTATAAAAGGAAACTGTGATATGACCATCCTTTAAGTGGGAAGGCCCAAGGAAGTTTCCAGAGAACCAAGAGTAACCACGACTGTTTGCAAAGAGTGAGTTTTGTTGAATATAATTGTGATGAGAAAATACAGTTGTTCCTTGAAAAATATACTGTGACTGAAGAGAGTGTAAAGGAAGCACATCACATGTGGTACCTGTCCCCAATAATGCAGTTTGCATTTAATCTGAAGGTGAATTCCATCACATAGATATGAAGACTTAAAGAAAAAGTCCTGTCTCCCTTTGGTGATTCTTTTTGAGCATTTCTGCTTTTCAGTAATCATAGCTTTGTTTGACCAAGCTAGCGCTGCCTCTCAGGGAACGGAGAGCAGTTATTACAGCTGGCATGGGCAGCCAAGGACCTTCAGGGCCATGCCATCTTGGAGATTTTCTTCAGAAAGAGGCCCTGATTACTCTTTATTTTTGCCCATGTTGTTTTACTCTGATCTGTAATTTAAAATCTATTATACAAAGAGTCCACAGAATGCCAGCTGGATGCTAGTTTAAAGATTTTTTCTTTTGCTTTTTATTTTTAAAAAAATTTAAATAGGACTGTCAATTTTGGTGTTTGCTGTTAAGAAATTCGTGAGATGCAGCTTTCTGTTTCCTTAATTTCGGTGGACTAAGATATCAGAAACAAAATCACCAGTGTAAGACTGTTCAAGGGGTCTTTTTTCCTAGAGAAGTGGGCAGGGATGACTCAGCCAACTTAATCTCACATGGAGGAGGGGAGGACCAGCAGGCTTCTAGAATGGGCCTCTAATGGCAGCCTGGTAGCTGTGACTCAGGGAACCCTTGCATGTATGCTGGGTGTCCAGTTCTGCCCATTCTTCTCAGGCCATGATGGGGTCACACGTGGAAGGGAGGAAGCAGGCAGGCAGGACCAAGACGGTGCTTGAGCTCATTGGTCACTGTCAACTGCAGAGGACAGTAAATGGCTCTTTCTTGCTGGTTTGGAAAAGCAGATGCTTAACTCATATATAATAATGGCTTTGTCTTGACTTTTGTCCACTGCTCTTTATCATATGTTTGGACTTCATTTGGGAGCAAGGGAGAGTGTAGCTTTTATTTTTGGTTTTATGATTTTCTGCCTTTTAAATGTAAAGCCATATCTTTCTGTTTCCCATTTCCTTCAGTTATTCAAATGTCTTAATGTCTTTAGCCTACACATTGAATCTTGCACATAATCATTTCTATGACCCCGGCTTGGTAGAACATCAGGAGGTGGATGTGCTCAAACTCTGCTCTTGCCCTGGAAGTACAGTTCTTTCAGAGTCTCTCTTAATGGGCTCCCCTGATTAGGTCAGGCTCACCTAGGATAATTTCTCCTTTGATTAATTCAGAGTAAACTGATTTGGAAACTTAATTACATCTGCAAAATTCCCTCATTGTTGTCACATAGTTTAACCTAGTCACAATGATGATATCTCATCACATTCACGAGTCTAACCCAGATTATATAGTGGGTACAGCAGAGAAGGGACTCTTGGAGGGCATTTTAGGATTCTGTCTACCATACTCCTGTAAACATTTACTCATTTAAGCCTCAAAGAATTACACAGGATTAGTCAGTAACAATTTTCCTTACAGAGCTTAAATTCCTTTCCACCTCAAGTTCACTCACTTAGTACTTTATTATGAATTTCACCAAACTCCCTGTATGGAAATGAGCTTCAGGACCAGTTTTAGCAGAAGAAAATAGGTTAACAAATTTATTCAATTAAACACATTGGGATTTTATTCTATCTAGAATATTCTGGGCATGTGGTCTAGTGCAAGGCTACTCAAAGGGTGATCTATAAATCACTGCTGATTGGAGAACTGTACGTATCACAGTGAGATGTGAATAGAAGGTGAGAGTAAGCATTTAGAAACATTTATAGTAATTTAATACTGTCACAGTATCTAAGCCAGTGATCAATAAGCACATCTTTTTGACCAAAATATAGGACCGGTTGGGTATTGCTGGACTCATGTGATGAGTTACATATGATGTGATCTGTGTGCTGGTCCTGTGTTTTAGAAATAGGTTAGAAGGTAGGATTTTATTTTTAATCAACCTTATTGAGGTATACTTTACATTCAGAAAAATGCACCCACTTTGACAGTATGATGAGTTTAGGCAAATGTATAGACCCATGTATCTACCACTACCACAATCGAGGTTTAGAACATGCTCATGTTTTCAAAAATTTCCTTGTACCCCTTCTCAATCACTCTAGACCCTCTCCGCTCCCCACCTGTAGCTTCCAAGCCACTGTTGATTACTGATAGGCTTTCTGCCACTATAGATTAGATTTGTCTTTTCTAGAGTTTCATATCAATGAACTAATTCACTGTGTACTCTTTTATGTTATGTTTTATGTTTGCCTATCTGAAGATCACAAAGATTTTATCCTCTGTTTTCTGGTAGACATTTAATAGTTTCAGTTTTTCTATTTTGGTCTAGGATCCAATTTGGCTTAATTTTTATGGATGAGGTAAGATATGGCTGTCTATTAATAGTTGTTCAAACACCATTTGTTGGAAATACTATCTTTTCCTGTTGATTTATATTGGCACTTAGGTTGAAAATCAGTTGACGATGTATGTGTGGTTCTAGGAATGGATTCCGTATTCTGTTCTATTGCTCTGTGTGTTCATGCTTAGGCTGATGCTATACACTCTTGATTACCATTGTTGTATTGTACATTTTGAGATTAAGTAGTACAAGTCTTCAAGTTCAAATTCTTTGTCAAAATTATTTTGATTGTTCTGTGCCTTTTGTATTTCTATATACATTTTAATAATCAGATTGATTTTTTTTATTTAAAAAATCTGGGATTTTTATTGGGATTGCAGTGAAAGTGAATCTGTAGATCAATTCGAGGAGAACTGACATCTTAGTAATATTGAGTCTTCTATTTATTCAGGTGTGTATCTTCATTTATTTGAGCTTTCTCAGTTTTTTCCTGCAAAGTTTTATAATTTTCAGGGTACAGGTCTTGCAAATACTTTGTTAAATTTATTCTTAGGCGTGTCATTTTTTGATGCAATTATAAATTTCAATTTCCAAATTTTATTGCTCATCTATAGAAATAAAATTGATATTTTTACATTAACCTTATAGCCTGCAATTTTTCTAAACTTATTATTTCTAGTAGCTTTACTAAATAGATTTCCTAGGATTTTCTGTATATGTAGTCACATCATATGTAAATAAAGTCAGCAGCTTAATTTAATGCTTAATATTATTAGTTGAATATTATTTGGTCAATGTATATTAATTTATTTGCAACCTTAATTTACTGATGGTGAAGGGCAAAACAAATTTCACTGGACTTTTTTTCTTTCTGGTCAAGAAAAGACCCCTTTCCTTGAATAAGCAGTAGTGGGTTGTAAACTAAATGGTGAAAATGGAAGTCATTTCAAGAGCAAAATATTTTATATTAGTTATACCTGGAAGTATTCATATATTCATTTTTGTAGCTATAATTAGCCAAATAAACTGCTAAAACCACTGTGTATGTTATTCTGTGAGAATTTAGTGCTAACGAAGGGAGAAGACCATCTGTATGTAAATAGTATTTACATGTAAAACAAATTATTGAAAACAAAAATAATTCTTTGAAAGAAAGAATCCAGTTAAAGAGCTGACTGATGCCAATGTTCACTATTTCATATATCAACATTAGTACTTTGTGGGTTTCTTGGTAACAGTTTGGTTTGCTAAGAATAAAAAGCCAATATTCAAATGATCAAGACAGTAATGTAAGACTACATCAAAAATGTTCGTGTGGAAATGCTGGGTAAATCTACGGCAAGAGAGATACCGCAGACATCGCTTTCCAATGATATATTCAGAAACTGGCTAATGATATAGAATGATATATGAAAAGCAACCCATAGAACAAATGGAGTCAGTAAGGAATTTTCATTATAGGTTAAAGAATGCACAGATGTGCTAAGTGGCAATTCTTCTAGTAAGTGTGTAATTTCATCATGTTGATATGATGGAAGAAGTCTTTTCAGCTTTATTACGGATAAACACAGCTAGCTCTGAATGATATAAAACTGAAGAATTACATTTTCAACAAGAGCGGTCTGCAGTTTAAGTTTTGTACAGGATAGTGTGTTCTGACAGCATCATTGCAACGACAGAAAAATATTCTAGAGAAACCCCATGGATTAAAGAGCTTTTAACAGAATGCAAATCAGTGCACTCCTTCCTTCATTGAGAAAGTCTGGGTATGAAAAAAATGTCATCCGAACTAAACAGTTTGCTTAGTGCTGATATAAGAATTGTAAACTATATACAAGCAAAGGTGTTAAAAATTATCCTTCCTCTTATATGCTAAAATGGAAGCTAATTATAAACTGATATTGCATGCTGAGGTATGACAGTTACCTATGGAAAAGTTCTGTGGAAAATAAACTGTGAAATAAGCTCTTAGTATTTCTTGAAGGCAAGGAGCCAGCTTGTTCTCAGTTCCTTAAAGGTATGAATTAGCCAGATTTGCTTATTTGTTTGTTATCTGAGGTATTAAAACCCCCATGCACAAAGGAATGCAATACTTTTTTTAAATGGGATAAAAGATCAGTGGGCAGAAAAAAAGTTATAAGTTTAACAAGCACAGAAATTCTACAGATTGCTATGTTATGTCCCGATTTAACAACAGCGATTTGTGACATAATGATCTTAATATTGCACGTCTTTGAAACATTGTCACCAAATACCTTATGAATTTGATCATGCATTTTGAATTTTATTTTTTTTTTACCAAAAACGATCTATGTTTAGGAAATGTATGGTAGTAGCTACTTATTTCAACCAAAGATAATTTAAATTTAACCATAACTGCACAGGATAAATTGTGGAACTGGCAGCTACTGAAAGATTCAAGATGTGTTTTGATAATATAGCATTTGCTTTCATTTTGGATAAAAGTTGAAAATTAATGTTCTGAGCTTGCCAAAATTATGCTAAAACCTCTTTCCTTATTTCCATCAACATACCTCTGTGAGACTCCTTTCTGTCCTTAGGAGTGTTACTAAAATGAAATACAGAAACAACTTAGACATACCTTAGCCCCTACAAGTAGCTTGGTTTATCCAACCTAAAATAGATAAGTTAACAAGCAAAAGGTAAGCTAAGTTGTCCTATTAAAAACTTTGAATATTGGTATATGATGTTTTTCTTCATTGTATGAGTATTAGCTTTTTTGCTTTTTTGTTTTGTTGTTCTGAGACAGAGTCTCACTCTGTCACCAGGCTGGAGTGCAGTGGTGCCTTCTCGGCTCGCTGCATCCTTCGCCTCCTGGACTCAAGTGATCCTCCCACCCAAGCCTCCCAAGTAGCTAGGACTAGAGGGGTGGGCCACCACACTTGGCTAACTTTTGTATTTTTGTAGAGATGGGGTTTCACCATGCCTGGCCAAGTATTAGCTTTTTGCTTGTGCTACAACAAAATCATTGTGAGAATAATAGTGATCTTCTATATTGATTGCTCTGTGTTTGCTTTTGTTATGTTTGTATTGTCTAATTCTTTCCTTTTTCTGCAAGTTATATATTTTCAGATTATATTTACTAAAATACAATTTTGTGTATTGAGTCTAATGTTAAAATATTTGGCATGTACTTATACATCCTTTTTTATTTCCTTTACTGGCAATTCATTTTTATTGTTTTTTACAAAAGCATTGGTCAGCAATGGACTTGAAATGTCCTTCCACACTAATAGTTGGGAAGCACTGCATTGAGTTTTTGGTTTCTTTTTTTTCTTTCTTTCTTTTTTTTTTTTTTTTTTTTTTTTTAAAGACACTGTCGCCAGGCTGGAGTGCAGTGGCATGATGTCGGCTCACTGCAACCTCCGACTCCCTGGTTCAAGTGATTCTCCTGCCTCAGCCTTCTGAGTAGCTGGGATTACAGACATGTGCCACCCTGCCCAGCTAATTTTTATATTTTCAGTAGAGATGGGATTTCACCATGTTGGCCAGGATGGTCTTGATCTCCTGACCTCGTGATCTGTCTGCCTTGGCCTCCCAAAGTGCTGGGATTACAGGCATGAGCCACTGCGCCCGGCCGAGTTTTTGGTTTCTTTTTGGGAGTTTTATGTCAGTGGCATCCCCTGCACTGCCCTCCCACACACTCCTCCAGAGGCTGCCTGCAGGAGATGCCTCTGAATCTGTTCCAAGCAGTTTCCACAGCAAGGCTGTTAGGAACCTCCATGAAGACCTCAGATTGCTCCACAAAGAAAACTTGACAATAGAGGGTATTATCCAGAAATATTATTTATCTTAGTCTCAAGCTGGCTATGGTGGTCGTTTTTAGAGACTACTTTTACCTTCACGCTGAGGAGCCAGCAGCCCCCTCAGCTCTCTGCATTTCTCCGCTGACTCTGCCAGCTGTGGGATGTGCTTGCAGGTCACCTGCAACCTCCTCCTTGCCAAACGCAGGGAGCTTTTTCTTGCTGTGTTCTCCCCTTCTCTTGGGCACTGGAGGGCATTCACCATCAGTCGCTTACAAACTTCTCTCTCCCACAGGCTCCCCTGCTTTCTCCCTCTCTCTTTCTGGCAGCTTCTCTGGCTGTGGCTTCAGTAGCCCTTCTGCCCAGATCCCAGGCCCTCCCCTCCTGCCTGTACTTCTGTCAGTCCGTGGGATGTCAAGTCTAGCAGCCCCTCGAACTCAGCATGACCACTGTTAGTTGTGTCTGTTGTCAGCAAAACCCATGGGCAGTCACCTGACCCGGAGGCCTGGCCATCTCCCTTCCCCACACATCGCTCAGGTATGGAGGCCTGTACCTGCTGTCTGCTGCCCCAGTGCTCTCTGTCCATGCCCTGCCTTGGCTCAGGCCCTCTGACTCTCCTCTGCACCACTGTAAGACACTGCTCTTCATCCTGTCTTCAGACTCACTCCTCTAGCTCATCTTCCACATTGGCACTTGAGTTTTCACTCAGAAAACCAGTTCTGATCCTGGACTGACATCTGTGTGGCCTCAGGGTGAGGCCTAGACCCTTTGCAGCCTGGCCTGAGAAACTGGGCTCATCTGGGACGATTCTGTCTACCTCATACCCAAAGTTGTGCTGAACACAGGCAGTTGCAGACACAAGCCATTTAGGAAGGCAGCAAAACAAAATTAATCTACTAGCATCTCATGGAAACTCTGGACGAGAAAGAATGTGAAAGCTTCTAGCTAGCAGGAGGTGCTAAATGGGAAAAAAAAAACGGTACAGCATCTTATTACTGAAGGAAGTTATGAAAAAGGCCCTTGATTTTTATTGAATGCTCCTTCATTGTTGTAGTTAATATATAGTTTTCTAAAAAGACTTTCAAAGTTCTGTTCCCAACCCTATGGTTTCTTTCCCAAAAAATCTTAAGCTTTTCAGCCATGAATTTTTTTCTCCATGGGGCTGTAGAAAGGCAGCTGTATTACTTGCCAACCTGGCTTTCTCTTGCAGAGGACCCTCCAGGTGTGTTGTCAGAACTTTGGCTCTGCCCCAGGATTTAGCAGAGGAGTCAAAGACTATTTGGGTAATGAATAAATGAGTCCTCCCACACTCTAGGACTAAATCAGTACTTGTCAAATCTTAATGTGCATGTGACTGTATTAGTCAGGGCTCTCTGGAGAAACAAAACCAATAGGGTGTGTGTGTGTGTGTGTGTGTGTGTGTGTGTGTGTGTGTGTGTGTATATATAGTTACATAAGAGGAGACTTTTTATGGGAATTGGCTCATGTGATTATGAAGCCCAAGCTCATGTGATTATGAAGCTTGCTGTCTGCAAGCTGGAGACTCAGGAAAGCCAGTGGTGTCATTGAGTTTGACGGCCAAGAACCAGGGGAGTGGGCAGTGTAACTCTCAGCATGAGGCCATAAGCCTGAGAACCTAGGAGGTAGCTGGTGTTAAGTCCTAGAGTCCAAAGGCCTGAGAACCTGGAGCTCTGATATCCTAGTGCAGGAAAAGATGGATGTTCCAGCAGAGAAAGCATTTGCCCTCTTCGATTCTTTTGTTCTATGTGGTCCCTCAGTGGGTTAGATGATGCCCTCCCCACCCCCACAATGGTGAGGGGGCTCTTCTTTACTCAGTCTACAGATTTAAATGTGAATCGTTTCTAGAAATGCCCTAACAGACACACCCAGAAATAATGTCTTACTAGCTGTCTGGGTATCCCTTAGCCCAGTCAAGTTGACACTTAAACTCCACCATCTTAGTGACTCTTCTAGGGATCCTGTTAAAATGTAGGTGATGTTTTAGTAGGTCTGTACCGGTAGGACTGAGGTTCTTTGTTTCAAATAAGCTCCCAAGTGATGCTGATGCTGCTGGTCCAGGGACCATCCTTTGAATAGCTAAGGAATAAACTACCCAAAAAACAAGGGGAGCACTGAAGCTCGGGCAGCCATCCAGTGAGCACCGGCACAGCTGTCATCTTCTGCAGCAGAAGCAGGTGCAGGGCACTTCAGGAAGCCTTTCTACATCCGCCCAGGGAGAGCCTTCTCTTCCTGACAGAGGATGTGGCTGCTCATCTCCCACTCCCCTTCCTTATTTGAGGAGCTCCTTGAAAGGGCCACACGTGGGAGGGAAAGGGTGTGGGGCACTGTCCCAGCTGGACGCGCTGCCCGCCTACTCTGAGTCTGCGTTGGTCAAATGAAGGGGCCCCTCCGGGCCTCCACGGCCCTCCCACGGCTCATATTTTGCCACATGTGCCTGCACCTCTGACCACCAAGCCCCCAAGGGCCACCAGTGCTGCTCCAGGACTCTGAAGATTATCTTCAGGCAGGAGTGGTGGAGGCCAAGCTTTGAAATTTTTCTTAATGAACCTAAGCACCTTTATGGTAGAAAAAACCCAATACATAATAAACCCTATTAATGTCTCCCCACATAATCAACATAGTTCACATACTTGTCATTTTTAAATGGCTCAGTAGTTGCATTCCCTTAGCTTGCCTGGATAGGCCATGTGTAGCCATTCCTCTGAGGCTGGGCACTTGGCCCATCTCTATTTTTTTTCCTCTTGTATTTTAAATGATGGGGCTGTGACTATCTGATGAGATTATCTCCACCCCCACCCTCCTGCCCTGCTATTGCCTTGGATAAGCTTTTGCAATTGGCAGGGCACCCAGTTACATGGTCTTACAGCATGCTATACTTTTTGCTTTTTTATAATATTTTCCCCAATTGCATGGTTGTGTGTGTGAGGTCAGTCTCTCTTATAGATGCCTCAGTTCCAGGAGGATAGTCTCTTCCTTTCTCTCTTTGTCTTTGCAGCATCCTTAGCAGCTAGAATATTGCCCAGCAAGCAGGAGCTCAGTAAAATGGGTGAGGTGAGCAGGTATATGCCCCAGAGCTGGATGTTCAGGTGTGCTTCCCACAGGCTGCACCTGCCCACCAGTGCGAGGTGAGGACCTGCATGAGCCAGGCATTGTCAGACCCTGGGCAAATTCAGAAGGGTGGGCATGAACCCTGCTTTCAGAGGAGAAAGGGATGGTCAATGGCCAATTCTACTTTAATGTGGTAAGTGCCAGAAAATGTGGAAGCTCAGAGTTCTACTGGAACATAGAGGATGAGGACCAGGCTGAAGCTGGGGTCTACAGGAAGTGTGCCTGGAGACAGGGAGGCCAGAATTGGGTCCAGAAGGCTTCAGGAGGCTTCCTAGGAGGCCTGCCGCAGACTGCTGGACGTCTCCGTGGCTGTTGTAGTGGGCAGAGTCCCTGCTGGCAGAATTCTTAGCTTTGTGTCTGCTGGTAGGCTCCTTCTTATTTTTAAGCTTATGATAGAGATGATACATTGGGAAACCACATGTTACAGGGAAGCTTCGCACAAACAGCTGTGCTGTGTAATTGCCCTGATGCTCCTTAATTATAGACATCACAGCCAAGCACCATCTCTCCATCACATTTTAGACGCAGTGCCTGCCCTGTGGAACAAAATGTACCTCCTCATGGAATCGTGGACTCACTGAATTTGGTTGGTAGTGCTAGAAGGAACCTTGCTCAAGTTACAGTGACACGTTGCATGATTTTTTTTAAAAATCCCCAAAAACAAAATGAGAAAAGTCAAGTCAAATTATGCTAAGTTAGGATTTCTGACTTTAGTTCATGAAAGTCCGTGAATAAAGCTTCGGAATAGAATAATAAATTACTGATTACAGACTGTTTCCTCTATGAGTCATAGTAAGAGAGTGTTATTATTTTTCACAGTTTAGAAGTGTCATTGCCAAAGACTGGAATACTTAGGAACTTCCAGACACTGGACATTCCATGTGTTCTGGGAATGCCCCCTCCCTGCTCCCCTTCTCCCAGATTCCCTTTCCCCATTGCTCTGTTTCATGTAATGTGTTTGCAAGGTTGTGGCTCAAACTTCCTTTAAGTATGTGGCATTCTTTGAGCTGAAAATAGCCTATGGAGGCTAACAGTTTATTTTTTTTTTCCTTTCAAGGTATATTCTTGATAATGTTTATCATACAGAAGATAAGATAATTTCCATATTTAGCTCAAAACTAGTGGGTTTTATTCCTTAGCTCTTCATAAATAGGTATTTTCTCTGAGACATAAAAATTATTAAAAATACTGGCCTTTAAGATACTGGCATTTGGACTTCTCAGGATTGACACATACATTTTTCCTATTGTCTATTTGTTTCATTATATTGTTGCACAGAAAAATACAGGCAAATTTTTAAGCAATGAGGATTTGGTGGAATCATTTTATTTTTTAAGTTAATTTTTATATTTTAGCTTTTCATTTGAGGTAATTGCAGAGCTCCCCAAAAAGTTGCAAAAATAATATGTAGACTTCCTTATACCCTTCACTCAGTTTCCCCAAATGTTCATATCTTTTAAACCATGGTACAAGCAGTAAAGTCAAGACATTAACATTGATGCATTTCTATTAACTATTCTAGAGACTTTATTCAAATTTTGTCCAATGTCTCACCAATGCCCTTTTTCCTATTTCAAGGTCCAGTTCAATATCCAATCCAGGATCACACATTTTATTTCAGTTGTCACGTCTCCCTAGTCTCTGCTTTGTGGCAGTTCCTCAGTCTTTTTATTTCATGACCTTGACTCGTATGAAGAATACCTGCTAATTATTTTGTAGAATGGCCCTCAAGCTTGGTTTGTTTGATGTTTCCTCGTGATTGATTTCAAGTTATACATTTTTGACAAAATGCCACAGAATTGTCACGCCCTTCTCAGTTCGTTGTATGTGGAGGTACGTGTTGCCAATGTTTCTCATTACCGCTGATGATAACTTTGATTACTTGGGGTAGTGGTTTCTCACTAAAAAATTACTGTTTTTCCCTTTGTAATCAATAAGATACTCTGAAATTATATAAACATCCTGCTCATCATGCTTTTACAACCCTTAATAATTCTTGCCTGTGACAATCATTACTGTAGTGTTTGCCAAATGGTAATTTTCTGTTTCTGTGATTCCATCTGTACTTATTAGAATTCTATTGTAAGGAAGAGCTTCTCATCTCTTATTTATTTATATCAGTATGATCTCATGGATATTTATTTTATTCTATGGATTATAACCCAGTACTATCATCACTTATTTTGTTGCTCAAATTCTTCCAGATTTGACCATTGGTAGATCTTTAAAGTTGATTCTTGTGTCACTTAAACATTCCCTCATCACATTTTTTGAATGTTCTTATTTTCTGGCATCTCAAGAAGTTTCGTGCTTATTTTGTATTTTCCCTGCAATCAGCCATTTCTCTAAGAAGCCCTGTTTCCTTTCAGTGGAGAATGGTGTTTAGAAACCAAGATCTTGAAGGCTGGATGTGTTCATTGATACTGGGGTGTTGTTGGTTTTATACCTGCTGAGATCATGGAGCTAGGAAATATAGCTATATACAAATACATGCATATTTACTTCCCTATCTCTATTAACAACGCTGAGTTTGTACTGATGTGACCTATTTTAATCTGACCCCACAGACCTTAGTCTAGTCTTCCCCTTTTATTTGCAACTCCTCTCTTCATCAATAAGAAACTCAGCTTCCATTAGCCACAGTGTTTATTTATTCAGTCTTCAAATACATATATTTTCAGAATTGTTAACCTATGTGTCTGTAGAAAAAACTCCTGAGGCAGGCAGATCACGAGGTCAGGAGATTGAGACCACGGTGAAACCCCGTCTCTACTAAAAATACAAAAAATTAGCTGGGGGCAGTGGCGGGTGCCTGTAGTCCCAGCTACTCAGGAGGCTGAGGCAGGAGAATGGCATGAACCAGGGAGGTGGAGCTTGCAGTGAGCCGAGATCGCGCCACTGCACTCCAGCCTGGGCAACAGAGCGAGACTCTGTCTCAAAAAAAAAAAGAAAAAAAGAATTATTGCAAATTTTTTTTTTTAAATCCAAGCCTTCCAGTATCTAGCCAAGATGTTTTTTCAGAGTTACTTAAGTTCTCTTTCTTTCCTGCCCCCTTCAGTGTGGTTATATTATTTATTTGTAACACAGTTAGATTCACAAAATGGACTATGTTACTTCTCATACTCCATTTTGGGTTCTCCTCATATCCTGGTTGATTTTAATTGTTTATTTCTTGAATATGTGAGAAGCATAAGCATGGTTTTAGAAATCAGAATTACACAAAGAGGCAGACCAGAGAAGTGTGAATTCCTCCTCACCCCACTATCCTGTTCCCATTCCCTGCTTCTTTCTTTCTCCCCGTCTTCTTTCCTTTCTTGTTTCCACTCATCCTCTATAGATAACTAGTCTCCTTTCTGGTTTATCATTCTGTTATTTCTTATTGCACAAATAAGCAGATATGTGGATATTTTCTCATTGCCTTTTTTTTAACACAAAGGGTAGCATGCTATAGATTTTTTTTTTCATTTTCCTTTTTTTTTTAAACTTAACAGAACATCCCAGAAATCACTTCATATAAGTTCAGAGAGATATTTTTTATTCTTTTTATGACATCTGCATCATATTCCATCAGGCAGATGTATTATAGTTCATTCAACAACTCTCCTATGTAATGGCATGTAGGCTTTTAATATTTTGCAATTACAAACAATGCCACAAAATGAATAGCCTCATGCATGTGTATTTTCATGTTGTTAGAGGTATATTGTCAGGGTAAATTTCTATAACTGAAAGATAAGTCAAAAGATAAAGTACCCATATAGTTTACATGTTTCCAAATTTCCTTCCAAAAGATTGTAGTAAGGTAATCTGAAGAAGACAGGCTGTGATCTATGTGTCTCCAGGTAGAGGGCATGACAACAGTTAGTGGTTGTAGAGATGGGCATGGGTGGCTCTGTTGGAAGGTGGGGGACTTCACTTACTGCTTTTTCCTCCTGCTCTCTTCTAAAGGCATCAGCACAGTAGAGCAGAAAGAGAATAGGCTTTGAGGCCAGTTCAGGACTTAGATAATTAATCCATACCTTTCCAGGCTCTCTGGGGGACAAATGGGCTACTGCTTGTGGTGGTAAATTCAGCGATCTCTTCTGTTAGGAAAAGAACATGAGCTGGTGATGGAGGTGTGGGTTAAAAACTTCTGGGTTTTAGGCCTGCCTTTGAGTTCTGGCAGTATGATTCTTAAGCAGGCATTTTATTTAAGCTCCCTGAAAAATAAGAATAATAAATTCTAATGTATGGAAAGTACTTTTCATGGTGTCTGGTGGGGTTGATGTGGTTGGACTGAGGAGTAAACAAATTGTAAATGGAGTGGTACCCTGTAAAAGTTATTTCCCTTCTCTACTCCCTAATTCTGTTCAATTTATTTGAAGTAGGAAGAGGGATTCTAAATCATTCCATTGACCATGAGGCAGTGTTTAAAATTCCTATAAAAATAAGCTTTGCTTTACCTCAATATTTGATGGACTGGCTAAGGGTGGGATTATGAAAGTTTGGGCCTCTGTCTCATCTTGGGTTTTTCTTTCCATTTGAGGTTGCCCCATTGGTGGGTTCCAGAAATCATGGGAATGTCCAGGTAGTTGCAGCGAGGCTCCCTCACTGTGGTCAGCCACAGCCATCAGGGTTATAGTTTCCTGGATCTTTACCATAGGTATGGTTGAAGTGGAAGTTGCCATTTTCTTCTAAGTAAATTCATTTGAGAAATCTTGATCCTGCTCCAGGATTCTCCAGGGTTTTTTGTTGCATCCAAATCAACAGGGCTTCCCTCCAGGTCTCTGTTGATGAATGGATTCCCTGGCCCCTGTCCTGGGCTAGGCTTTAGAGACAGGAACTTGTTGCCAGGACAGCAGATAGAAAAGGATTTAAGGTCACCCGAGAAATTGTCCACAATTAATTGTGCTGTGAATACAGGGCTCTTCCCCAAGGAGCGAGCAAGTGTTTGAAAACCAGACCTCACGGTAGGCTGTGGTTCTCCATGGCTGGTGCTCAGGGATGCTGAGCACTGGCAATCTGGCCTTCCTCAGCGCATAAGGGCCCTGGGGGCTCTCAGAATGACAGGTCATCATTAGTCGCGGTGAAATCACCAGCAACGTGAGGAGCCAGCCACGGAGTCAGACTGGCTTTTAACTGCTTTAGATCTATGTATTAATTTCTCCTACTCAGCAGCCCAAGCCTCTGTGGACTTTTTTTTTTTTTTTGCTTTTCCAGTGTGTTGTCTCGTCAGCATTGGAGACTGCTCCCAGAGAGGTCAGGCCTAATTCCTCATTGGCAAGTTTTGCCACACTTTAATCCACATGTCCCAGATTGAACTCTTTTTGAATGGAAAGGCTTTGCAAGTCAGTAAGGGTCTGCAAGTAAGTACAGAGAATTGCAGGAGGAGCTGCAGCTGGGGAGGTCATGGAATTGCATCCTGTCCAAGGTTGGTCCTGGAGGAAAGTTGCCTGGTTTGCACTGGCCAGTTCATACACAAACGTGGCTTGCATTCTTGTTATCCCTCACCCCCACCTGCCCCCAGTGCTCCCTGAGCCCTTAGTGCAAATCAGTGCTTTAATAGTTGTTAAATGTATGCATCCTTCTCCATTAGAATGAGTTATTGAAAGGTGGTCTGTCTTACTCATCTATTTATCTAGTGTCTGGCCTTTAATCTCCTTCACTAAAAACTTATAAAATGAATAAGAGGAGGGCTGACTGGGGTGGCAGTGCGGAGGGGAAAGGCCACCCTGCACGTCTCTTGCTGGGGAGGTTGAGGGTGAGGCCAATAGCCCTTGGATTTTTGCCTAGGACCTGCTGTGATCACTTGAAAGATGCTTGCAAATGGCATCCCGGCAACTCCTTTTCTTCTGGATTTGAGATATATCTTATATCAAACACTAAGGTGTCTTTAGAGTCCAGAAACAAGGAGTGCAGTATTCCTCAAACCACAACCTCCAGGAAGAGTTGAGGCAGGGCCCTGTCTGCCTCTGGATCTGTGATTACTGTAAATGCAGTATCTCATTCCCCAGGCCTTTATGTAAAAATGTTCTGGACAGACCACATTAACTCTGTGGGTCAACCTAGTGTCACTGCAAATCCCCTCGGATATGAGTGTGTGTTTGAGGGGCCCAGGCCAGGGGATCTCTCAGGATGACTTTGTGTTTGATTTGGGGACATGATGTGTGATTGGACCCTGGCATGTGACAGTACTGTCTGGGCATCATCAGCTTCACTTTGCCTAATTGGTTGGGTTTTGTTTTTCCTGCATAAGCTGGTTTTGTTTTGTTTGTTTGTTTACCCCAATAGGGTGGCAAGGCTGGTGTTGACTGTACCAAAGAGCTTTGTGTGGTGTGGACCATGGGTTTCTCTTCACCTTAAGCATAGCTGTCAAAAGGGCTGGGGGAGATTGGAGGCTCCAGCCTCAGGAAGTACCCCAAATCAGACAAAAGCTAGTCAGTGCCCCAAAATGGCGATCGCAACATTATTTCTAATGAAAATCTGAAAGCAACCATAATGTTTAACTACAACAGGATAAGTTTAAGTACATTATCAACTTCACGGAATATCATGTAATTTTTAACATTGACAGTGTAGTGACCTGGAAAAGGGCTGTTGTTAAGGTAAATAAAAGCAGGTTTCAAAATTGCCTTATAAGCACATTAAAATGCATATGAACAAGAAACCGGTTACTTTACTTTTCACTGAGGAGGGCAGTCAGGCAGCTGGAGGGACCAGGAGACAGGAGGACTGGGGAGAGAACATTGTGTAGGCTTTTGTGCCTTTGGACTTTTGAACAATGTGAATTGAAGGTATTTCTTTTTCAAAAATAATACAAAGATGAAACAAATGCATAAAAATTGAAAGGAAATACAACAAAAGGATAATGGTGGTATTCGATGGTGCCATGAAGAATATTTTCATTTCACTCTAAGCTTCTTATAATAATAAGAAGGAATTGGTAGTATCTTGAATTTAAAAGGCAAGTGTGAGTACACTTGTGATAGGAAGACTCTCCCTGAAATTACTAAAATGTTAAGGAAACTAGACAGAGTCCAATCTGTATTTTCTGTGTAGGTTCATAAAGGGTAGGGTAGAAGCCATCCCAAAGATTGCCCAAAACAGTGGATATTTAACTGTCATTTCTTTGGGACTTTGGGTTGTATTTTTAAAATTTGTTTCAGGGCCACACATTTATTTTAATAATCAAGCCCTATTCTGCAGGCCCCAGCCAGCCCTGCCCTGCCCTGCTGTTCTCTCTGTGGACCTGCTTCCATGCAGCTGGCCAGGCAGTGGACAGTGGTGGGTTGCAGCTCTCTCACATGGCTCTCTGGGGCCAGGCTGACTTGGCTTCCCAAGCATTTTATACACAAGGCTCCCCGCCTCCCTCTGTGCGAGGGAGGGTTTTGTTTGGACAGCCTTTTCCCCTGGGGCCCAGAATGGGGGACAGGACCTCAAATTACTCTTCCTCCTTCTGCTTCTTGCTGGGCCAGTAAGGGTCCAGTTGTGTGGGACAACTCAGGATGGGGAGCCTGCTGAGATGCTGAAAAGGAGCCTGGGCCTCTGGCTGTCCCTGGGGGGCCACCCACAGCTGGTCTTGCGGTTGAGAAATTTGTCCTTTTGGCCTTTCCTTGCTGTGCCTCTCTGCCTCCTCTGGGGACTTCTCTCCTTGCACTCTCTTGTGACCAAACATGCAGCCTCTGTCCTCCTTTATTCAACCCAGAGCCCCCCAGTTCCCCTTTCCTCCCCCTCCCTACTTTCCTTTTCAGGACAGCCATTTCTCGGTATCCCCTTTATTTGGGGAGTGATGGAAAGGACTCTTTTACCCTGATGCTTTACGGTGGTATTTGCATTTGAAAGATGCTTGAAAAATACATGGTTTTAACCAAAGCAGTTAATCCCTAATAGTAGAGCTTCAGGTTGCACAGCAAGGACAGGATGGAGCTATTTGGGGGCACTGTATGCCTGTCAGTGGCTCTCAAATCACACCACCTTAGAAGCTTCTGCCTATACTTTCTGTGTTTAAAGGCAATTCTGGTTTGACTACTAGATAATTGAAATGGTACGTATATGTTTTAAATATTTGTTATTCTTATGAAGTAAAACATAGCGAAGGCACAAAATATTAAGTATATGGCTTGAATAATTTTGAGTATTCTAATTTTGTTACATTTCCTTGGCATCCATGCTGCATATGCCCTTGTCATCCATATGTTATTCATGTGGGGTTGAGACTTCAAGGCTTAAGGGTACCTGCCTGATGTCTGAGAGACAGAAAGCAGAATTGGAACCCAGGTCCATCTGACCCCAGAACTTTGGTCCCCATATTAACTGCTTTCCTCACTTTTACTCACTTCTTCCCCAGCTTATTCCACAGAGTTTTACTCTAGGAGATAACTAAATGCCTTCTAAAATAGCAGCAAAATATACAGCCTAAAACAACTTTTAGTGTCTCATGCTTGGCAAGAATTCTTGGAATTTCAAAAATGGGATTGCATTCCTCTTGTTCTGATATGCATAATAATTAGTTTGTTTGTTTCTCGATATATATATATCTTAAAATATGAATTATTGAGGGAAAGATGTTTTCCAAGTTCATTTTGATGATTGATTTATTAGTAAATGGGCACCCAGATTGCGTGAATGAACACTAAAAATTATATATGATGATAATGATGATGAAAATGACCATAATTCTTTTTCAGAATTTTTGAATCATGTTTTTCATTTAAATTAAAAATTCAGTAGGTTTTTGGGGAACAGGTGGTGTTTGGTTACATGAATAAGTTCTTTAGTGGTGATTTCTGAGATTTTAGTGCACTTATCACTGGAGCAGTATACACTGTAGCCAATGTGTAATCTTTTATCTCTCACCCGCTCCCACCCTTTCCCTGAGTCCCCAAAGTCCATTGTATCATTCTTATATCTTTGTATCCTCCTAGCTTAGCTCCCACCTATGAGTAAGAACATACGATGTTTGGTTTTCTCTTCCTGAGTTACTTCACTTAGAATAACTGAATTGTATTTTTCTTACAGTTTGATAAAGGAAATAAAATTCTGCCTCTGATGAGCAGCCAGTAATAAGGAGCAGAATTAATGTGAGAGGGAAGGCAGCCAGCGGAGCTCCCTGGTGGGAAGGAGAAGACTGGGGCTTGCATGTAGGGGCTCTGAGGTCAGACCATTCCTGGGGTTTTAAAGGGAAGTGGTTAAGATAGGATGAGTGTTAGACCAGTATCATTTACGACCAGTTTTTGTATTTTTTTATTTATTTTTTATTTTTTTTATTTTTAAAGAAAACTCCCTGAGGCCAGGCACGGTGGCTCAAGCCTGTAATCCTAGCACTTTGGGAGGCCAAGATGGGAGGATTTCTTGAGGCCAGGAGTTCGAGACCAGCCTGGGCAACATGGTGAGACCCTGTCTCTAAGTAAAACAAAAATAATTAGCTGGGCATGGTGGTGCACACCTGTAGTCCCAGCTACTTGGGAAACTGAGGTGGGAGGATCCCCTGAGGCCAGGAGTTTGAGGCTGCAGTGAACTATGATTGCACCACTGCATTCCAGCCTGGGCAACAGAGCAGGACCTTGTCTCTTAAAACAAAACAAACAAAAAAACAAAAACAAAAAAGCCTGACCGTGTCAGAGACTTTTTCAAAAGCGTGCATTTGTTTATTTTAAAAATTTTTAAATTAAGTATATGAAGTAACTTCTTACTGAGCAGTGAACCCCGGAAAGCTGCAGCTGGCTTCCAGTCTCTGAGGTCTTACATCAGAATAATTGGTAATCACGTCTGTTCATTCTTTATTCCTACTACAGTAGTCTTTCAATTTCATTTCTTTTTACAAGCCAACTATATCACACATTTACATTGTTAATTTTCTTAGCAAATGACTTTTATTTCTTCTCTTTACTCCCAAAGAATATAGATAATGGCAAAATCAGTTGAAAAACTAAATATTGATGACCTTGTTATGACTGATCCCAAATCAATCTAATGAACACCTCATGGCTCCATGGTGGTCATCACTAATTGTAATATGACAGATACAGGAAAGACAGAACTACTTGGTACATAATGTTAAAATAGCTGATGTCACAGACTAGAGTTGACCCACTCCTGTGTTGTGTATAGCCTTTTGAAGCCAGTACCAGTTAAAGAATCCAATGGCCAAAAGTCATTTCAAAAGCACTCACACTGGTAATTTGCTTTTTTTGGAAGTGGTCATAAATCCCCCTTTCTCTCTATCCATGTCTATTAGAACTCAAAGCTGCCAGAGGGCAACATCCAAACTGCTTGCCCTTCCTCCCAGCCTCTGCCTGGGTGTGGCCCTCTTTATCCAGATTGACTCAGCCAGTCTGGTGATTCCTCAGCCTTTTGCGTCCCTCCTCTTCCTTCTCCTGTGGTGTCTTGGGTTCTGCATACCCACAGTATTCAGAAGGGCAACCTGGCAGGAACAGAGCCCTGCTCAAGGGCAAGGCAAGAGAAGTCATGCAGGATGAAATCAGCTTCTCTGAGGTGGGAGGGAGGGAGGGAAGCAGGACCGCTCAAGCTTACTGGCTAACAGGGGTGTCCCATCCTGTGTGGAGCTCCTGTTTGTCAGTCATGTCATGGATACAGAATGAATTTGACTGGTTAAGAGTAAGAGGTGGGTTCTGAGGGGGCTGGTGCAGTGGTTCAGCACAGATACCAGCCGCCCTCTGGACTGGTGTCCTGCTCCCCCAGTTCCTTTTCCTGCATGTGGCTCCTTTTTTTCAAATTTGTCCATTGTTATGCCCCCTTTGCCCTCCACAAGCAGCAACCCCATCTGCTTGCAAGTTCTTTCAAGCCGGGCTCCTGGGGATGACGATCTCCCGACCCAGTGACTGGCCATGTCATAAGCTGGGATCGCAGCTCATTGTCATCACGAGTTATGAGAATTATGAGGGTGCCTCTTAGCATTTTTTTTGGTGCCACAAATGCTGGGGGTCTTAAGACTTTTATTTTAAAAGCATCCCAGAAGCCTTTTCCATACTTGTACCACTTTCCAGGACTGTAGAATCTAACAGTAGTTTTTCTTGGAGAATTAATGATGAGTCTACCCACAAAGCAGGCCTGTCTGGGTTGAAATTATTCATTTGTTGTCAGTGTGAGTCAAGAAAAGAAGCCAAAAAAAATTTGAGAATTCAAAAGAAAAACAGAATAGCTATCCCTTTATCTTAACATTTGCAGACTAGACACTTTTAAAACAATTGTAAGAACATTTAACATAAGATCTATCCTTTTAACAAATTTTTCTGTGTACAGTACAGTGGTGTTAACTATAGGCATAGTACAGCAGATCTTTAGAACCTATTCATCCTGCACACCTAAAACTTTTATGTCAGTTGAGTAGCAACTCTCAATTTCCCTGCCCTCCAGCCCCTGGCAGCCACCATTCTGCTCTCTGCTTCTCCGAGTCTGGCTACTTTAGATACTTCATTGAAGTGGAGTCAGGCAGTGTTTGTCCTTCTGTAACTGGCTTATTTCACTTGGCATAATGTCCTCTAGGTTCATCCATGTTGTTGCATATAGCAGGATTTTCTTTTTTTAAGGCTGAATAATAATTCATTGTGTGTGTGTATGTATATATATGTATGTATGTATACGTATGTGTATATATATGTGTGTATATATATGCATGCCATATTTTCTCTATCCATTCACCCATTGTTGAGCACTGAAGTTCTTTTGACATCTCTGCTATTGTAAACATCTCTTTGTTAACAATGTCTACAATGTCTACTACACAGACATCTCTTTGAGGTCCAGCTTTGAATTCTGGATAAATACCCAGAAGTTGGATACTAGGGAAAACTGTATGAAGGTTCCTCAAAAAATTAAAAATACAGACCAGATACTAGATACTTGCCAGAGTTCTTCTTGATCAAACTAATTCTAGCTTGGTGTTGCTCTGATCACATACTCAGTTTCTATTTGCTTTCTGTGTCTGGTCAGTTGCCATGGAGGCATTAGGGTAAAGGGATTGGCTTAATGCATCTCTGGATATAAAAATTTCTTGAGTTTGGCAAAGATTTTAACTTACATGACAGTTCTGGTTCCCCAACACTAAAGTGAGCCAGGTGAGAATTGAGAAATGAGGCTCCAAGAGTCAGCTCTGAGGACACACAGCTAGTTAGAAAGTAGGAACTGGATCTTCAAAATCCAGCAGCTGGAGTCCTGCAACTAACTCCAAATCAAATCTGCCTCTCACTGCACATGGCTTTTACAGTGGGCATATGCCCCTACGTGCTGTGTGCAATGCAGCCTCCAGGAGAGGCTTCAGACCCAGTTTTTGCTTTCATGGAGCAGGTATACCCCTGTGGGGACATGAATGTCACATGCTTGTGCCAACTGCCCACAGCCTTGAAGCAGGGGTCCAGAGTCCAAGGCATGATGAAGGGGCTCAGGGATGGCTGGAACCGGGAGCTAGGGGAGGCCAGGCTTTGAATGAGGCCAGAGGCTGGGAGCAAAGAAGCTGGCGCAGCACAGGCAGAGGCTGGAAGCAAAGAAGCCGGCACTGCACAGGCAGAAGCTTGGTGTGGGGATGTGGCAGGTGTCCTCAGGGCCAGGGCTGGAGTCCAGGGCTTTTGTGGGATAAGCGAGAGAAGAGATGAGATTGGAAATGTAGGCTCAGTTTTGTGACATGACTGTGGAAGTTTTATTCTGAAGACTCACAGGTCCTCTTATACTGGTTTGAGCAATTCTTACTGTCCTGTTCTTGTTCTGTTCTTTAATATTTTAGATAAAAAAATTATTGTGGTTGAATTCCAAGATGGCGCTCTTTCTTTTATTCTTCCCCACCACATTTTAAAATTCAACGTATTTTGCATGTGGATCATGAGAGCTCAGGCGGTGTTCTAATGCTGAGATAAGCAGGCAGCTCTCACCTTTGGCCTTGGGACATTCCAGGTCCTGAGGTCGACCCTCACATGGCTGGGAAGGAAAGGAGGTGGAGAGCTGGCACACACACACACACACACACACACACAGGAGAGCACACAAATGGGAGGGCATACACAGGCACACACACGAGGGTACACACAGCACATACAGGGACACACATGGGACCACACATACGGAGTTGTGCACACATGAGTGCGCACAGGAGCACACACATGAGCGCATATAGGAGCACACACACAGGCGTTCATCACCCTTCCCTCACCCTCTCAATATAGTTACAAATCTAGTGTTCACATTATTAAGATGATGTTAATATTGCTCACAGCCAAGCCTCATATGATTACATTTCCTTTCTTGTAGAACCTGTTTTCTTGGAACTAACAATTACCTTATTTTTCTTATGCATTGTGTACCTATTGATGAATTTATCCCTGGACTCTGAGACAGTTAAATATTTTTTTTCTCAGTTTGGATGCACTAGAAATTCTGTCCGTTCCATTTTTTTTTTTTTTTTCTCATAGACCTTTATCCTGGAGCCTACCCCTCCAACCTCTCTGTCTGGGCTTCATCTCCCCTGACCTCTTTTTAGCCTTATGATTGATCCTGGCTCTTTGGCATGGGAGAGGATATTCCAGCATCTAACTGCACCTTTTAAAACTTTCAACCAGGTGTTCTGTATTCAGTTACCACCTACACCCAGCTTTCAGAGACACCGGTTTTCAGTTCTTTGGAGGTCTGCACTATAACTGACTTGCTGCTTTTGCTCCCACTTAGATTCCACCTTTCTCTCACCTGCGGAGTCTGAACACATGCCCATGTATCTGTTTGCTCTTCAAACCCGCTAATATGAGGTTGACTCTTTACAGAACAAAGGCATAAACCTGCAAGAACAAAGAAAGCTGGAGAGGGAATGACAGCTGGCTAGAGGTGTCAGCAACATTTCTGAAATTAGAGTGCATGTGTCCAATCTACCATGTTAAGCTCAAAGTCACTTCAGGTTCTCATCGATTTTCCAGCATATACTTACAGTAATTACTCCATACCTTTCCACTCTGCAGATATCCTGCAGCAAACCTTCCTCGGGCTTCTGGCAAGATGCTGGCTTACCTCCAGCCTTATCAGCCTTGATCCTAGCAAGAGTCTATTGTCCTGGATTGTATGAATTTGATCAATAAAATTGTTAAATGTGTTAGAGGCGAGTTCTGGGATGGGATAGGAGCAACAAGAAGTAGGAAACATTTTCATTGTTTCACAGTAGATTTTTCTTTTAATCCTATCTATCTATTATGGCAATCTATGTATTATGATTTTTTCAAAAGAAAACTTTTTAGCACAATTTTATTAGGAGAGATTTATTTTCCATTTAGACGGATGCCGGCAATGTTCGTTAAAACTTTAATTAAAAAAAGCTGTCTAGGGATCACAGGTAAATAAATGTATTTCATATGGGAAAGAGCCAAAAAAATTTTTCAAAAAAATAGTTAAAAATATAAACCATGCTATGGGCCCTGCCTTCCTTAGGCTCTGAGGTGAGTTAACCGTCATTGGAGCATACATTTCAGTCTTTACTGCACATGCTTTGATTCTGGCTGCAGCTACCCTAAGTGGAGAATTTATAAACAGGCTGGGCTGTGGCTTTCAGCAGAGTGGCATATTCATCAGTTTTTTGTTTTCTCCTGAAATTTGATTCTTCCTTCCCTTCCTGGTCTTTCAGCGGCTGCCATGTTAATGGCTGGAACCACTTGGCAGACATGAATCTCTTGGATGTCGCCCCCTAGTGCAGAAGATCTGCCTGTAGATACTGTCAAGGCCATGTGCACCCCGAGTGTGCACTTCACATGTCCCCTGACATTTACATCTACCATCCCCTAGGGCTTGTACTTTTCCGATGTTTTCCAGACCCCCTGTGAAGTTAATGGGGCTTCTGTTCCTTTGAACTCCTTTTGTCCTGCGCAGTGAACAGTGACAGGTAAGCCAGGCTCCCTGGGCCCCTGGTGCAATTATAATTAACCATGGGCCTCAAACAAATCCTTTAGCTATGCATGATTTTCCATCTTTGCATGACCTTTCATGATCTGTGACAAATCAACCTCTGACATTGATTGTAAGGGAGTAGTTTTCCAACAAATGCAAAAGATTGCCTAGAGAACTGGGGTCCGGGCTGTAGACTTTATCAGCAGCACCAGCTTAGGGGTTTGTAGCCTGGATATGCTGATGGTTTTTCTTATCTTCTTGAGAGATAGAGGAAGGAAAGGACAGTTGATTGTAATGGATTAGAAGATCAGTGGAAAAGAAATGGTCATTTCTTATAAAACAGTATGTGTTCCTATGTCATGGGTAAGAATGGAATAGGGGGATGGGGCTGTAGAAATCATCTACCTGTAGTTTTCAAACTGCTCATCAAGGGCCCTAGGTGTTCTTGGGGTACTACTGGATGGGGGTGGGGAAGGAGGAGTTCCAGCCTGTGGGTCCCCCGGGGCAACAGTGTCAGTGATGGGGTCAGAGAGGGACCGACTTCTACTGCCTTCCTGGTTGAGCTCTGGGGACTGCACCAAGCTTCTGGAGAGAGCCTTGCTTGTACACACCTCAGCTCTTGCCTGCCCATGTAAAGCAAGACCACACAGCTGAGACTCTCATCCTCCCTCTGTCATGGGGTGACTTGCCACAGTGCCATTTAGTGCTGACTAAGTGTGAGTCTGAGAAGAAAAACATTGATGTCTAAGTATTCACCTTTTAAGGGATCTCCCTTTTAATTAAGGAGGATTCTATGTTTTCCTGTTTAGCACCTGCATCTTTGGTTTTGTGAGACCATGAAGAGGAGGCTTGGGAAGATGTGAGAAAGGCTCGGTGGAGGGTGTAGCTCCACTCGGGTTCCAGCAGGTGGGAAGGTGAGAAGTGAGAGGAAAAGCCCATAATGTTTTGGGAGGAAAGAGGTTTTAAGGGAAGAGCTGCTGAGATGCGTGTGCCTTGGCTGAGAGAGACAGGTGAGGAGAACCTTGAGGATGTTTTGCTGTGTGTTGATGCCTGCTCAGAAGACTTCAATATGGATTTAAAAATGCCAATGGGGAGTGACTTAATGCTGGACTTGCATTTTTTAATAAATGTAATATACTGAAGCGCAGCTGGGCACATCATTTCCCTGGGTTAGGATCATCCTGTGATGGGCCACCAGGCACCCTGGTGAAAGTGGCAGCCATCAGCATTGGTGGATTGTTCACTGGGAAGAATGCCTTCAGATATGGTACCAAGCTCTGTAGCACACACAAGCTTCTGTAGAGAACATCTGACTTTTGCAAAAAATTTGTTTTACGTTCAAATATGAAGGGTGTCTGAATCCAACAGTAAAAAGGCAGTCTTCAAAAGGAAAAAAAAAAGAGAAAGGAGCAGCTTTTGTAATTTGCTTTTATTGGTAGAGCTGAAACTGATTCCATAAGAGTTGACCAATCTTGCCTGATGGCATGAGAATGAAGGCAACCACAGCAGCAGCTGTAACAGGTGAAGAGTTGTGTGTCCACTCCTGAAGTGTTTTTTTCTCTGAGTCGGTACCTGCTCTTTCTTGATTTCTCTGAGAGAGATCCCCAGAACTTAGTAGAGTTCACTTAGCTCAAGATGGCACAGCCTGGAAATAGTCTAAGGCAGAATTTTGTTTCTGCTGAATCGGATGTTACATAGTAGGCAAAGATCTCAGTAGACTAATTATAGCCTCATTAGCTACATGCTATTTATTTCATGAATACTGCAACTATTCTTAACACTCAGATGACATAGAAAGCCCTCTGACCTATACTGAGGGGTAAATTCTGGAGTCCCCAAGAAGGGAGAGAACACTTGAGACTCCATAAAAATGTGGAGAAAGAAGGAAGCAGAGCGCAGAGGAGTAGGTGGCTTCCTTCACCTCTTCCGTTCCTTCTCTTCCCACCCACCTATATCAGAAAGGGTTCTGGATTAAAGCAAGTATGGTGTCAGTGATCAATAGAAGTTTCTTCTGGGGGCATTTGGAGGTTCAGAGGAAACTCATAAACTCACTGGAATGACTCTGGTTGGTGAAGGAAGGAAGAGGGACGTGGAAACTTATCAGTAATTAGTTTGAGCAGCAGAGGAGAGGAGGGTGGACTTGTGGTTCCCCCTGGCTGCATTTTTGATGTCTCCCTTGCCCCCTTTGTATCCCTATAAGGAGTAACACAAAAGAGATCCTAACAGTTATTTAAAAAATTTTTTGGCAGCATGTACTTCCAACCACTCACCTACATGTACTTCCTTCCTCACCTCTACAAGTGCGTGTGCATATCATGGGTTGCCACAGAGATGATTAAAAACCAGAACCAAGGATGGGGAGTGTCTCTGGATTAAAATAGGTGCTTGCCTCAGCTGGGGCCTCTTCTCTGCCCCTCCACTGGCCTGTGGATCTTCTGCTACAATGAGGGGATGTGCGACAGGCTCACGTGTTTTAACAGTACATTCATGGTTTTCTGGTTTGTTTTTTGTTAGGTTTTTTTTTTTTTTTTTTTTTTGGAAAAATTTTTAACTTTCCTCCAATGAAATCTCAAAGTGGCTCTGTTGAACCATCGGGGTGACTTGGCCAAACTAGCTTTCATGAATCTTTCCCACCTCCCTTTTCTTTTAATTTTCAAATATATTTTAGTACTTTCCAGCCTAGAAGAAAAATCAGTCTCTCCATGGAACTTGGCCTATTTTTGAGCTGTGTAATTATTTCTGCACATATCCTTTCACACATTTTTTCAGACACTGCTGTTACTGAACATTTGACTATGTTGCCTTTTGCCGTGAACCCTGCTTTGCCCAGGGGTGGCTTTCAGGGCAGTGTTCCTAATCAGCAGCCTGGAGTTTAGTGAAAGTCTCCTCACTGTTTAAGCCTTCTGCCTTGTGAGAAGGCTGTTCTTTAGTTCTTGTCTTTCCCACACTGTGTTTCTTTTTCCTATACTCTCCAGCACTGTGTATTAACGGGCATTTTTATGGTCACACCCCATCTACTGCCCCTTTGGGGAACAGAAGCCATCATAAGAAAAAAGACATCATGATTGAGAAAGAGGAGCTTGCAGTCTAGTTGGGGAGATAAGTGATCCATACACAACAGGGTAAGGCAACTATGACAAAGGGGATTGTTAGAGAAAGAGAAGGTGGAAAATAAGTACATTGCTGATATGGCATGAACAGTGACTGCAAAGAGGAGTGCAGGAGAGAGTGATCAACCAAACCCTGCTCACACCCAGAGCTTAGAGCTGGGCAAACCGCCTCGCTGGCTGGGCTGCTTTAGGTGAGGGGAGTACCTTGGGGTAGTTGTTATTGGGCCCCCCTATAAAACCTTCATTATGCAGTGTAGTGAGGCCTTCACAGACAGCCCTGTCTGACCTGCAGTGTGGGGGAAGACTCTAGCCAACTTCTCTCATCCTCAGGCCTTGGAGAAAGGGAAGCTGTGGTCAAATGGTCGTGGTATTAGATGATCAAGTATAAAAGCAGAGCATTTTGATTTTTTTTCATTTTGAAAAATATAGCTTTAAAATAGATTTACAGAGAAATTGTAAAGATAGTACAGAGAATTCCTTTATATCCCACACTGTTACCTCTATTATTAACAGCTTACACTAAGGTGATACTTTTGTCGCAATTAATGTTATCTAGAGTGTCATACTTCATTAGATTCCCTTTGTTTCTAGCTGATGCCCTTTTCCTGTTCCAGGATTCTGTCCAGGACCCCACATTACAATGAGTTGTCATGCCTCCTTAGGCTCTTCTTGGCTGTGACAGTTTCTCAGACTCCTTGTTTTTGATGACCTTGCCAGTTTTGTTCACCGCTGGTCAGGTATTGAGTAAAGTGTCCCTCGATTGTGATCTGTCTCATGTCTTTCTCATCATTAGAATGGGTTATATGCTTTCTAATGTGCCATTCTCACAACATTCTAATGTGCCATTCTCACCGCATCCCATCAAGGACTTGTACTGTCAGCATGACTTATGACTTGATGTTAACCTTAAGCACCTGGCTGAGGTAGCATTTGTCAGACTCTCCCCCACTGTTCTGCTACTCTTTCTCTCCCCTTTTTATGCTGCACTTGTTGGAAGGAAGTCACCATATGCAGCCCAAAATCAAGGGATGGGAGTTACCCCTTTCTTATTTGAGGGCAGAATGGGAGATTTGTTTATTCTTCCCATTGTATGTATTTATTGAGTCATCTGTTTATATCAGTAAAGACTTGTGACTATTTTATATTTCAGATTGTAATCTAATGCTATTTCAAGCAGGGGCTTGGTAAGCCACACATCACCATGCAAACATGAGGCACTAATACAATCATGGTGTGATGTGCTAACCTGGAGGTCCTTTTTCCAGGGAGCATTACTGTAAGCTGCTTCCTGAAGAGGCCCCACAAGCTGTGCAACACACTGCATGGGCAATGAATTTGGTAGCTCCTAACCTGTGTGCTCAGTTTATGGGAATATGTGTTTAGAGTGCCAGTTGATGGACAAGGCCCTGTCCCACTGCTGCCATGGGGTCACTCAGTTGTAGTGTTTAATCCTGATTCCCCCATTATTTATATATTAATGACCACATAGCAAGTCACTAAACATCACTTTCTAATAGGTCAAATTTGGACATTAAGACCTGTGTTAGAGGGTTGTTGAGAGAAGTGAATACAGAGGTGCCTGTGAAGTGACCGGCACAGAGGAGATGATTATTAGGTTTCCTACATGCTCCTGCTCCCCCTTCACCTGCTGAAAGTGAGGTCTCCCTGGAATCCAAGGTGCTGATGCTGACCCCTGGGCATAGCAGATGAAAGTTGTTGGCAGTGGTAATTATGGGGACCAAGACCTTTGGAGCGGTGCACAGGATGCAGGTTGAGAGTGGTGCACAGGATGAGGGTTGAGAGGGAGGGACTGAACAGCTCACGGCAGGGGCTCCCTTGCAGAGTAAGGGAGGGCAGGGCTGAGAAGGGGCTTTGCTGCAGGTCCTCAGATACACCTCTGCTTCTGTGCCATGCCCTGGGGCCAGCCTGCTCACTCCTCTTCCATTGCCATCAGCCACTGCTTCTGAGAAAGGCTGCTGTCCTTCCTCTGTCAGCAAAGCACCTTCTTTCCATTGCTCTTTCCTCACTTGTTCCTGAAGGGAGAAGGAACTCACCAATAATGGTAGGCACACACCTGAAGAGTGAAAGGATTTTCTTCATTCCATTCTCACCCTTTTCTATTAGATTGTTACTGGGAATAAAGTTTTTAACTATCTGTGAAGTTTAGGGGATCCCGAATTTGAGCTCAGGCTGTTTTTTCTTTTTCCAAAGCCTTTGAATTTACCCTCTTTGCCCTCATGGTTGACAGTGACTTGGCTCGTGGAATTGCTGGCATTGGAATCTCAATTAGAGGTATTTGAGGACTTCAGGAATCTCAGAGGGTTCAAAGATTACCCGCTTCTGCTTCTCATAGCTTCTAAATTTGCTTTTGTGGGCTAGCCTGGGAACTCATCCAACATAGGCAACATTGCTTTCATAGGGAAATTTCTTTTCAGTTTCAAGTAACTAACTTACCAATAAATTCTTGGAATGTAGGGCAGGTAGCTTTCCTTGCAGAACTGGGGTTCTGCCTGTCTGTTGTGTAAGAACCAAGTAGGATTCCAGTAAGGAAGGGGGTGATGTAGTGGAAAGAGTATGGCACTAGGAGTTGGAAGACCTATGCCTTAGTCATAGACCTGTCACAATTACTGTGATCCTGAGCCAGTCCCTTCTAAGCTTGAGGTTTTCATTTATTTTTCAATAAAATTACGTCGGACAGGAAGATCCTGAAGGTAACTCTCAGGTCTAAGAACATATTATCCACTGTAGAATAATATGCAAAAGTGAAAGTAGTTGTGGTAAATTTGGGATGATTTTATATAAATCTGTTATCATTACAGATGCTTTTTGAATTTTTTTAAGTAGAAAGTGCTGAGCTGCTTTGACTTTTCCTATACCGTGGCTCATGGTGAGAGTGAGTAGACTTACCCACCAGTGGGGTTGTTCACTGACCAGGAACAGAGGGAGACATCCTTGTGGCTTTGGTGAAGCCAGTTTGAGTGTAAGTAGATTTCCCTCCAGCTACCTTCCTTCAGTTCTCTCGTGTGTGTGTGTGTGTGTGTGTGTGTGTGTGTGTGTGTGTGTGTTTTGCTTTTTGGTTGGTTGGTTGGTTGTTTTTGAGACGGAGTCTCGCTCTGTCACCCAGGCTGGAGTGCAGTGGTGCTATCTCAGCTCACTGCAAGCTCTGCCTCCCAGGTTCATGCCATTCTCCTGCCTCAGCCACTTGAGTAGCTGGGACTACAGGATCCTGCCACCACACCCAGCTAATTTTTTGTATTTTTAGTAGAGACAGGGTTTCACTGTGTTAGCCAGGATGGTCTCGATCTCCTGACCTTGTGATCGCCCGCCTCGGCATCCCAAAGTGCTGGGGTTACAGGCTGTTTGTTTGTTTTTTAGACAGGGTCTTGCTCTGTCACCCAAGCTAGAGTGCAGTGGCGCAATCATAGCTTTCTGTGTGATCATAGCTTACTGCAACCTCGAATTCCTAAGCACAAGTGAACCTCTTGCCTCAACCACCTGTGTAGCTAGGGCTACTCGTGTGTCACTATTTGCAGCTAATTTTTAAATATATTTCATAGAGATGGGATCTGCCTATATTGCCCAGATTAATCTTGAACTCCTGGCTCAAGTGATCTGACTGCCTTGACCTCCCAAAATGCTGGGATTATAGATATGAGATGTGAGCTATGTCCCAACCCAGTTATCTGATCTTGATGTATTGGACGGCTAAAATAATTTATATGAAATTACTGAATCTAGAAGGTTCTCAGTAGTTTAAAGACAAATAGTAATGTCTAGCAACAAATAGTAATTACTAGCAACAAATAGTAATGTCTCCAGTTCTATACCAACCCATTGCAACTCTGATTTCCATGATTTCTCAACTTTTTAAAAGATTGACAACTATGTTAATGGGAATTTTATCACCACGTATTAACTAATTTAGATTTAAAATTTTAGTAAAATCCAAATTAGTTAGGTGGTTGTCTTCCATTTCCATTATCTCTGTTCAGTTAGAACTGAATAAATAGGAATTCTTTTCTGATAGCCTTGTAGGCTGTGACAAGCATTTAGCCCAAGTGCCACTAAAAAAATATATATGTAAAATATATATTTTTATTAAAAAAATATATTTTTTGAGACAGAGTCTTGCCATGTCGCCTCAGGCTGGAGTGCAGTGGTGCTATCTGGGCTTACTGCAACCTCTGTCTCCCTGCCTCAAGCAATCCTCCCACCTCAGCCTCCTGAGCTGGGACTACAGGTGTGCACCACCATGCCCAGCTAATTTTTGTATTTTCTGTAGAGATAGGGTTTCACCATGTTGCCCAGGCTGGTCTCGAACTCCTGGGCTTAAGCAATCTGCCCGCCTTAGCATCCCAGTGCTGGGATTACAGGCATGAGCCACCACACCTGGCCCAAGTGCCAATTTATTTGCAGAAAATATAAATGTTCTCAGGGCTTTCTTCGTGTTTTTAAGCTTAGGAGACACTAGAAGTTGGAGAAATTAAAATCTAATTATTTTTCTTTGAAACTTTTTTTCTTATTTGGGTTGCTGTTAAATAATAAAATAAACATAAGATTCATTCAGAAAATAGCTTCTTAGGCTCAAAAATATTGCTAGAATTGTTCTCAATAATAGAACAAGTAGTTTTTGCAATGAGATTAAATAGGAGAAAGCGACCATCTTTAATTTTATTTAATCAGAAGAGCCTTATGCTTCCAATAGCTGACATTCAACTTGGACCATATCTGTGGCCAGGTTGATAATTCTTTTGGGAAACATGCCATTGTACTTGAGTTTTCAGATGATTGTGTCAATATTGACGTGTCGAAGAAATGAACTGCTTGCCTCTCTGATAAAAGGTATCTGGTGAAGGGATTAGCAAAGGACAAGTCAGAGCAATAAACATTCCTTTCATTAGTAACGTTTGAACAGTTCCTAAGGACATTTTGCTGCCCTTAAAATTATTCCAGAAAATGCTTACTGCTATTTGAGATGTGCAGCGGGGCAGACCTCTGGATACTTCTAAGGCTTGGTATGCGTTGTACTGGGTGATGCTGCCATACGGCTTGGACTCCAGCACCCAGGAGACTCAGGCCAGGGATGGATTGGCTCCTGTGCAGTGAGTCAAGCCCAGTCAAGGAAACTTGGGTCAAGAAGATAAAAATTCCATCAACTAACACTTAAGAGACATTGCACTTCTTTTCCTTTGGTGACTGCCAATGTGATAACTTACAGAAGGGGAAGGGGTCTGTGTGCAAGTGGAGAAAGAGAGGGAGTGCCAGAGACACAGTCAGAGAGGGAGACCAGCCTGGGTCCTTAGGAGGGAAGGAGGCCCAGGAGGAGGCAAAGGGGGAGGGAGGTCCTGGGAGGAGGAAGGGAGGGTTGGTTTCAGAGTAAATAAGAACAAAGTCTCATCTTTCAGCACTCTTCTTGCTCCCACCCTCTGTCTCTCCCCTCCTCTTTCTTCTTTCTTGTGTACCATAGGCCCCAAACACACAGGGATAGCTGCTGTTCAGTGTCTATCTTTTTCTGTGACACACACACACACACACACACACACACACACACATGCACACACACACACACACGCACACACATGCAGGCAAACTGCCATGGGATGTTTACAACTTTTTAAATAATAGTAAAATAGAAATATAAAAATTGGTATGACAATCTTAGGCAAAAAGTTAGAGAGACATGACTGGGCGCTGTGGCTCACGCCTGTAATCCCAGCACTTTGGGAGGCTGAGGAGGGTGGATCACTTCAGGTCAAGATTTCGAGACCAGCCTGGCCAACATGGTGAAACCCCGTCTCTACTAAAAATACAAAAATTAGCTGGGCATGGTGGCGGGCACCTGTAATCCCAGCTACTCAGGAGGCTGAGACAGGAGAATTGCTTGAACTCAGGAGGCGGAAGTTGCAGTGAGCCGAGATCATGCCATTGCACTCCAGCCTGGGTGACAGAGCAAGACTCCGTCTCAAAAAAAAGTTAGACATGGATCTCTTACCCTAAGAGGAGCACAAGCAATGATGTTTGTGGCTGCCTCCAGAACCATGGGTCCGAAACGACCTGGGCCTGGGCTGGCGAGGGCTGAGGCTGTGGCCTGGGCTGGCTTCTGCAAAGCGCAGGGGTGGGAGCCAGGGGTTGGTACAGGAGGGGCAGTGCTGCCCACCTGCCCTCGTGGAAGGCCTTTCTAGCCCACTGCTCCTCCCTGACACTGCTTCCAGGGGTGTGATGGTGGAAGGCTTGGCTGATGGCTTCCTAATGATTCTAGGTTCATCAGACATTTCTGAGAGATATATCACCCACACATTGACTTAAACCAAGGATCCTAATAGATTTTCTTTCAAGGACCAAACCTATTGATTGATACTAGATTTCTGAAATGCTGTGTTTAGGGTGATCTGAGGCTGTGTGTGGGCGTGGTAGGTTCAATTTGTACTGCTTGCCATGAGGGTCATGGCAGAGGGAGGTGGTTTTTCCTTCTCTAATCTGAATCCTTCCAAATTACATTAACCTTAGATTCTTCTCCCTCTCTTCTTAATGCATAGGGACATTTTGCCTACTCAGACTGAGTCAGAGATTACATCTGACCTCAATTCTAAAGCATAAAATTGGAGCAAGTCCTTGAAGTAGCTTGACCACAATCCGGCTTTCTCACCTCCTTGTATGCCCTTTTCCCTTCTCTGCCCTCTCCTCACCCCCAATGCATACAAATCTCATGTGATCCTGACATTGCTGAATAAATAAATACATGTTACTCTCCTGCAGAGAGCTGCCCATACCCCAGCGTGAATGACTTCAGTCCATGTTATTGCAGAGGGAGGGAGACTCTCAGGCTATCCTGCAGAGACATGGCTTGCTAAAAATGGGTGAATTTGCATTCAAGTCCTCCGTGAGCCTTTGGCTAGATTTTGCCACGAAACCAAATGGGGTTCCACTCATCTGGCTCAGTAAGACAGATATCTATACTGAGGTTTGCAGCAGGAGAAAGGGAGATATTTCTCTGCAGGAGACAAGCAAGGAGGACTAGGCAGCTGTTGCTCAAATGCTGACCTCCTCCATGGCTTGCAGATCAGCGCTTTTAAAGGCAGGGGTATATTTCAGGAAAGCAGAAGTTATAGGCAAAATCATAAATCAATAATACATGGAGGTAACACGTTGGTTTTGGCCTTTTAAAAGGAGGGAATATCTTGAAGCAGAGGACTTATAGATCATTGGTAGATTTAAAGGTTTTCTGATTTGCAATTGGTTAAAGGGAAACTTTGTTTAAAAACTTGGGGTCAGCAGAAAAGAATGTTAGCTCCACCTCATGGGTGTGTCTTTCTCCAGGCCCCTCAGGAAGAAATTTAGAATAAGAATGGTGGTGAGAGGTCAGCCTCTTTATCTGAGGTCTGTGTGCGGGCAGGTCCATTTGGTGGTAGTCAGTTTCTGAAAAACAACTCAAAGATGTATGTTAAGTAAGATGTTATCTTTAGTTTTTAGAGGGGAACCAAACATTTTGTGATTTTAGTTTTTTTTTTTTGGCTATTGTTTTAGGCTACTATTACCTTGTTTATCAAGTTGCTCATTAATTTCTCAAGGCTAGGTAGGTACCTGGAATTCCCCTTTAAGGGACCTAGATTTAAAAAAAAATTATGTTTGGGGGGACCTGCAGGCCCCTAAGAGGGGATCCCTGCCCCATCTCAGTTTGAACACCAGCCCTGGGCTGGTTTCTTCAGGCCCTGACCGCTCCTGCTGACCAGTGAGTCTCTAGCTCTTTACAGCAGGTGGACAGGATGGTGCACTGCTTGTGAGAGACCCTGGGAAGGTAAGGGCCAAGCGTACCACCCTTCACGTTCATCTTAGGAGCCTCATGTACCCTCCTTGGTTTTCATTTGTTCTCTTCCAGTCACCTCCTAGTAATTCTGACAGACTGTCAGCCCTTCCACAGCATAATTTTTCTTCTGGAGAATTTAGAAAGCCGTTGTGTGAAGAACATCTTCAACATCGAAAGCTAGAAGTGCCTTCTCTCCCTCCAACCCTGTGTTCCTGAGGGAGAGCGAACCATCCGGGCAGGCCAGAGAGCCATTACCACCACCTTGTGGTTACCCTAGAAGCTCTCCAGCTTGGGGACCCCTTCTTCCCTTCCAGGGCAGAGGCAGGAGATTGGTCTAGCTTGAGCCAGTGTCACTCCAGGAGGGTGCTGAGAGAGAGTGAAGGGGGTCAAGGGCAAAGGCCTTGACTTCCTGGACTCAAATCCCAGCTCAGGTGAGAGCTGGGCGAAAGGTCACATGAGCTTTCTAACCTCATTTTCTGGTTTATAAAACCAAGAAAACACCCCTCCCCACCCTAGGACCGTTGAAGAGCATGTGTGAAGTGCTTGGCACACACACGGCATCCTAGCAGTGCTTAGGGCTGGCTTTTGCACTGTGGGGTAGGCGTTGCCCTGCCACAGAGATGGGCTCTGTTTATTTAACATTCAACCCTTGACATGGATGCTGCTGTGCTGTGGGCAGAGGTGGCTCCAGGCGTCTTGTGGCTAAGTGCTGCCTGTGGCACCGGTGCCTGCACTGCAGACCTCCAGAAGTGGGTCCAAATGCTTAGAAACCAAATGCCAGGAAAGCCCAAATGATTTGCACAGTCTGAAGGCAGACGGTAGGTCTGTCCGCACAGCAGGATAGTTGGGTGGCCCCTTGGGTGCGCATATGCTTCCTACTTCCACTCTATTGTGGCCTGAAGTCGGGTGCTCCCGTGCGAAGCTTCTGGGAGCTGAGAGGGGAAGAAACGCAGTGAGAACCAGCAAGGGTCGGAGTTTGAATGCTGACCTGGTGGCAGCCAGGTGCATCCCCGCAGGGACCCAGGCTGCTGGCTGGTCTCTGATGTGCCTTCCACCTTAATGACTCTGCAGTGCTGAAGCCATAGGGATAAGTGGCTACCTCTCCCCTCGCCTGGGTAATGCAGCCTGGAGGACAGGGCTGTTACGGAAAAATGTGGCACTAAGAATAGCCAGCTAGACGTGGTGATAAGGGCCCAGATAGCCAGGGATGTCAGCTGGGGACAGGGAAGGCGGAGGTGGTGGAGAAAGAAGAGGGTGATAAGATAGGGGCAGCGACACAGGAATGCACAGCTGGGGCTCTGGAGACGGGCCACAGGAGTCTGCCGTGGGTGAGGGAGCTGCCCGGAGTTCCTCCTAGCTGTGCCCTGTGGGTGTGAGCCAGTGGAAGGGAAGGTGAGCGCCAGCCTGAGCAAATCAATCAGGGAATTTCAGGGGCAGTGGGATTTTAGTGATCCTGGCTTTTACCTCCACCCACCCCTAGTACTTTAGAGGGGGAGGAGTCTGTGGCTTCGAGATGTAAAGGGGCCACTTCGAGGTTGGTGGCAGAGCTCAGTCCAACCCCAGATATTCTGCTTCTCCCACAGCTTTCCTTCTGCCACCACCCCAGGCCCTGCTGTGGCTGTCACCTTGTGGGCCTCTGCTCCACACCTGGGAGGGCAAGCCACCTCCAGCTGAGAGCTAGCAAGGGTGCAGGCAATAGTAATCCCACCGACAGACACTGAGCACCTTCGAGGTGGCAGGTCTGGGAAATACAACAGACTAGGCTGAGCCTTCCTGGAGCTCGGGGAAGGAGAGGAGACGGACAGTTAACAAGTAAACAAGCAAACACTTGTGTCAGTTTCAAATTGTGACAAGTTCTAGGAAGGAAACTGAGTAACACAAGGCTTGATGAGGAAGTTCCCCTTGCCATACTTGGGGGTCTTTCCCCTTAGAACTGTGACCACTCTGATGCCTGTTGAGAATAGGGGTGTAATTTTCTGTTTTACATATACTCTCTTCATCCTAAACCCCAGCCCCCATCCTATCACCAGGTATAGACCTATACACAATAAGCAAATATTGACCCTCTCAGGGCCGGACGATTACTGTTTACTCCTTCTTTATGAAACTTAAGGAGACATTTCCCCTATGGTGGATTTGGGTACAAATTAAGGGGCACGTGCAAACCACACTCAGAGATCCAAGGCCAAGTTTGTAGCTTTCATCGCTGAGCTGCCCACTGCAGTGTAGACACTTGTCCTGCCCGATGCTACAACTGGGAGGTGGGGTGGGGGCTGCAGAGCATTTGTTGCTCCCCTGATCCCATGTATAGCAGGCTGGCTGGGCTCTCTTCAAGGTATTCACCATGTTATCCTTTGGTAGTGGGAGTTCCAAAGTGGCATGTTTAGGACATGAAAACCCAACTGCTTCATAAGCTCTCAGAAATCAAACCCTTTGACATCAGCTATCACTCGACCAAGAGGCAGCTGATGCTGGCGCAAAAATAACTTGGCAGGCATGTCAGGCTCGGCAGGGGGTTGTGAGGCCTCATCACCTTTGGTTGGATCTTAATATGAAGCCAGTTGGTGCTCTGACCAGGATTTAAGGGCGTTCAAAGTTGTTCCGGAGTTGTGGGCTTTAGCAAGCCCTAGGGACATTGTTGGAGGGTTAAGGGGGTGGTGGCAGGTCTGAGGGGGAAGCTCCAGTCCTCTGTGGCTAAGCCAGGATAAGCATTATTATTTCCACAAATCAAGCCACGTTCATGCATAGTTCCCCTTGTGTCCTGATCTATGTAATTATGGAATGCATATGTGTGGGAAGGAGTCTTTGGAAAACCGGTTCCTGTTCTTCATCAAGAGGCTGACCTAGAAGTTTAGGAAATTGGTTCACGAGGAAATTCTGTAGCAGAGAGCTGGCAGGAATTCCAGATGGTAGGAGAGGGGGGCGCCCGAGGCAGGCAGGGGCCATGCCTGGGCTGCCTTGTCCTCTGGAGCAGGTCCTAGGAACGTGGCAGTTTGCATACTCTTGTGAAGTCAGGAGGCCTCCGGGGGAGTTTCTCTTCTGTCACTGAGCAGACCCTCATCCGGTTTTGCTCACCATTGTCTGCTCAATGCTGAATAGATGCCTATCACACAGAAGATGCTCAATAAATATTAGTGACATGAATGAGTGTCCTATAGTCTCCGTGGCCTCAGTTTCCCCAGATGTAATGTGAAGGAACTGGATTAGCTCAGAGGCAAAGGATTTTACCGTTCACGTCTATGACGGTTATCTTGTAGTGACAGGAGAGCTTCGTTGAGATGTTTCTGAAGCCAAGATTTGGCATGGAATTGGGGGAGGGAGTGGAATAGGAAACACCAGAGTTCTCTCTAATAGGACTTTCTCACGTCCTTGTGCTCACTAAAACCTATATGGTTGTATAATTATACAATATGTGTGTAATTGTATCATTCTAAGAGCTGGTGTGGAGCTTGATAGTCTCTACAGATACTGGATCCAATCATTGGCTTTGTTTGTTCCCTGGTGAGCAAAATGATAGTAGCCACTCTGCCTCTGGGGGGCAAAAAGCAGACAAATTTAGTCCAGGCTCAGCTCAGATTCCCGCTCCACGCTGGGATATTGATGTCCTCACTGGCAATAAGGGATAAAAAGGCTGAGGCAATGGAGTTGGAAATGAAATAACAGACAGGGAGCCTGGCAGGTGGCAGCAATGGTGAGTTAAGGGTAAATAACCCGCAGCTTCGCCGCTGGACTGATGGTGCCCTCCGTGGGGTCTTTGCTCCCAGCTGAACTGGAACATGATGGCACCTGTGTGGGTGGCCTGCTTTACTCCTCTAGAGCAGAGACCTCAGGGCTTTCATTCCTGGCTTTGAACGCCCACAAGTACTCCCACATGGCTCAGGGATCGCAGTGTCCCAGAGTTAATGATGCAAATGCAGCTGTGCCCTAAAACAAAAGGCAGCGGGTATGCACTTTGGAGAGGGTGTGCATTTGGGAAGATGAAGATGCTCCTCCTGGTACTCTGCCCAGCCCACAAAGCAGAGGAGCATGAGCCCGTGCCGTGTGAATGCTGATAGGAGTGTCCTGAGCTGATGAACACCGTGCTGCCACCTCTCTGAGGTGCAGTCTCTCCCTGAGGCCCCATGCCCCAGCTCTGGGTCCTGCCTGACCCGAGCCAGCTTGCATCTTGCTTTACTGTCTGCTTCCTTGAGGTTTCCTGAGGCTACACCTCCTCCCAGAAGGCTTCAAAATTGTTATGCATGGATATCACCCCTTTGTTTTCCTTGATCACCCTGTGTCCACAGCAAGTGGTTGTCGAGGGACTACCCTGCCCTGGTGGCCCCTGGACTTCTCCTGAGTACTGGGCTCACTTAGAACAAAGAGAAGTCCAGGCAATTAGGATCAGAACAATGGTCTATTCAGCACTTCTCCAAGCAAAGACTCCTTTTGTCCAGAGTGCTGACTTCGGAAAGTTCTTCTTGAGGTTTTGGTGTAGGAAATTAGAATCACCAGAGCAAAGACAGTAAAAGAGAACTTCCCCGTCATTGGAAAATGACCCTGTTTAAAGGTAGTTGGTTTTCTGCTACTCACACAAACGCTTGTCTGTCTATCCACAGAATAAGTGATATTTTCTTTGCAGCACATGGAAAGGTTATTTGTTCCAGGGACACAACTTCCAGGGCACAATTTTGTTTTTTATCCCGGGGACGTTTTACATAAACGAGATGATATGAGTAATGATTTTCATAGTGTTTGTGGGCAATGACAAGATACCTGTGAAAGAATCCAATCCAGATGGAGAACCAATTGTTATTCCCAACCATTTTAGTTCCCAGGGTTAAAGTCAGCAAATACTGGCTGAGAGGATAAAATCCTCAAACTCAGATAATGATGTTCCTTGAAAAAATGGAAGCCTCTAACCCAAACTGAAAAGAGTATTAATTGCAAATTCCACTTCTCCATAGTGCATACTTTGCTGTAATCTTAAATATATAAGTTACTTGGCCTACATGATTTCTATTAAGATGCAGCTTTTATAAACTTTCAAGTATGAATTAGCATCTGGTGGTGTTTTTGATGAATGCTTGTGAAGGCTTTGTCTGAGGAAGCCTGTTAGGTTAATGGCAACCTCTCTCTCACAATAGTCCCTTGCAGAATACTCCTGTGTCATCCCTGTTTTATGGATGAGAAAAAACCAATTTGTCTAAGATCAAATATTTAGCATGTGAAGGAGCTAGAATTTTTAAACAGCTTATTGAGATATAATTTACATACCATAAAATTCTCCCTTTTACAGTGTGCAATTCAGTGGTTTTTAGTAGCTTCACCAAATTTTGCAGCCATTGCCAGTATCTAATTCCAGAACATTTTCATCACCTCAAATAAAAACCTTATACCCACTAGCAGTCACTCCTCATCCCCATCTTTTCCTCCCCAGCCCTAGGTAGCCACTGATCTACTTCTGTCTCTGTGCTTTTGCCTGTGCTGGACAATTCATATATACAGAATCATATAATATGTGGTCTTTTGGGACCAGCTTCTTCCGCTTAACATAGTGTTTTGAGCTTCATCCATGTTGTAACATGTATCAGTACTTCTTTTTTTCTACCGCTGTGTAATATTCCAGTGCATGTATATGCCACATTGCATCTATCCGTTCATCAGTTGATGGACATTTGGGTTGTTTCCACTTTTTGGCTGTTATAACACGGCTGTGAACATTGAAGGGGCATAAGGAGCTGGAATTTGAACCACTCTGCTGTCTGCATGTGATTGTTGTGAGCACTTTGCATCCACTCCAAAGAGAGGTAGAATTTTACAACAGGTAGGATTCTACAACAGCTCCTTTGACATGACCGAAGCCCATCCTTAGCCTCCTTCATTTGAAGGAAAAACACAAGCCCAGTGAAATGAAATGAGATGTTTTAATCTTGGCTACTCCATGTGTGGTCCTTGGGCTGGCATCACCAGCTTCTCCTGGGAGCTTGTTAGAAATGCACCACCTGTCCATAATCTCAGCACTTTGGGAGGCTGAGGCTGGCAGATCACCTGAGGTCAGGAGTTCGAGACCAGCCTGGCCAACATGGTGAAACCCTGTCTCTACTAAAAATACAAAAATTAGCTGAGTGTGGTGGCGCACGCCTGTGATCCCAGCTGCTCAGGAGGCTAAGGCAGGAGAATTGCTTGAACCCAGGAGGCGGAGGTTGCAGTGAGCCAAGATCGTGCCACTGCACTCCAGCCTGGGTGACAGAGTGAGACTCCATCTCAAACAAACAAACAAAAGAAATGCAGCACCTGAGACTTGCCGAATCAGAACCTGCCTTTGTCACCCAATTCCTGATCCCTGGGTGATGAGTAAGCTCATTAAAGTTTGAGAACCGATAATGAGTCACACAGCTAGGGCTAGAGCCCTGATTCCCAATTTCAAGTCGAGGGGAATTTTTATTCCTCAGTATCACTTCTGAACATGTTCAGAATGCATTTTTCTATAAAATATTAATAACTTCCAATAGCTTCCTCACTGCATCAAAACATGAGATATGGAGACACCAATAGTCTTTCCACACTGACTCAGTGTAAGAAAAGAAACTGAAAGGAAGATATTTTCACATCATCCTTCATCATTCTCAGAGTATGTTACTAAGCCCTCAGGTCCCTTGTGCCAATTGTGCTTAATCTGCAACATTCCTATAGGAATATATCACTGGCTTTGAGAATACCTTGGCAAAGGAAGCTTTTCACTCCTGAACACGCTTTTTGGGAAGCATCCTTGGGTATTAGTAATATACTTGGAACCTGTTTGGGGAAACAAATGTCATCCCAGCATTGCTGATCCCACATCCCACGCTTCCTGTAGGATATGCTCATATGGCAGTGACATCCAGGTTCTCTAAGTAGTTGATTCTTTTACTCCTGACTATCTTCTTCCATTGACCTTGAACAGTTAAAGTTGGAATTTAGAAAACAACATTCCTTCTAATACTTACGCATCATAGAACAGTAAGAAGACCTGGAAGGGACTCAGATCCTTAAAGTACCTTGATTTAGGGTTGATGTTACAAACCAGGGACAAGTAGACTCCAAAAGATTTTCCTGTCCTTTTATTTTACTGACTCCTCCACCACGTGCACAGGAACATGGCTCTCTTCTTTTTGTCCCATAAGTTGATTCAGTGCCTGCAGGAGGGATATGCACATGATGGTGGCAGTATGGAATGGAAGGGAGAGGAGAAGGATTTGGACGTCAATGCTACATCTATAGATTTTGGCAAATACTTTAAAGACAGTTCTCGTCCTATCTGGCTTCTGTTTGGGCCATGCTGTAAGAGTTGTGACGTTGAGTTTTTAGAGTTGGAGGCCAACTGGAAACTGAGGGCTGGAGCTGTTTCCCCACAGCTGGAGGCTTAGAGCCTGGCAGTCCCTGGAATCAAAGGAGGGATCAGGAGGGCTGAAACTGGAAAGGTCCATATTTGAGGAGTGGTAGGATACAGAGTGGGCTAGGGTGGCGGCAAGCCTTGGAAACCCCACGGAAGAAACATGGGTGGCTAGGATCTGGCTCAGTTGGTTCAACAACCACACCTCTTAGATCACCTTTGCCTTAGACTGATGCAGCCTGAGCTCCTGGGGCAGGAACGGTTCACAGAACCAAGAAGCCCCTTGGCCATGGCTGGGAGTAAATTCCTGAGGCCTGGGGTCCTCTGGCTGGAATGAGCCCTCTGGACTTTCGAAAGTTTGGCCGGTTTCCCTTTAAGCTGAAGTCAAAGCTGCCTGGGGTACAGGTGAATTTTCGATAGTTTTGGGCTCAGCTAGTTTTCAGGGTCTTTTGAAGAGGTTGAAAATACACACACACACACACACGCACACACGCACACACACACGCACGCACACCTGCAAAATTTAACGCCTTCTACTTGGAGAACAGAAGAGCTAGGACCATTTCTTTCTTGGCTTGTTTTATCTGTAAAGTGTTCTGGCTTGCAGGACGACTGGAAGATTGTGCATTTCCTGGCAGTGTTACTGCCTACCCCAGAAGCCCACAGGTAGTTCATCTCCCCACTCAGCCCAGATGTGGCTTTGCCCCTTGTTTTGATGGACTTGGGTGCTCACCTGTCCTTGGGGCTCTTAGCAGCTTGGTGTCACCCTAATGGCTAAGCCACATGCAGAAATGGTGTCCTGCAGGACTCTGTAGTTTGGCTGCTGGCATTTTTGGCCATCCTGTGATTCCTTTGGAGATCTCCACCAGGGGTATTGTTGGTTGTGACTGCCATTCCTCACTGGCTGCTGACTTTTTAAATAGGCAGTTCAAGCAGTCTGAATCTCCCCGTGGAGGGGTTGGATGCGGGGTGGGAGGCGGGGCACAGTGGTCAATAAACACAAAAGGAATTGAGAATTCTAATGGGAAGGACTTGCCATCGAAATCAAGACCAGTAAAGCAATTTCTGAGAAACATTCCCTAAAATAATTAGGTATAGAAACTGTTATTCATGCTGCTTAGTTTAAATGTATATACGATGTTAATTTATTCATTTAACAAATAGGTCAATGTATACCAAAATCTATAGAGGCGGGATTACAGGAGACTTTTACTTCATATATAGAAACATACACACACACACACACACACACGCATACATATATACATACATAATTGTATCTATTTTTTTTTTTGTAAATTGCAGCATTTTTTCACAGTGGGAATGAATTGCTTTCGTAATAAAGAACAGCTACACATATAAAATAATGCTCTAGAAAATGTTATCTAAAAGCTATGAGCTGTAAAAAATGTTGACAAAATGTACAATTACTAGGGATTTTAGGAAAAATATGACCCAAAGATTGGTCAAGAAAGGTATTTTTAAAAGCATTTCACTAATATGATGATTATTATTATATTGAGTTTATGAAGCTTGTTCATTTGTTTACTCACTCATTCCATCAACCCATTACTCCTCTGCTGAGCCCTGTTTTTGCCAGGCACAGTGCTGAATGAGTCCCAAGGATGCTGAAGTGCCCTGGTTGTGGTGCCTGGCCTCTCACGGCATATGGTTTTGCTGGCTGCGACAGCTCCTGTTCCGCCAGGTGCTGCTGTAAGGAGTGTCTCACAGGCTGCCAGAGGGCCTGAGAAGCAGGACCATCTTTTCCAGGGGCATGGAAGATGATGCCATCAGAAGGCAGGAAGGAATCTCTTTATTCTACCAACTTACATCCCTTGGCTACAGGGTTCAGGACTGTGGGATGGGGCTTGTTAAGCTGCACCAGGCGAGCTCCTCATGCCCACAGAGGGCAGGCAGGGCAGCAAAGTGAATGAGTGAGCTGGGAGGCGGGGAAGGCATCCCATCACCCTGAGACCTGTGGGTGCAAGTTCTCTGTCTTTTGGCCCCGCATAGTCAGGAAAGGGCCGTAGGATACTCGGTGCTCATTATGTCGAAGTCAGCTCTTAAGCCAGTATGAGTCACTGAATCCTCACGATCAAAGGCAGTAGTTTCACGTCGATTAACTACTTCAAAGCAAGTCATGGGAAAAATTAGGAATCTGGAAGCAAATTGAATTATACATCAAAGGAAAGCAATCTCTTGACCTTTCTTCCTCCCCAAATCATCTGTTCTTAAGTGTAAAGATCCAAACTGGATATAGTCAATTCAGTGTGGGGGTATGAAGGTCAGTTAAGCCAAGGGACTCTTTGAGCACTTTCTTTACCAAGGAATGTTCTTGGAGCTGCTGGAATATGGAAGAAGAAGAAGCATAGGATGAAGGTTTTGTCAGAAAAGTACTAATCATGAATTGAGGAAGTAAGACCTGCACACAGTAAAACTGTCATACAGTGTCATAATTAAATGATAAGTGGGGTGATACAACTTGGTGTGCTGTGAGACCTCAAAGAGGAGGAAGACCGTGTGGGCAGGAGTTATCTGGTGAGGGTGGATTTCATGGCAGGTCCTTGAAGGTGTGTCCAGTTTGGAGAGATAAGGAGGAGTACAGGGGCATCCAGGAGAAGGTGAGGAAGGAGGTGACATGTGGGGTGTGCACAAGGGTGGTCAGACCTGTCTCCTCAGTTGGGGCAGGAGGGAGATGAGGTTGGGATTGTGCAGTTCCTGAAGCTGGATGGAAGCATTTAGACTGGGGCAGGAAACAGAGTTAATGATGGTTTATAAGGTGGGGATAATCTCATGAAACAAATATTAGAGATTAGCTTGGTATTGAATATTAATCACTTTTCATTGAATCTTAGGCTTAAAGCTCAAGGGAAGATAACAGACCCAAGAAGTCAAGTGACTTTTCCTGTGACAGGAAAATAGCCAAAATGTGTGTGTGTATATAAATCTACTCACCTACCCACCCACCCACCCATCCATCTACCTACCTACCTACCTACCTACCTACCTACCTACCTACCTACCTACCTACCTACCTGTATCTATCTATCATCTCACCAGTCTCTGGAAAAATACATGGAATAATAAAAGGGATGTACTAGGACTAGGTACTGTACCAGGTGTTATGGGCGGCATAAAAGTACAAGTCTTAAATCCCTGATAGCCCTGAGATGCTACAATCCAATTAAAGGTACAAATGTATGACAAGTGACACAGAGACAGTGAGCTCACTTGGCAGGGTGTGGTTCTTGGCACAGGAAGTAAGGGAGCAAAGATGGCAGAGTCTCTGGACTGGGATGGTCAGGGAAGACGAAGAACCACGGCATGCAGTGCTGAAAGGACTGCAGAGATGTCCTGGCCCAAAATGTGCGCACCATGCCTCTCGACAGGTGGGCAGGATTTTGACAGACTGAAAGAACAGAGCTCTGGGAAGAGAGGCAGGAGGCCCCAGGAGACAAAACATGACACCTTAGATAGCAGGGTCTGTTCAGGTGGCAGTAAATGATGGTAGTGGGGGTGTCATTTGAGCAGAGGGTTCTGAAAGGTGAGCAGTAATTGGTTGATGTGTAATGCTTGGGTGTTAATGAAATATTTAAAGGTTTTAAATGCTACTTTTCTATCTGTCACCTGTGATGTTGGCAAAATACCTTAATCCAGGCCATTGTCACATCTTTTTTTGATGAATGTAGCACTTTTAAAATAATTTTTAATTTTTGTGAATACACAGTAGGGGTATATATTTATGGGATATACATGGGATATTTTGATACAGGCATAATCACATCACGGTAAATGGGGTATCTGTCACCTCAACCATCTGTCCTTTGTGTTACAATCCAATCATACTCTTCAAGTAGTCTCCTTGTTGTGCTATCAAATACTAGATCTCATTCATTCTTTCTATGTTTTTTGCACCCATGAACCATCCCCACTCCCCCTGCCAATGTAGCCTCTTCTTAAACAGGTCTGCTTCCTTCTGTGCACTTAACAGGTATTTATCAAGGACCTTGAATACCTCCAAATGACCTCCACATTGAATATAGCCAGAGTGATGGTTCTAAAAGGTACATTGGATTGTATCCCACTTCTCTACTTAAAACTGCTTGGTGGCTTTCGATTACATTTATCTTCTGTTCTGCTTTTTGTTACCCATTAATCCCAGCCAAGTTACTCCTGGTAATCTTCCACACTTAACTCTTGCTACCCACCCCAATCCTCCCCACCTCCACCCCCTGACTCCTTCAAACTATTGAAGATACTTTGTTATTCTGATCTTCTGGACTAAGACTTGAGTTCTTATTTTCTTCTCCCTCAACCCAAAGTATAAATATCAAAGAGAGGATTCTACATATACCTTATACAACATATGAAAAGACAAGATTTGATGGACTTTTATCAACTTCAGATAGTCAAGTGCAAATAACAAGCATGCCAGGTTCTTTTGCATCTCTTCACTTCCTGCGGGTCCCTTTCCAGTGGCCATTGCTGTGTGTCTTTGTTTTGTTCAGTTGTTCACACGTATTACAGATAAAGTAGGTAACCTCTGTATTACAGAGATGGGAATGAGCCACATGCATAAAATAATTCTCAAGAAAATGAAAGATTATGCCTTAAATATGAAACAATTTAAAGAAGTTTATCTGATTTGGGTGTAAATCTGACAGGTACTATACATTGTCTTTTTGTTTTTTTTTGTTTTTTTTGTTTTTGTTTGTTTGTTTGTTTTTTTTTTTGAGACTGAGTCTCACTCTGTCACCCAGGCTGGAGTGCAGTTGCGCGATCTCGGCTCACTGCAGGCTCCGCCCCCCGGGGTTCACGCCATTCTCCTGCCTCAGCCTCCCGCGTAGCTGGGACTACAGGCGCCCGCCACCTCGCCCGGCTAATTTTTTGTATTTTTAGTAGAGACGGGGTTTCACCGTGTTAGCCAGGATGGTCTCCATCTCCTGACCTCGTGATCCGCCCGCCTCGGCCTCCCAAAGTGCTGGGGTTACAGGCATGAGCCACCGCGCCCGGCCCGCCTTTTTGTTTTTTAAAAGACACTGAACCTATTCATAATATAACCCTTCCTGTGTCATCATAATAAACCAGGCTCCCAGAGTGAGCTGCAATACAGTGGAGCTCTCATCGTTTTTTCCCAGTGATCACTTGTCCAGACTTCCTTGCTTGCTTAATATTAAGTGTGTAGCCATCTATGTTGGTAGTGTCATAAGTTTACATCTTTTGAAAATTTCTGCCACATTGTAATTGCCTTGTATCTATCCTAATAGTAGCATGTAAGGAATATTCAGTTGCTCAGGGCCATTTTAGGAATGTGTACTATAAAGTATACATAAATATTCCAAATGAATATATTAATATATGATGAATATGAATAGCCATTATTCTTAGACATATATTAAGAACTCTTTGACTATATAGAGTGAATATGTTAGATATATTTCTTTGTTTGGAAAAAGCTTAGGAGACAATGTCTGTAATCAGCAGATCCATAAATGTGTAAAATGGACTGACACGTCTCATTCTGCTTTATCCTCCATGCCACTGCCCAGGTAGGCTGGCATTGATGCCCTGCCCCTCATTTTCCTTGAGAAAAGGGTCCACTCTTCCTGCAACCTATTCTTCCCCCAGTTCTTCCTCAGCTGCAGCTTCAGGGGGCAGAATCAGAAGCAAATTAACCATTTCTAAATACTGCCCACCCAGAACTAGGCAGAACTAGCTGTTAAAACAATTACAGCCAGACAAATTGTTAAGATTTTGTAAATTGCAAAGAGAAACAAATTAATTCTGCAAACTGGGTTTAGGCAAATGTACTTTCTGCAAACTGGCCTGCTTCTATGCAGTGGCATCTTGATAGCCCCATATAAAACGGTTTATCCCTGAGCCTCAGCCAGTTCTGAGGTCCGGTGTTCACATGCCTTTTCCTCCTCAGTGCTGCTCCAGGGGCCCCTACCATGCCCATCCCACACCTTGCCTTGTCCGCTGCTTTTCATTTGCTGTGTTGGAGCATCCGTTCCCCAGGCACATTAGAATCATGGACAAAATTACATTTAAATCTGTACAGAAATATTTGCACACATACAGGGAGATGGCCATTGTCCAATATCCATCTAAGGTTTCACTAGTGGGAAATTGGGGGTAGCTGAAATGTCTACCCAGAAGAGGGAAAGTAAACTCAATTTCAGTCCTTCTGACCTGGGAACATGCAGCACAAGGCTCTTGCCTACACCTTCAAGGGCATTATTGACATTGACAAATATTTTAGTTATTCAAAGGCCTTTTCCTCTTACAGTTTTTTAAGCTTTGTTCTGGAGGTTTGCAGTTTCTGTAAGGCTCTGGAAAAGTAGGAGAGTAACTTTAGTCATATTGCCCACTGTTGTCACTAAGATATTATGTGCAAAACTAATTGTAGCAGCCAAATAACATTTGGTCCTTAATTTATTCTTTGTAGCAGCCTGATGCAGTAGAATAGACCAACCTCAATATTAGTAAATGATTTATATTGCATGTTCATTGGCAGGCCTCAGGAATGATCTCAATTAAGGTTCATCACCACATCATGAGTTGCCTCCGCATTCTTGCTTTTGTCTCCAAATGGGGATTCTAGTAGTTTTTCCCTTGTCTTGAGCACTTCCTTATTCATGGCATTAGGAAAGCATTCATGTTCTCTGGAAACTCAAGCCATTTCCAACCACAATTTTCTTATGCAGTGCTGTAGGCCAGGCTGGGCATATTGGGAGGTGTTTTTTTTTGTTTTGTTTTTGTTTTGCGTTTAAAAAGCATAACCCATTTTAAAAAAAGCTTTTAAGGCATTCTCCAGCTGGTGTTGGAAATAAACCTTAATTTCCCTCAGCTCTTCTCTTTCACTGAAGGAGAAAAGCAACAGGACTGAAGGAAGGAGGGGAGCAGTGGAGTCATTGTTGCTTTCTGTGTTTGTTCTTTGAATCTCTTTTCTTAGTGAATTGCCTCAGGAATTTCTGCAGGCGGCTATAATCTACTCTTGAAAGGCCGCCTTTTCGACCAAGCTCTTCAAGTGAGCCAAAACTCTCCCTAAGACTGCAGGGTTTGGGAGAAGACAATGAAAAGAAAGGGAATATTACCATATGGTCCTTCTAGTGGGACTGCAAAATTTCCTTAAGTTGCTGTAAAGGGGGGCTGGGGAAAAGGCAGAAAACTCCTCTTTTTTTTTCAGGGCAGCAGTCACCACCTTCCCTTCTTCCTGCTTTCTCTTTTCACCCCCTCCCCAACCAAGTTGGTTGCAACAGAGCTTTCTTACATGGTTCTGAAAACGGGGACATTTGGGTTCCATTGGTACCATGGACAGATACCACGCGACATTTTTCTCTCTTGGTAGTTTGAGAAAGCATCTCACCTTGAACTAAACAAAATACAAATGACAAAAATTTGATTTTTATTACCCTGGGAATTAATGTTGGAAGTAGGCTAAACACAATTTTTGTATAAACCGTCAAAGACAAAGGTATTTTTCTCTCATGGCTGACATTTTAAAAGACATTCCTTTGCCTCCTACCTACTTTAAAAAAAAAAAAAAGTCTTTGCACTATTGAATCAGAGGCAGTCTTTCTGAAACTGTGACTTCTGCTGTTAATCTAGTTGAAAGTGAGAACAAATTAATTCATGTTTCCTCAACTCCGAACAATGATGTAAAGGGAGCTTGTTATGGGTTAGAGTTTTAAGGAATTAGGCAGAAGGTGTGTATGTCTGACACCTTATGTCTTAAAGATCCTGAAAATTATTTCAAGCTCTCAAATTATAAAAAAAAGAAGGTGGCGGAAACAGACTTCAAATACCCTATTCATAAGATAAGAGGAAGAGGGAAGGAGGGGGAGGGTACTGGTTCTTTCATTCACTCTACCTATTATGTGTCAGTCACTGTGTAAGCTCTTGGGGATACAGCAGTGTGTAAAGCAGACACAAATCCCTGTTTTTGTGGAGCCTACATTTCAGTGGGGGAGACAGCACATAAGGTAAATCAGTAAAATACATAGTGTGATAATGGTAAGTGCTATGAGAAAAAAATAGACACGTGCTTCTGAAAGAAGAGTATATTTGGGTGCACGTCTGAGATTTTAGATAACCAGGGAAGTCTCACCAAGAAGGATCTGGAGGATCAGGGTTATATTAGGACAAGGGAAGAAGCAGGGTGACCAGGGAGGAGACCACTGCATGACCCCTCCAAGGCATGATTGCTTAGGCCAGGAGTGTACCAGGGCAGTAGGGCAGTAGTAAGAAAGGGTTCGATGTGGGATTCCTTGCCAGATGAGACTGGGGGTATAGTAGGGAGAGGCAAGAAGTCTGGCCACAGGGTTCTACCCTGAGCAACTGATGCAGACCCCGTGGTTCCTCTGCTGTGGGTCTCCAAAGCAGAATCACCAGGACTTTTTGGTTTGTCCTGTCTTATACTTTGTGTAATTGCTTTCACACTAGTTTACAAACTCTCTGAGAGCAAGTCTTTTATCTTTCTTTCACACTTCATGGAGTCCAATAAATGTTTGTTTGACTTGAATGGAATTGAGTCTATTCCGAGATCATCCTGTGAACACACACACACACATACACACACACACACACACACACACACACAGAGAGAGAGAGGGAGAGAGAACGAGAACATTGTAGACTACCTGCCAGGTTTACAATGCATGACTCAACTGCAGTTAAAAATGATAGCCAAGGGCCGTGATGAAATCTTTTCAGAGCCAGCCAGACCCATGCCTGTGTGGGCTCAGAATAGTGGGAAGAGAGATGGAACTTCACTTCAAATGCAGCTCCAAGGCTCCCCATCCTGGCTCTGGAGCAGCCAGGAAGACTGCTTTATGAGTGAGAGGATTGGAAGAATTTGGGATTTGGGGGAGTTTTGCCAGATGTTTTGACGTCTGGTGTTTGAAGGCCAGTCACAAAGATTCCACTTTGTAACATAATCTGGAAATGACCCAGGTCTTATGGTATGTCCTGAGCCCAGGACTAAGCCAGCTGAAAAGTGTGGCTGATGGAGAGGCAGTAGCAGTGTTGGTTGGCACTGACAGATAGACAGCAAAGCTCCCAGGCACAGTCGGGCTCAGCCAGATGCTCCACTCAGCACAGCCAACCACTGTCCTGGAACCAGGGAGGGAAAGGAGAAGTGGTACTAAGATCCCACCCACTCTTTACTCTTGCTAGCCCAGTATCTTTTTGTGTATTGCTGTCTATTACTTTATCCATCTACTGAGTATTGAAGAATGTGTGTATGTCAGAGGAGTCTGCACTCCACTGGCTCTTTATGTTTTATTCCAAGGTAAACAAAACCATAATTAATGCTAGTAAAACATATTACCAAGTATTTTCACATGAACAGGGTAGGTTTTATATTAACCCATTTTTCATATGAAGAACTGGTACAGAGATTAATTGTTGTTAAAGGGTGGATGTGCCTCTGCAACCTTTCTGGCCAATGACATATCTTGAATGCCATACATTTCGCCATTGGAGAAGCATTTTGTCATCTCTGATGCTGGTTAATGAGCCCTCTGGAGCAGATGTTGATAGCAGGATTAGAAGCACATGTAATAGCCACCCCTGGCATGGACTCCTTCACATTCAAACTGGCCACCTCTTCAAGCACTGCAGGTGTTAACTACATGCCCCGAGGTTAGTGGTTCTATGAGCGTCCTCCCGGGACCATTTGCCAGCCATGGGGGCACCAACTGTGAGTCTGGTAGAAATGCAGAATCCCAGGCCCTACCCCAGATCTGCTGAAGCTAAATCTGTTCTTGTCAAGTTCCCCAGGTGATGGAACTTCACTTCAAATGTGCACATTCAAGTGTGAGACGATTAAAGATATCACATACATCAACTGTTATATTTATGCTAGACTATTTAAAAATCCTATGTGACAGTCCCAGCTGTGGATAATTCTTAGCTGTGAGGGATCCTTCATATAGGCAACCTGTGCCACTTGTTGCTTCCCTTTTGTTGACTTCTTGACATCTTTTTCTGTTCAATTGTCTAGTTCTTTTAATATATGTCTCAGAAAATGTGTAGCCTGAACCTTCGAAGACCTGCTTTGCAATTGAAGGTAGGATGTGCCTGGACTCCTTCTATGTCTCTCCCATGCCACATACCAGACGGGCCAGGGAGGAGCTGCTCTTGAAATTCCTATTTGGTTCATGGAGATGCTAAAGGTGCTTCTCTGACTTAGGCTGACTTTGCTTAAATATTCTCTAAATATGGTATTAACTGGTGAAATAATACTAAAAATCTAGTAGCCTTAAGTCTCAATGAGAATATAAAAGCAGGCCTCCTCATAATTTTCAGACTAGGAAAAAACAGAACTCTGCTTCCTTGCAAAGCAAAGCAACAGTTTGGGTGCTTGGTTTAGTCCTAATGGCACCTTTCTCTGCAGTCGATGTTTGAGGGAGCCTCTAAGTATGGTATAATGACGGGTGTGCATGTCTCTTCCTGAGCCCATATGTAGACACAGGAAAAGCTCCAGCCCCCCGGGGGGTGTGGTGAAGGCTGGGGCCCTGCTGTCGGACCACAAAGATTACTGAGGACATTTTCCATGCCTGTGGCTCTGGTGTGTGTGGAGGAAGGGGAAGCCTAAGGGAGAACTCACTGGGGCAGCAAAGGCGCTGTCCTGGCTGGCTTCCTATTCCTGGTCTGTTACTGTGCCCCCCACCCTCAGGGTTCTGCAACTGAATTGCCACCAAGATTGTGGCCCGCACAGAGGGTGTGGTCGAGCCAACTTCATTCCCGGTGATCACATGCTTCTATCTGCTCCACAATGATCTGGGAAGGAGTTGGGGTGTGGGGGCTGCTGCTTGAGCATTTGGGTGTGGGTGGGTGGTAGGTCAGTCTTCACAGCCAACAAGAACTTCATCTCTTGTGAATGTATCTTAAGTTCCCCTTTCCCACCCATATGTCCTGGCTCTTATCATGTACCAGTCAGAGGTTGGTTCACATTCTCTGCCTGAAATAGTTCCACCAGTGATGAGCCTGCTGGGATCCATGGTGATCATGGTGTTAGAATGCTATGCTCTTTTCCTTGTCTTCTCCTGTCAGTGGCCTGTGATTGCGAGTCTTTCTTGCAAAGGCTCCCTTGGCTTAGGCCTCAGTGTGAATTGATGAAGCCACTCAGAAAGGGAGGGAGGGAGGGTGGGCATGGTGTGCCAGGAAGCCTGTGAGCATGCGCCTACCCGTAGGGCCTGTGGTGGTTTCTCTTAGCAGCTCCCAGCCCCTGCTCCCCACCATTCTGTGAAAGTCCAGGGGCTGCCCCAGCAGTTTTCTCTGTGAACTGACTCAGGTGAAACAAGTAGACCCCAATGGAGTACCAGTGGAGCTTGTGAGAAGAGTGCCCTTGGTGTTCTTCCTTTCAGTGACAAGTGGCATTATCATGTCAAGACACCACATGCTAGGTGAACCTGAAACCTAGGACAGAGCATGATACATAATGGGCAGCATCGTGTTGGTTGAGGAAACATCAGGAAAGCATTGCTCAGCCAACCTACCATGAGGGTGATTATTAACTATTCCAGGAGTCAGCCTGTGTCTCTTGCAGAGGAAAGAAATGGTGCTGCCCATCATAGGACCACAAAGGTTCCCAGCAATGCCAGGCTGTCTCACTCTTTGGTGTCTACTGTATGTGTTCCCTCAGCCTGGAAAACTGCACCTACCTTTATTCACGTGAATTACTGACTCATTTCCCCAGAGTTTACCCAAATGACTAGGGCCCTCCTCTGTTCCATCACTTCCTGCATTCGGCTGCACATATCTACCTGGGACTCTGTCTTTCCTCTTAGACTCTAAGTTCCTCAACACCACCACGTTTTTTGCTCATCTTTGTATACTTAGCAGCTGCTAGTGAACACAACAGAACTTCCTCCATTTTCCCGTTGGCCACTAAATGGCTGCTGAGTGCAACACTGGCTCTCTCCTGGATGGTTCTGTCTACATCCACCATTTTGGCCCCAACTGGCTTCTCCTCTCCCAGTCAGAACGTATGGGGGCTACACTTGGTGTTCAGTTTCTGTGTCACCAGCTCACATTATCTGTACTCTATCTCAATGCATTCATGGTCAGTAATGATTTTTGTGTTGCTTCATATTCATAGGATGTTTTTGTTTTTGTTTCTTGAAACAGGGTCTTGCTCTGTCTCCCAGCCTGGAGTGCAGTAGCGCAATTATAGCTTACTGCAGCCTCAATCTCCTGGGCTCAAGCCATTCTCCCAACTCAACCTCCTGAGTAGCTGGGACTAAAGGCGTGTGCCACTGCCCCCAGCCCAAAGGATGTTTTATAGTGATCCCTTTATAAGTTTATATAACATCTTATGAATGGTATTATCTAGAAAGGAAACAAGTTATTTAAGGTCAATATTTAAGAGTTAGAACTAAAACTGAATTGTAGATCCTCTAGAATCAACCTTCCTTTTCTTTATCAACCTTATTGACGAGTAATTCACATGCAATAAAATGCACACGTTTTAAATCCAGTTCACCTTTTGACAACTATATCTCAAACAAGACAAAAAATATTTTCCCATAGGTTCCTTTATGTATTTCCCCTATCAGTCTCTGCTATTCCCAATCCAGGCAAGCACTGGTCTGCTTTGTCACTATAGATCAGATTTGTCTTTTCTGAAACTTCATGTGAATGGAATCATACAGTATCTGGTATTTTGTGTCTGGCTTATTTCATTTAGCATAATATTGTTAGAATTCATCTAGGCTGTATGCGTCAGTAGTCTGTATTGCTGATTAGTGCACCCTTGTATGAATGTACCACAGTTTATCTGTTTGCCAACTGATAGACAGTTGGGTTGTTTCCAGTAGGGTGTTTTTAAAAATCATTCTGAGTAAAGCTTCTATGAATCTTGGTGAAATGTTTTTATGTGTGTAAATTTTCATTTTCCTTGGGGAAAGTCCTGGAAGTAGAATTGCTGGGTTGAACAGTAGGTATATATTTCAGTTGATAAGCAACTATCAAACTGCTTTCTAGAGAGGTTGCAACATCTCACATCCCACCAGCAGAGCGTGAACTTCCATTTGTTCCAGGCTCTCCATAAGCTTGTATGACCATTCTTTTTATGGTTAGCCATTCTAACATTGCAACATGCAAAACGTAGCCTAGCGATATTAAAGTTCTTGCCTAAAAGCACACAGGCAGTAAGTGCCTGAGCTGTGGTCACCCTGCTGGGCCCCTGAGCCTGTTGCTGGTGGTCCTCCCACTGCATCCTGCCCACTTCTCTGTATGGGTCCGTCTGTAACTCTGTTATTCCATGGGAGATGACAGAGGGAAATGGTCAGTTTCATCAGGAAATATACTCTGATTAGGTATTAGGCTCAGAAATACTTATTTAGCTGAGGTTCTAACCCCAGGTTCTCTTTCTCTTTTCTGCAATTGAAGTCTGGCAGAACTTAGAAGCTATATCCACATTGTTTCCTAGTGAGGTTCTCAAATGTGTTGGACTCACCAAGCTGTCACAACAAAGAGGAAGAGACCTTATGTTTGGTATTTTGCATTTTTTTGTTTTCACTGAGACAACTTGCTGGAACTGCATGGCATTCTTGGCTTAGCCCTTCTTACCAGAGGACACACAGCCTGGAAATAAATACAGAGGAAAGTGTCAGGAGGCCACGGAGGATCCGCACACAGCTTGTCCGTTTAATGTGTACAAACCTTAGGCTAGGTGTGAATTTGTTATGAGACAAAACCAGTATTTAAGCTGTACTGAAGTTGTAAAAATGCCACTATATATTCTTTTACTGTTGTTGTTCTGTTCCCCATTCATTACCGAATAAACTCCCATCAAAACAGTTGTTTTAAATACCCATTCTTTTTTCTGATGCAATTTTCTTTGCTTTATGTGATACTTGCCATAGATTTGTGGCTGTTTCCATCTTGAAGAATATTTAAAGGAAGAACCCTGGCCCCATGGGTTGGGGCAGGTGAACTGCTGAGTTTTACCATCTCTGCACAGTGACATGATTGATGCTGGGTTGTTCCCTTTTGACCCCAGCTAATGATCCTTATCTTCTCTCCAAGGAGTAGATACTCATTTCTTTTTTCTCAAAGTGCTTAGGGCAGAGAGGGTGAACATCTTCCCTATCAACAGGCATTGACCCCAGGAAGGAAGAGGCACTCTCTTTGGGGGAGTGATTTTGCCTTGGAGAGAGACCCCCAGGGCCCAGCTGGGGCTGTCTGAGCTCAGGGGACTGTCTCACCACCTGGTTAGGAAGACCTGACAGATGACAGGAGGCATCTTATAGCCCTGAGTGCAGTGCCCAGGAAAGGACTGACTGTTAACTGTATGGAGGACATTAGATATTTTTTAGAAATGTTATTGAGGCCTTAGGGGCTGGAGAGAGAAAGAAAAGTAGTCTTTACTGAGTACCTAGCTTGTGCCAGGTGCGTTTCCAACATGATCATGTTCATCATCACATGGCTTCAGGATGTTGGAATGTGTATTTTAAATCCTGTTTTACTGATCAGAAAACTTAGGTGCAGAGACGAATTTCCTCTGAAATGCAAATATGGATTTAGGAGTCTGGATGGTGGTATTGTCCAAGGCCATGGCACAATGGTGCCTGAAATCAAAGTGCAAAGCAGTCACAGGTACAGTGTCAGGATGAGGACTTTGACAGCTGGTGCCATAGGTGAAGTGGAGAAAATGGCCCCCAAGAGCAGGTGGGAGACAGGGTCAGGGGCCGAGGGTGGCAGGTTCTTTGAGCTGAGACTGGAGAATGGGGTGCTTAGCAGAGGCCAACACTAGGTCAGTCCTGGCTGCAGTGGGTGTCTCCATAAGAGGGCTAAGTAGTTTTTGCTGTGTGCGGCTGGCTGGGTGGTACGTGTTTGTGGTTTCTAGCCCTTGTGCTAGGGTGGTTTTTGCCTCCTAAATGTTCTCCCCAGAGAGGTGGACCTCACACCCAACTGGAAGGGATGGTTTCCTGTGGATGCTACCAGGAGCCCTGGATGCTTCCAGAAGAGTGAGAGAGAATGGGTTTGTTTGTTTAGGAAGCCTCCTTTCTTTTTGTGCCCTGCCAGTAGGGGGGTGAGTAGGGCCAGCTGCAGGGCAGTGACAGCCATTGTGCCATGGCCATCTCAGGAGAGGGATGCCCTGTTCACAAGCAAAACCAACTCAGGGGTGCATGTTCTTCATTGTTTTTAAAAGAGAACCAGGATGGGTGCGGTGGCTCTCTCCTGTAATCACAACACAAGCCAAGTGGTTTGAGGGCAGCCTGGCAACATAGCGAGATCCTGTCTCTACAAAAAATTTAAAAATTAGCCGGGCATGGTGGTAGACACCTGTGATCCCAGCTACTTGGGATGCTAAGGTGGGAGGGTCACTTGAGCCTGGGAGGTGGAGGCTGCAGTGAGCCGTGTTCATACTACCACACTCCAGCCTGGGTGACAGAGTGAGACCCTGTCTCAAAAAATAATGTTAAAAATAGAACTAGAAAAAGGAATACATGAGTCTTGAGAAAATATGTAATTCAAATATTTCAACTTAATTTGGAAATTAAGAAAAATAATTATGAAAGTCCATCACTAAAGAAAATACCTTAAGGTTCTCCAGATCCCTAATTATGGGAAAAGAGAACAAAGAAAGAAAGAAATGTAGAAAAAGAGGGAGAAGGGAGGAGGGTGATTGGCCAAGCCATTTTCAGGGCCCAGAGAGACAGCCCTGAGATAGAGACCGAAGAGAGAGGCCAGAAGTAAGTCCCTGGTCACCTGTTTTTCACACTGCTGGCTGCCTCGGGGCAGTTGTATTGTGTTTGAGATGCCACTCATCTGATTACCTAGGTCAGCAGCCATTTTAGAGGAACAGCATCACGGTGCTGCCTCCTCCGGGCATCTGTACACAGATTTTCCATGGCTTGGGTGAGCAGTTCAACCTCTCCGCAGTGGGAGGTCTCTGAGGACCCTTTACTCTCTACCATTCTTTGATTCTGGGAGGGAAAATGGCAGGTTTGAAACAGCATTTTGATCTATTAAGTGGCCTTCATCAGCTGACTTGGGCCCTTTTGCTTCCACAAAGGGACAATTTTGGAAATGCAAAGATGGGAGCAAATGGACGTGGACTTTGCTGGGGCCCCAAAGCTGACTCACTCCCTCCAATTCAGAGGGAAAAATAGTGTCCTATGAACTAATTCAGAATAGAGGTATAAATGGCTTTGCTTGGGCTTTCTTCCTCAGGAAAGATGAGGATGGGGCCAGTGGGTCCCAAGGTAACCAGACCAAGTGGGTGTGGAACTGGGTGGGGCTTAGCAGGTGATAATGACAGGCAAGCAACCGCATACATAATTTTATGACTTAAAGTCTTTTGCAGCCTCTTGGTGAGTAGCTCTCTGAAGGCCATTTGCCTCCTACAATAAGTGGGGAGGGCTTCTTCATTTGGCACCTTTCTGGGTTCCAGCTCCTGCAGTACTGGGCTGTCCTCTTTGTTGACAAGTCATCTTCTCTGCCAACTATAAGCTTCCTGGAAACTTGTGCTCTGCCCCATGCATCATTTTACTCTCCCGTCTGGCATAGCCCTTGCTGCAGAATAAATGGTCAGTGATTGTTTAAAAGGAGGACAAAAGACAGGAGGAGTTAGGATTGCCTGCTGAAGGTAACAAAGAAGCATCTGGAACATCCAGTGATCTAAAAATTACTTGTGCCCTTCCCTTTAGGAACTCAGAGTAAATACAGATGTGTCTGAAACTCGTCTATGGAATCCCGGGTTAACTCATGCCTTAGAACACTTATACTTGCCCATCAGTCACGAACACCAAGCACCTACGCCAGCCAGACACTGCCAGGGGCTGGAGGGAAACCACTGCGGATGAGAGCTGGCCCTGGTGTGGGGAGATCACAGAAATGTGCATGGACAGATAAGCGATGATTCATGGCAGAAAATGCCAAGTCCCAGGCCTGGGGCTGCATGTGTTTGCAGAAGGGGTTGTAAAGACTTGTGCCCTCCATGAGCCTGGAGCCTCTCCCACTTCCTGTGGGCTTGCCTTTGGATATAATTTTTTAAGCAGACTTCATTTTGGGGAAGAGTAGTTTAAATTTTACAGAAAAAAATATTGGGCAAAAATTTATTCCCATATACCCCCTCAACCTTCCTCAATTTCCCATTAGTAACATCTTGCATGAATGTGATACATTTGTTATAACTGATAAACCAATATTGGCAGATAGTTATTAAGTGCAGTCCATACTTTACATTAAGGTTCACTCTTTATGGTGTATATTCTGTGGGTTTTGACAAATGTATAATGGTACTATCCACCATTACAGTAACATACAGAATAAGAGTTTCACTGCCTGAACAATCCCCTGTGGACCATTTGTTCATCCTTCCCTCCCTCCTCCAAACCCCAGGCAACCACTGATCTTTTTACAGTCTCCACGGTTATGCTACTTACAGGATGTAATGGAGTTCACTATGTATGTGTCGTATGTAGCCGTTTTCAGACTGGCTTCTTTCACTTATCAATATGCATTTAAGTTTACTCTGTGTCTTTTTGTGGCTTGACAGCTCATTTCTTTTTATTGCCGAATAATAAACACTCCGTTGTATGGATGTACTAGTTTGTGTATCCTCACCTACTGTGGGTGGGGAGCATCTTGGATGCTTTGAAGTTTTAGCCTCTATGAATATGGATATGATTTTCACATCTTCTTTGACAGTATGGGCAAATAAACGTGGTAGAGTAGGGCTATGTATTTGGCCCATTTACAGAAAGCAAGACTCCAGAATGTTCTTGGGTTTAGCTAACCTGTAAAGCTGTGACCAGGCCAGATGTTGAGGGAATTGGGAATCTGGATGATATCTGATCCTCCCGTGTTCTCTCCAGTCCTCCATGTGGTCTTAAAAATTAAATCATTTATTGAAATATTAGATGCTGGGGACACTATTTTCTCTTCCTCAGTTTCCCTCTTTGCACAGCATTTCTCACTGTGGTTCATTTTGTTCCATGTCACCTCATCTGAACCTCCACTCTCCAGCCCCAGGCTCACAGGTTCGGCCACTCTTTCCTCTGGGAACCTTTAGTGTTACCATCACCTTCTCACATGACATTGCCACGGTTTGGGGACATGTCTGTCTCCCCAAATAGGCGAAATTTTGTGGAAACAAGTATTGGGCAAAAGTTTGTTCCCATATATCCCCTCAAGCTTCCCCAATTTCCCATTAGTGAAATCTTGCATGAATGTGGTACATTTGTTACAATTGATAAACTAACGGCTGAGACTGTTTTCATTTACAATTATAACCTCATACTCAGCATAGCACCTACCTAGTAGATAATCATTAAGGTTATTGTAGGGTTTATGTACTCATAAGTATTTAAAATGTGATTATAATCCAAGGGAATTAGGATTTCAATAAGTTCTTCTTAAGCAGTCTTCTGTCCTACCAGGTCTCATGACCTTGTCATTGTTCACATGTAGCCTTCTCATCCTCAGGCTAAATGGGGGGTACCTCAAGCCTCCACTACTCACAGTCATCCCCACAGACAAAAGAGATGAGTCAGACTTCTCAAAAGCAAAGCCTTTGCTTTGGCATGTGTGTGTTTTCTCTCTGAATTTACATGGTGGCATAAATGTCATGGCTAGGATGTGAGTGAGTTTCAGTGGCTCAGTTGTTTACCTTATTTTTATTGTACAATCACATCATACGGCCAATTCCATTTCTCTTAGCCATTTTCAGTTACTCTTCCGCATTTCCTTGAAGCTCCAGTCCCAGCTCTGGGGCCAGCATCTATGGCACCTCTCTGCCTACATTTCTTCACCTGTTCAATGAAGATGTTGGATTCGGTCAATGATTTTTACCCTGCAGTTCATACAATGTCCTGAAAGACCACAGGAAGTTTCTGGGCATCCATATCCCTGAAATTGTATTAACATCTTGTGTATCTGAACTTTTTTTTTTTTTTTTTTTTACAAGTTGTATATGGAGGCCATAACTCCAACAAGCTTCAAAATCACTGGAAAATAAGATTTCCAAAGTCCGACCAAGCAATTTTTTTCACTGTAAAATAAAGTTTTCATGATGCCATATTTTCTCTTTAAAACATCAGCAGGTAATAATGGAGTGAGGCTGCAGGTTGAAATAAGCCATGCTTCCTGGGGGTTCGTTTGTCACATGGCACATTTGAGTTCATGAGAAGAAGGTCTGGAGTCCAATTCTGTTGCCTCACTCAGTGCTGACGGTAACTTGGGTTGCGTGCTTCCTGGCTAGGGAAATGGGCGTCACCCAAGCCTGGCCACTCATTTTCTAGAGGCTGTCTTGGGTCGTATTTCACAGAGTTGTTTTTCACCAACTCTCTCTGACTGGTGTCTGAAGAGCAAATGGCACACAGCTAAACGCCTGGCAGATAAGGAGCTAATTTCTCATCGCTGTACCTGAAAAACCATGGTGGTTGTATCGTCAATATCTGCTGCCAACAGACTGTCAATGTAGGCCTGGACATTGTGCCTATGAATAAATCTCCTCTTGAAATGTGGTATACTTTGCAGCAGCCCAGGGGAAAAAGGAAAGTTATTGTCTCCCCTGAGCAGAGAGGCTCTGAGGACCTGGTCCAGGTTTTCCCACGGGGAGCCTGGTTAATGTGTTTGACACTAGATGAGAGGAGCCTGTACTGCAATTATTAGTCTCACAGTTCAGCGATTTTTATAGGCCCCAAAGCGTGATACTGTAGATGTATCTTTCACTCCCCTACTTCCGTTCTCGAAGGGGATTTTGGTTCCTCCCCCTACATATTTTCACTGATGTAAATTAGTTCTCATTTTTCTCACTGGGCCCTTCTAATTAATGTTCTGGTCTGTCTTTCCCCACACACTGAAGTTTTCTTCATTGTGCTCTTGGCTGAACAGGAAGCATAGCACCCCTTTGGCTGTACTTTTCAGCACTGATCTTTGTGGGCCACAAAGGGGTTTTGAGGCAAAGCAGGAATGGTCCCCAGGGGTCTCCAATGCTTTGCCCTCTGCTCTTGTTATTACAAGCTAGTTTACAGCATAATACATGAATGCAACTATTAAAGGGACATAGTTCATTTTAAAAGGCAAGAAACATGGCAAGAAAGGATGAGGGCAGTTCCAAAGACTTCCACAAATAATTTTCTGATTACACCTTCTTGTCATTACCAAAGATAGGCTTCTAATTGCATTTACTCGAAGGCTTATGCTACCCAAATGAGTATACCCCAGGCAGATTTAGTTTGGAAGCAGTGGGAGAATAAATGCATGTATTTCTTCATTTATTTATTGGCCAAGTGCAAGCTGTACTTAACCTAGAAGTAAGGGATGTATAATCAGCCTGCCCCCAGCTTCTCCCCAGCTGTTGGAATCAGCAATCAGCAGTACTTCCCCAGGACCTTCTGCAGCCTTAGCTCTCATTGGCTGCTGGCCACCCCTTGGGGCTGTGCTGGGGGGACCTCTTTGCACACCTCCCACCTGGCAGTCCCAGAGCTTCAGGAGAAAGGCAAATCTTAATGACTCCAGTTTGATCTCAGCCCCACATTTCTGCTTTGAGTTCTACTGTTACACTTTTTTTTTTTTTTTTGAGAGACAATTTCTGCTGGTAGGTAGAAGAGGATCCAGCAGGCATTTGCCTATGTCAGACATCATGCCCAAACCAGCAACTCTGATGTGACAGCCCTGTCACCTCCACTCTGTCGCCAAGGCTGGAGTACAGTGGCATTATCACGGCTCACTGCAGCCTTGACCTCCTGAGTTCAAGCAGTCCTCCCACCTCAGCCTCCCGAGTAGCTGGGGCTATAGGCGCAAGCCACCACACCTGGCTAATTTTTGTATTTTTTTTTGTAGAGGCAGGATTTCACCAGATTGCTCAGTCTAGTCTCAGATTTCTTGGCTCAAGCGATCTGCCGGCCCTGGCCTCCCAAAGTGCTGGGATTACATGTGTGAGCCACTGTGCCCGGCCTTCTTAATGCTTTTTTGACATTCACCAGAAAGGGACCCACATGTCATCTCTTGGTTGCTCAGGCACCTCTTTTTCCTTGATGCTCTGATTTAGAGCTCTCCAGCTGAGTCTAGGATAGCAGGAACCATCTGCTCCCCTGCAACCTCCCCTGATTGGAGCTGTACTATCCTCACCGACATGTGTTCATGGCCAAGGTGAGCAAAGAGAAGCAAGGGGAACCTCTGCGAGCTCACGAGAAAAGTTTGGGATTCACATATAGGTGAAGCCTCTGTGGCTGCCCTCTTGCTGGCTTAGGGTAGTCTCCAGCCCCCTTCTGCACCACATGTGGAATCTACTTTATTTTGCTTTGCCTGATTTTCAGGCAGTAGGCACACTTGAATTCCTTTCCTTGAGATTCAGGAGCTGTTAGGACAGTCTTTACAATATATTGCATGTAGCTGGAGGGTCAGTGGACCTGCAGCTAGGCTGTGCCAACCACAGATTGAAGTCATATGTGTGCACATGCATCTGCACACACACACAGACCCACATATACACGTAGGAGACCCACGCAGCGAGCACAGCCGGCAGAGTAGAGAATTGGGTTGCAGAACTAGGGAGCACAATGTCTGTCAGTCATCCTACCTCGAGGAATCCTTGCACACACCTGCATAACCCAGACTGAAAATACCTGAATCTACATAGACAGACTACTTCTAAAGAAGGGGTGATTGGAGTTCCATAGGAAATGGATCCAAGAGTGATGTAAAGAATACCTTTGGGAATCTGGCAGGCCAGGTACCATTCCTGGGTGAGCCCTTCACATTCTAGTCTCAGCTGAAGGAGAGGCCTGCACAGCCTTGGTGAAGTTTCTGTGTGGTGAAACTTGGATACAACACAAATGCAATGCCTGGTTTCTTGAACTTGGAATGTTACCCAGCAGATAAAGCTCCAGATGACACCTCCCATGGCATTGTTACTCCTGCAGCAAGGAACCCAGGACCTGGGCTGTGGGAGGAAGTGCTTCTCCTTTGGCCTGTGTGGGCCTCTCTTGAACCACATCAAAGGGCCGTCACGTCAAAGTTGCTGGTTTGGGCATGATGTCTGACATAGTGAAATGCCTGCTGGATCCTCTTCTACCAGCAGAAATTGTACCTCTTGTAAAATGACACATTATATGTCATTTACAAACATCCTTGCATCCTAATCCTTCCTAAGCCTCTAGGTAGACTGAGGTGTCTCTTAAAATGTATGTTATGAATCAACAGAATAAGATAGGTTAGGCAGAGAGGCTTTTTGGTACCACTGTTTTAAACATAGCAGGCAGCTTTGAGTTTTAATAAAGCACTGTGATTTTATTTTACACCACAGTATTGTTCTTTGTAGAGAGAGAATGTATTATGGAATTGTCTTTCGAAAGACAGTACTCCAGAGTAATATTCCTTTAAATAAATATTTTGTTATTTTTATTTGAACCATGATGATGACTCTAGTATTGCTGTCATGTGATATAGGGACTAATGCATAACATTTGTTAAAATATTGAATGCTTATAAATATTAAAGGTTTGCAGCAGTTCAAGAGAAGGTATCTGTCAGAAAAATGAAATATCACTGCTAGCCATTTGTATGAAGGATAAAAAAAGTTACAACGTAACAGATGCCACATGGTAGGATTTCTGATCAAGACCTTGTCTGGTGCTTTATACCATAGGGAATTAAAAAGAACAGCATTTTAAGGGACATTTCAGCCAAAATAGGTAATATTTTTATATAGATTAGCTGTTCTTTTGAGCTTTCATATTGAAAAACAAAACTTACTTTAATATTTGTGAATCTCCAAAGTCTGTAGTGAGAATTCTCTTGCTTAAAACGACAAAATCATTATTTGGGAACAGTACTACATATTTTCTTACGCAGTTTTGTTTGAAATAGACAATTTAAACAAATGACTATAAAGGTTTTGTTTTGAAAATTAAAGATAGTTGGAATGAAAAGTACTTCTTGATTAGAAATTGTAGTTTATTTTAATTAAATGACATTTGGCCAAAAAGAGGAGAGGTTTTTGGCACCACTGGGAGATATCTTTGGCATTTGTAGAAGGATGCTTTTTATCAAAGAGTTCGAGATGGCGTCAGAACCTCCCTGAGGTCTTTGGTTCTAGTGCCATTGAAGAGTAAGTTGTGATGTCGTAGAGGTTAAAAATACAGTGAATGCATAGCAATTAGAAGACAATGGTCAGATTGCATATAAGCAAGATGCAACTATATAAGAAATTCTACATAGATGGGTTAAAAATAAAAGGATGGAAAAAGGTACACCAGTCACTAACCCAAAGTGGCCATATTCATATCAGAAAAGTAGACTTTAAAACTAGGAATATTGACAGGGATGAAGAGAGATATTACATAGCGATAAAAGGTCAATATACCAAGAAGCCACAACAATCCCAAATGTAAGCATACCTAACAACAGAACTTCAAAGCACCTAAAGCAGGAACTCATAAAGATGCAAGAAGAAATAAACAAATCCACTGTAATAGTTGGAGACTTCAACTCTCCTTTCATACTAATCTATAGAACAAGTAAATGGAAAGTCAGTAAGAATATAGAAGACGTGGACACCACTATTACTCAATTTGATCTAGTGGATATTTATAGAACAGCCACTCAATAACAGCAGAATACATGTTCTTTTAAAGTGTACATGAGACATTCACCAGGATAAGCCATATTCTGGGCCATAAAATAAGCCTTAATAAATCTAAAAGATTTGATAAAGTATATGTTCTGACCGCAAAGAAATTAAATTAGAAATTAGTAACAGATATCTGGAAAATCTCTAAATATTTGGAAATTAAACAATACACTTTAATAAACCATAGGTCAAAAAAATCACAAGGTTAAGTTATTCCCCTCTGAATTCAGTATTAATAAAATTCTCAAATAAATTAAAATGAAAAGCAATATATCAAAATTTACAGGAAGCAGTTGAAGCAGTACTTAGAGATGAACTTATAGCATTAAATACTTTATTAGAAACAAGACAGTTCTCAAATCATTTGAATTTCTACCTGAAGAAACTAGAAGAGCAAACTAAACTCAAAGCAAACAAAAGAAAGAAAATAATGAAATAGAAATCAGAGAAGCAGTAGGAAAAAAATCTCTAATGAAATCAATAGCTGATTCTTGAAAAAGGCTAAAATAAAATTGACAGATTTCTAGTCAGACTGATCAAGTAAAATAGAAGACACAAATTACCAATACCAAGTATAAAAGGACATTGCTACAGTTAATAAAAGGATGACAGAGAATATGAACAACTTTATGCCCATACATTTAACAACTTAAATGGACAAATTCCTTGAAAGACACAAATTAACAAACTTCATTGAAGAACAAAGAGATAATCAGAATAGCCCTATATTAATGAATAAATTGAATAAATAACACAAAGTCTATACAAATCCTTTCTGAAAGCAGAAGGGAAAGGAGTACCCCCAACTCACAAAATTAGCATTGTCTTAATATCAACACCATTGCAAGAAAAGAAACCATAAACCAGTATTTCTTATGATTATAGATGCAGAAATTTTCAACAAAATATTAGCAGTCATTCTCAGCTGATTTTTTCTACTAATATTTAATATGTATTTTAAAAGCTGATGATTTTGACTACAGCATCAAGTAGTAAAACCTTAATGATCAGAACACTGCTAATGATGATCTTCGTTTAAATGAATCAGAAACGATAATATGTCACTAGTAACTAAAGGAGACTTTAACTGTGATATTTTGAGTCTACTTGTGACATATTTCTGCTTGTCTGCTAGCAAGTAAGGTCTGATGCAAGCCTATTGCTGGTTTTTTTTTTTTTTTTTTTTGAGACAGGTTCTTGCCGTGTCACCTAGGCTGGAGTGCAGTGACGTGATCTCAGCTCACTGCAATCCCCACCTCCCAGGTTCGTGAGATTCTTCTGTCTCAGCTTCCCAAGTAGCTGGGATTACAGGCGTGTACCACCATGCCTGGCAAATTTTTGTATTTTTAATAGAGACGGGGTTTCACCATGTTGGCCAGACTGGTCTTGAACTCCTGACCTCAAGTGATGCGCCTGCCTCAGCCTCCCAGAGTGCTGGGATTACAGGCCTGAGCCACAGTGCCCGGCAGCCTATTGACTTAAGAGTTACCTGGAATTGGCTCTTTTCTACTGATGTTCTTCCTGGATAGGATAAATCTGGTCCACTTCTTTGGGGGTATACATGGCCCATGCTTTCACTTGATAGTTTTATTCTTATTTATTTGAAGTAGTATTGGCAAAAAACAAAGTCTGTTTCTCTGGGATTTGGGGATTCTCAGATGTTAGCTGTGGAAGCTGGAAGAGGTGTGATCACCCCAGAGACCAGAGTTCTACTCCAGGCGTGATGCAGTAGGAAACCCACTCTATTTATTACTCAGATGTTGAGGCCACACAAACTCTTTAGAGGTCAGCCTGAGAGTCACTGGGGTCTTGTTTCTTAGGGTCAGAGATGAATTAGATGTTCAGATTGGGGATGGTTGATTCCTCTGGAGCTTTCTAGGCTCCTACTTTTTAGAAAGGTGATGCATTTTTCTCTTAATCACAACTCTTCATAAATTAGCAAGTGTTTGTGGGCTGCATATTGTGTTTAGAGGTGGTAGATTCCATAGTGGTCAAACAACGGGGAATCTTTGGAGTCACGTACCACTCCCCAGACCCCCACCCCACAGCATCTTGCCCCTGCCACTTAGCAGCAATGTGTATTAAGTTGTGAGTTTGGAGGAGCCTGCACTGCCCCAGGATATGAGAGAAAACCACAGTGTCTGTAATACAGCAAGAGAGGGGGCTGTGTGACCGAGGGCTTGGCAGACCATGCAAAGGATTTTGGATTTCATTCTGTCTGCGGTGGGCAGCCACTGAAGGGTTTAAATGGGGAAGCGATGTCATCAAGTGGGAGTTTCCACAGGCCCCCTCTGTTCTTTGCCAGAAGGCAATATGTCTGGTAGGGAGGCCTTTGAAGAAACGACTGCCAAGCAAATACTGAGCTTGACCTACCTGTGTCCTATTAAATCTCTCTCAGTGGGGGCCTATCCCTTCCTAGGCCACTGGGAAAAGTCAGCATATCCTTTCTGTCACTAGACTTCTGCAAACTCTTCTGGGGCCATTTGTTCCATGCCACTTGCACAAAGGGGGAATGTGGCTCTGCCCTATATCCCTTTAGGCTAGAATTGAAGCCCAAGGTGGTTGGCCAGCAACGTGACATTGCTTTGAATGCCTTTATTATATCTAAACACTTTAAATGATATTTTGCATTCCACTCCATAGTATACATGCTTAATTTAACACAGAACCCATTTTCCTGTAATATTGTCTGTTCCCATTTTACAGATGGAGAATCCAAGGCTTAGAGATGTAAAGTGTTTTCGTCAAGGTCACATAGCTAGTAAATGGTGATACCAGGTTTGGAATGCAGGCAGTCTGATTACTTAGCCTTTGCTCCTGGTAATTCCATTCTTCACTGTGGTATCCTGGTGCCTTGAACTGTACCCAGAAGGTGCTCAGTAAACCTGCATTGGGTGATTCTGTTGGAAAAGTCTGGCATCGGGTGCTAGGAATGCAACCCTATGTGCACCTGAGCCACCTGGATCAGGATCAAGTGTGGGTGCTGGGAGGCTAAGCAGGATCTGTGCTCCTTGGTGTCCTGCATAACCAGAACAGGACTCCCTCCGGTGTGTCTTCAGCAACTTGCAGCATCATCACTCTGGCCAGCTAGTAATTGTGGCATACGCATCTGTCTCTCCAGCTGTATGGTGACCTCTGGAGGATGGGCCCTGTATTAAGCTCACCACCTCCTTCCTGAGGCCTGGTCTAACTCATGTATTTGAAATGTGACTGCTCAACAGTGGGCTTATGGAAGTCAGCCCAAGTTTTCAGCCAGAGAATTCCAAGACTGGGATCTTTCATCTGCCTTGCCCGTGGCCAGGACCATCCTTGAACATGAGTGAGAACTCAGGCCCAGGCAGAGCTAAGGCTGGCGTCCTGCCCAGAGGCCCTCAAGTGACTAGAAGGAGCCAGCTAATCTGTAGAGCTGCCATGCTGCCCTTGGGTCTCCCGTGCTGCCTAGGGAACCCTAGGACCTGAGGAGTGCTTAAGGCAGCCAGCACACCCGAGGAACAGGAGATGCAGAAAGCATGGGGGTGCAGGGCCTGTAAGGCAAGGGAGGCATGAGGTAGAAGGATGGATTCTGTTCTGGCTGCATGGATTTTTCTGGGTATAGTTGGCCATCAAGTGGAAATAGTCTATAAACTGGAAAATAGAGTCTGCAAACAGCTGGAAATAGAGATCTGGAGAGAGGAAGGATGGGATATGAGGGTGAAAAATCTAGATGATAGTTGTCAGTGATAGCCAGAGTGGATTTCTACCTGTTTGAGAGGGAATAGGCAAAAGGGCAGGCCCAAAATCTGTCCCATCCACACATTCTTCCGTGTCACCTGTCACACACCAGATATGTATATGCAACATTCTTCGTATGGTTGGGGGTAAGGTCTGTATCCTGAATGAAATGAAAAGGCTTTCATTACCTTTCCCAGGGTAGTTTTGTTATCATTTATATCCTCTCTGTGTTTTCACTGTCAATTGAGTCAGTCTAATTAATTTATCTGTTTTATTCTTTATTTCAGAAAAACTATACAACTCCAGTGGACGAGATTTGAGAAGGGCCCTTTTCTCCCTGAAGCAGATATTTCAGGTAAATAGGAAAAAAAATAAGTACTTACCTGTTTTTACATTGCTGTGAAATTAGATACAGGCAAGCTTCTACCTGTATTTATTATGAAAAGGAAGGACAAATTTAGATTACAATATTTATCTTTAGATTACAATAAAATTAGGTCATAATATCAGTTGAGAATTTTTATCATGTCAAATATTTCAAACATAATAAAAAAGGCAACTTTATCACATATTTTTCCATATTTACTTTTAGTTTTTTTTATTATACTTTAAGTTCTGGGATACATGTGCAGAATGTGCAGGTTTGTTACATAGGTATACATGTGCCATGGTGGTTTGCTGCACCCATTAACCCATCATCTACATTAGGTATTTCTCCTAATGCTATCCCTCCCCTTGCCCCCCACCCACTGACAGGCCCTGGTGTGTGATGTTCCTCTCCCTGTGTCCATGTGTTCTCACTGTTCAACTCTCACTTATGAGTGAGAACATGTGGTGTTTGGTTTTCTGTTCCTGTGTTTGCTGAGAATGATGGTTTCCAGCTTCATCCATGTCCCTGCAAAGGACATGAACTCATTCTTTTTTATGGCTGCATAGTGTTCCATGGGGTATATGTGCCACATTTTCTTCATCCAGTCTACCACTGATGGGCATTTGGGTTGGTTCCAAGTCTTTGCTATTGTGAATAGTGCTGCAATAAACATACGTGTGCAAAGCCTATTAGAGGTATAACTGAAGACCTGTGTTCTGCTCCCCCATCCCAACCAACCTCTTTCCACCCTACCCCCACATGCATGTTTCCTAATGGTAAATATTCACCAACAACATGCGATATTCTTTTGTATGAACTGTATACATATGTGATCATGTTGCATATATATCGTACTTCTGCTTACTGAGAATGGGATAGGTATAGGCATAGCTGATGCAGCTCTGATTGAGGATTGCATTGGATGAATAAAACACAAGTTGTTTTATTCATTCTTCTATTGGCAGATGGTTTGGTTAATTTCCAGTGTTTTGCTGTTATAAACCGTGCTATTGTGGCTATGCCCCCTTGTGTACCTGTGCAAATCTGTCTTGGATTCCATAGTATCCTTGCCTCCTAAACCTTCCCTCCATTCCTACCCTGAGAAAGTCACCAGCATAATGAAGAGGACTAGGACAGGCGTGCAGACAAGCCCCAAGGTGATCAGCCATGTGAGGGCGGCAGGATCAGGAGATGGATTCACACAGAAGATGGCCTTTGCATCGAGCTTGCGTCTGTCTAGGTTCATTGTTTTTCTTCTGTTAGGATTTTGGATTCTAGTTTACATTCTACTTCTTTTCAGTTCCCATCTCATCTACATCCTTAAAAGATTATCTTTGTCGGCCTGGCGCGATGGCTCACGCTTGTAATCCCAGCACTTTGGGAGGCCGAGGCGGGCGGATCACGAGGCCAGGAGATCGAGACCATGGTGAAACCCTGTCTCTACTAAAAAATACAAAAATTAGCCGGGCGTGGTGGCGGGCGCCTGTAGTCTCCCAGCTACTTGGAGAGGCTGAGGCAGGAGAATGGCGTGAACCCGGGAGGCGGAGCTTGCAGTGAGCCGAGATTGTGCCACTGCACTCCAGCCTGGGCGACAGAGCGAGACTCCGTCTCAAAAAAAAAAAGATTATCTTTGTCAGTGATAGATGTCAGTGAGAGCCAGAGTGGATTTCTACCTGTTTGAGAGGGAATAGGCAAAAGAGCAGGCCCCAAATCTGTCCCATCCACACATTCTTGTCCCATTCTTACTTCACTGTGTTCAGTCATACCACAGAGTCCCTTCTCTATGTTGACATTTCTGGAGACAAGTCCTCTTTCTTTTCTTCCAACAGCCATGGGTTTGAACCTGGTGCACCCTTGCCCCACCACACTGCATACCTCGGAAATGCCTTGGGGTTTAGAGGTCTGCCTTGGTTCATGGCTGGAAAATTGCAGCAGCTATTCATGGCGCTGTGTGTGTTTGGTCCTCCCTAACTCAGTCCATTCTTAGCTTCCCACCAGAGGGAGTTACTCTCTGGTTGGTTCCATGTTGCCTTCTGGGTTACATCTGAATTTCTCAGTATACACGAAAGTCCTTCTTGATCTGGCCTCTGCTGTCCACCTCTCTGTCCTTGGCTACAACCTGAGTTCCTCCTGAAGTTGTACTCCAAAAGTAAGGCATGCCCTTTCTGTTCTACACCTTTGCCCTGGACCTACAACTTACTGATTGATTGATTGAGATGGAATCTCGCTCTATCACCCAGGCTGGAGTAAAGTGGTGTGATCTTGGCTCATTGCAACCTCCACTTCCCAGATTCAAGTGATTCTTCTGCCCCAGCCTCCTAATTGGGATTACAGGCATCTACCACCATGCTTGGCTAATTTTTATATTTTTAGTAGAGATGGAGTTTCACCATATTGGCCAGGCTGGGCTCAAACTCCTGACCTCAGGTGATTCACCCACCTAGGCCTCCCAAAGTGCTGGGATTATACGTATGATCTGCCACGCCTGGCCTGGACCTACAACTTCTATCCCAGAATGTTTTGCTACCCCACACCCACTCTATATGTGGTATCTCTTCCTGCTAGGGATGCCCTCTCAGAATGACCAGTCACCCTAGTTAGGGTCCCTCCAAATACCATTAAAAGTATCCTGTGCTTACCTGTTCTACAAGTTGAGCATCCCTAATTTGAAAATCCATTAGAAATGAATTTGAAAAATTTTGAGTCCTGACATAATGCCACAAGTAGAAAATTCCACACTCGATCTCATGTGATGATCATAGTCAAAGTGCAGGCTCACAACACGAGTTATTCAGCATTCCCAAGGGAAAAAGACCCTCCTGCCAGCTTTCAGCTGTGATATATATTTTCCACACATGCCCAGATTCCTCCATGCAAGCATGCCCACAAAGGGCAATAAAATGGCATGTGTGCAGGCTGGACGCACCAATGGGAGGTTCCCCACAATGCCCACGTGGGCCAAGACGTACATGCATTACTCATTGTGTGTGTTTGCTTATTCTGTGCTCTGTGGTATAAAGGTATTGTCGAAAATGTCCAAAAGGCATACAGATACCTCCTTGGGTAACAGTGATAAAAAAGAGAAGTCATTTATGTTTATCTATAGCACAGAGTGAAGCTGTTGGAGAAACTGGGCAGTGGTGTAAGTGTAAACTGTCTTACGGAAGGGTATAGTGTTAGAATGATCACCATAGATGACCTGAAGAAACAGAAGGATAAACTGTTGAAGTTCTGTGCAGAAAGCAATGAGCAGAAGTTCCTGAAAAATAGGAGAACATTGCATGAAGCTGAAAGTGAAGATCTCAATTGTGTATAAAGTGGATCCATCAGTGATGCAGTGAACACATGCCACTTAATGGTATGCTGATCATGAAACAAGCAAAGATCTATCATAAACTGAAAATGGAAGGGAGCTGCATATTTTCAACAGGCTGATTGAAGAAATTTAAGAAAAGACACAACATTAAATTTTTAAAGATTTGTGGTGATAAAGCTCTGCTGACCACAAAGCAGTGGAGAAATTCATTGACAAGTTTGCCAAAGTCACTGCTGACGAAAATTTGATGCCAGAACATGTCTATAATGTGGATGAAAAAACATTACTGTTTGTAGTTACAGCCCCAGAAAGACACTGACTAGAGCTGATGAGATAGCTCCTATGGGAATTACGGGTGCCAAGGACAGAATAACCATGCTGGGCTGTGCTAATGCCACAGGCACACATAAATGAAATTTTGCTGTGCTAAGCAAATGCATCCTCACTGTTTTAAAGGAGTGCATTTCTTAACATTCCATTATTATTCTAACAAAAAGCCATGGATCACCATATCATCTTTTCTGATTAGTTTCATAAACATTTTGTACTGGGGGCTTGTGCTCACTTCAGGGAAGCTGGACTAGATGATGGCAAGATTTTGTTTTCCTCGACTGTTCTGCTCATCTTCCAGCTGAAATTCTCATAAAAAATAATGATTACGCCATGTACTTTCCCTCAAATGTGACTTCATTAATTTAGACTATTCTTAGATCAATGAGGAATCAATTCTTAGATCCATTAATAAAGGATAGTCTTACGTCAATGAGGAATAAATGTTAAAAACACGTTTTTGAACAGCATGCTAGCAGCAGTGAAGTTTTCAAAAGCAGTTTAGCATGAAGGATGCTCAGCATGAAGGATATACTGCTGCCAGCACTGGAAACACAGTGACTAAAGACACAGCTGTGCGTGCCTGGCACAACCTCTAACCTCTGACTATGTTTAGTGATGATGGTAAACAAGTGGTGACTTTGAAGGATTCTGTATGTCAAGTGAGAAGAAAATGATGTCTGATCTCCTTATAAATACAAAAATTGTTTGCATGTTTATCTTTAGAGTCCATCAATGAGCTGGAAGAAGTGGATATTGAAGTTTTTAACGTTGATGAAGAGGCCCCAGTTGTTCATTCATGAACCACTGGTGAATTGAAATAGCTAAAATGTTTCTGAATCAAGGTGATCTTATATAAGTGATAATCAAGATGATAACACTGTAGAAAAAGTGCCTAGAGATGACATGGCTAAAATATGTGATGGGCTTATTGAAGTGTAGATCAGTGTGCATTCAAAACAGAACAAGAAATCATATTAGTTTATAAAAGCAAATATTTCTAAGACAAAAACTCTTGTTAATGAGGCAGATGATTGTGGAGAAAACATTAAAAGCCCATCCAGAAGAATGCCTCCTCATCCCTAGAGGACCCACTTCTGGACCCTCAACTACTTTTGATGATTATTCTCACCCCCCCAAAATAAAATATAGTGTATAGTAGCCTTTTAATCAAAACACAACATTGTAGGGGGAGACTAGCAGATGAGACAGATATTCTGGTGATGCCACTGTACTTAGTTACCCGGAACATGTTATGTTTTTTCATTGTATAAATGGCATGTCATCTTTTTTCCTGTTAAGTACTTATGTGTGAATAGGTGTAGGAAAATGATTGCATATTGGTAGCATATAAATTCAGAGTCAGGAATGATGCTGGTGCCAAACTAGCACTGATCACCCACATGGGTGGCTAAGATAGTGAGACCTTTGCTTTCTGATGGTTCACTATTCACACAAACTTTGTTTCTAGCACAAAATTATTTAAACTATTGTATAAAATTACCTTCATGCTATATATAAATTGTGTATATGAAACCTAAATGAATCTCATGTTCAGACTTGGGTTCCATCCTCAAGATATGTCATTATGTATACGTAAATGTTCCAAAATATAAAACAATCTGAAACACTGCTGGTCCCAGACATTTTGGATAAGGGATACTCAAACCGTATAGAACTTAAGATACTTCAGAGCACTTGTCTTGAGTACGGTAGTCTGTGAGCTCACTGGGGTTCATCGCCAGGCCTTTCGTGCCTAGCATAGTATCTGGTACCACTTAAACTATAAATGAATGGACTGGGTAACTTGAATTGTCTTCTAGAAGACGTCTCTGTCTTCAGTCTTTCCTGTCTCTAATTTGGTAAATATTGTGCTAACTAATTAATTTTCCCAAAGCTCCACTTCAGAGTATCCACATGTGTCTTCCTGATACTTAGCTGAACACAACAAACTTCTTCACGCTCCATTATGTCCTCTTGGGCTCAGATCCCCAAATGCGGTTGGGCTAGACTCTTCTTATGCCGCCAGAAGGCCATGCTCGCACCACTCTTCCCCTTTCCTCATTTAGTCTATCAGCCTGTCTCTTGTCTCCATTCTTCAGCTTTAACTTCTCTCACACCTGATTGAGAGCTGGTGGCAGAGCCACACAGCTAATAGCTATTCCAAGTGACTTAAAAACACTGTAATTTGTGAAGTGTTAGGAAAATATACCCTAAGAACAAAAAGAACCATCAAAAACTCCACAACCACAACAAAACTGTTTACAATAATCGTATTGGTGGTGATAGTGTTGGTATTACTATTCTGAGACTGGTGTGTGTGTGAGAGATTCTAATTGTCATTCTAAGCATTCTTAAAAATTAGGATTCTTAAGTTTAACAACTCTGTGTTCCTGAATTTAATTGGAAATATCAGAATGAACCCATGTATATTATCTTAAGTAAATAGGCATTTTTTTTCTTTTTAAAAAAAGAGCTAGAAGCAATAATTCATTAGCAAAAAGCACCACTAGCAACGAGATTGTGGTCTGAAACACCAAAAAGGCACCAGAGCTCCTTGGAGAAGTGGCTGACTCCAAGTCTGGAGTAGGAAATGTAATAAAATAAACTAATTAACTTGGAACATCTTATACAGAGAGCAAGAAAGCTATTGAATAGCCTAGGATTATTTCCAAAAGAACTCAGAAGCAAGTTGAAGGGTCTCCCACTGGCTGGCCAAAGATGGGACAGTGAGCATCAGTAAGGGTGATAATTGCACTGGATCAAAACACACAAACTAAGTTTGTATTGATGAATTCATAGTGACACTACAAAATAACAATGGATTGACAAAAACCAGGTGAAAGATGCTAGCAAACTAGCTTACTATTTTGCAGATGAATTAAGTTTCAGTATCTCACATTTATTTTGCCTTGTCACTTATGAACTTTAGGATGATCGAATAATTAAAGGGAAGTTTTGTTTGTAGAAATATTCTACCTAATAAGCAAGAGGGAGTAACAGAATGAGAATATTACCATCCTTCAGCCCCTAATGAATGATTTAATGGGTCTATGTGGTGAGTCCCAAGAGCTGCTGACATGATGAGCATGAGATTCAGCCAGATATTATGTGCCTCCCAATGGAAATACAAACTACCATCAATGATGCGGTCAATCCAAAACAATCACCTCTGGATCTACATGCCTGTATATGCAATAAACTATTTGTAAATGATCCAAAACAGAGGCACACGTTAAACTACACCACAGGGGTGTAATCAACAAAATCTGGACTGTGGGCTACTCTACAGGACAAATGACCCGGTTTCTTCAACACACAAATTCCAACAGAAAAGAAAAAAGCTCTTTGAATTAAAAGATGTTCAAGAGTCATATCAACTAACTGCCATGTATGAGTCTTATTTGGATCCTAATAAAACTGTGAAAAACAATATTTATGCAAAAAGAAATTAGCCGGGCATGGTGGCGGGCGCCTGTAGTCCCAGCTATTCGGGAGGCCGAGGCAGGAGAATGGCGTGAACCCAGGAGGCGGAGCTTACAGTGATTTGAGATCGTGCCACTGCACTCCAGCCTGGGCGACAGAGCAAGACTCCATCTCAAAAAAAAAAAAAAAAAGAAAAGAAAGAAAGAAAAGAGTATTTATGAGACAGTTGGAAATTTGGTCACTGACCAGACATTTGATAATGAAAAGTACTAATTTTTTGTGAGTGCATATTTTTAAGAAGAGTTCCTGTAGTTTAGAGATACATATTGGAATGTTTATGGATTAAATGATGTGATGTATGGGACTCGCTTCAGATTAATGTGGCAGGGGAACAGGTAGGATGATCAATGAAATAGGGTTGGTATGCGTTGATTGGCACCTGGGGTTCACTAGATTATTCTGTTGTCTTTTGTATATGTTTAAAGTTCTCTCAATTGAAAACATTAAAAAAAAACATGCTTGGACTCTTGTAGAGCACTTCAACCAAGTTCACTCTGTAGTGTTTGTTCTCTGAATTCCCAGGACCGTCATTAAGCAAATATTTTTAAGCAGCCTCGTTGGCACCATGTAGGCAAGGAAGAAGGTGCTTGTTACTAGAAGTTTATAGTCTGTATGGAAGACCACACACGTGTGCACAAAACAGCACTCGACCACAGGGCAGCGACGCATGGGGGATTAACTGGATTACACAGGCAGCGGTGCTGTCTGGGCATGGATCACCACCTTTCATACCCCTGGGTCAGCATCTCCATCATCTCTCATGTTTTCTAGGTGTGGAGGTTCTTTTCCAAACTAAATTGTAAGTGTCTGAAAAGCAGAGGCATTGGTCATCTCTTTGGGTTGAATATTCCTTGACCAATAGGCATTTAAAAAATGATCACAGTTTAATATATGGCTATTAGAGAAAATTCTGAAATGCAGCAATAAGCACCTATCAGTGTTAACATTTTGATTTCATTCTATTCTGAAACCAATGTTTTAAAAATCATTTCTTAATGCTCATGTATTTTCGGATATATGTGTAAAATCTAGCACATTGCCAATTTGGAAGATTTTTTTCCACATTAATTAACAATAAATTTCTCCTTCCTGAGTGCCTTATCTACATGTGTGCATAAATTTCAGTTCTGAACGATTTTTCTAAACACTGTCTCGCCTGTCCAGTGTTTTTTCCAAGTGCCTTTGCCAGACAGTCAATTCTCTGGTATATTAATATTAGTGATTAGCTTGAGTGGTTTCTTGAGAGCTTGTTCTCACTTTTTCACCATGAAGTCATGTGTGAATCTAGTTTTAGTTAAAGTAATAAACATTTGTTACATGCTTGGAAAAACTTTCTGACTAGACATGAGCTCATCTAAATGTTCACTTTTCACATATGCTGGTGGAAAAGGATATGGATGGAGAGAGAATTATTTTTTATTTCCTTTATACATATGAGTGTAAAGTAATTTTCCAAAAACTCATGATATTGTCCCATTTTCTTTCTTCCAAAGCCATGATTATCTTGAAGTCTGAGTTAACACAGCTGTCTTTCATTATGTTCAGGGCGCAGGCATCACTCACCCACCCTTCCCCCCAAGTCAGCTCTGACCCTGAAGAGCTCTTTCCTGGTTCAAAGGGATCCTTTGCTGAGCCTGCCCACATTTACCTGGTCCCCCATCCATATAATTGAAAAACGCCATAAAAATAAAAATAAGGGGCTGATTTCATTAGGAACAGGAGAATTATGCCAGTTCATCTACATTATTTTTTCTCTTTTGGAGATAAGCCATGGTTGCTGACTTTTCCTATAATAATAACCTTTCATTATTCCATTGAGCTTTCTACCATTTACATCACTGAGGTTTTTTATTTTTGCCCTGTTGTGATCATTTAAGATGAATGTTTCAGCTTTATCCTAGATGCGTTTGAGACAAGGCATTGTCCAATTGAGGAAATCTCCCAATCTCAATTGAGGAAAACAATGGTGGAAAAATCCCTCTCAGAGAGCTTGGTGCTATGAAAAAAATGACTAGGCTTGGGTCTGGCTGAATGGAGTTAAGTGATCTTGCTCATTTTTTTTTTTTTCTTTTTGCCACTCCTGAGTCTTAGTGTCTTTATCTGTACAGAAAAGCTACCATTAAATCAGTGGTTCTTGAACAGGCAACCCTTGAGGATTTCCTGGAGAATTTAATAGCAGAGCCTGGGCCCCACCCCAGAAATTTGGATTAAATCCATCTGGGTAAGGTCCTACTTTCTGGTCCTTCTTAAAGCTCTCCAGATGATTCTAATGTGCAGGAGTCTGGGGTGAGAACCGTTTGAGCTCTTCAGAATCACCTGCTTCTGAGCTTGAGAAACAGGGCCTCCCTGTAGAGATTCCTAATCAGGAGGGCCGGAGTGGGGCTAACAAGTTCCCAGGGGATGCGCTTGCTGCCAGTCTCTGTTGGCTGATAGGTCTGGAGACTTCTGTCTGAGAACCACCAGATGAGATGACCCCTGAGGTTTCTTCCATGTCCTGCCTTCTGTGATCAGGTCTGCAAGCCAGCCAAGGTGGTCCTTTCGAGGGATGGCGTGGCTGCTCCAGGTGAATGGCCAATCCTGCACCCTGCTTCCATGCTTGTCCTGCAGACAGCACAACTACTGGAGGTTGGATAAACTGCTTCCTGTGGTTCTCAGCCCTTGCAAGAGCCTTTTCTGTAACCGCTGTCCCAAGGACTATCTTTGGAACACATTAGTGGCTTTGAGTTCCTCACCTGATAGTCTTTGCTGCAATCAAATGTTTCCTGTAGTAGAAAACCAGTAAGCTTCGCCATGGCCAGTCCCTTAGGACCGTGGGGGAGTAGAGCCTGGTGTTTCTTGAAGAATGAAAAACAAGACACTATAAATATTTCTGGCAATGAGGAGATTCATTTGCCTTATCTTTATTAGATTGCCCAGAAGGCAGCAATAACTGGTCTTTGGCAAAGGACAATGTTAGGACTGGTTGTAAAATTCTTTTGGCAACAGTTGAGATGCTTCATTTGAATAGAGCAGAGCAATCTGTAGGGGCCATTCTGGCTTTAAAGGCTTGTACATAGTTTTAGCAGCACAGCTGGGATGGAAGGTGGACAGGGACAGTATTTGAAGTATTTTTTTTTTTTCTTTCTTGCCAGGATGACAAGGATTTGGTGCATGAATTTGTAGTGGCTGAAGGTCTGACATGTTTGATCAAGGTGGGAGCTGAGGCTGATCAGAACTATCAGAACTACATCTTAAGGGGTAAGTCATGACTGGGCATGCAGCAGCTGCCCCATCTGCAGAGGGGATCTGGGTTCACATTCAGTAACTTAACTACTGAGAGCTTTTTAAAAGACTTCGATTTGAGAGTAAGGTGGTAAAGACACCCTGTGGCAAAAAACATCTGCATCAGGTTTTACCAGTTCCTAGTAATTAGTGACTGTGCTAATTTTTACTGACTTTCACCTGGAGTTATTTTACAAGCTTATTAGGAAAACTGTACCACTCACTGGGTTCTTTATAATCTGTCTTTTTTGTCCAGGAAGGAGGCATACTAAATGGGCTTGGGTTAAAGCCTGCATCTCAGCAGAAAGCCACCCCAAACCAAAGGGGGCAATTTATTTCTTGGAAAAAAAATTTTTCTCCCAATTTGAGTTATTACCTGGGGCTCTTGTCAAAGTGCGTAGTTTTCACCTTGTCTTCCTGTTTCTGATTCAATAGTTTTGAGTGGGTCCGGGATTTGCCTTTTAAAAAGTGATTCTGATTTCATTTATAAAGTGATGCGAATGTAGAGTTGGAAGCACTGATTCCTGTTCCAGTTTATAGTTAATGGTGTTTTATAGTCATAGGTTTTTTTCTGCACCTTTATATAAATTTCATTTGATCCTGTAAAAAAAAAAAAAACAACAAAAAACCTGTGCATAGGCAGGGCAGGAATGATTAGGTTGAACCGTATGAAATTGCTGCTATCAACAGTTTTGACCTACAAAAGAAGACATTTTATATCATTCAATATTATCTACATTTTCCAGTTGAAAAAAAATTGAGACTCAAAGAAGTCAAGTTTTTTACCTAATAAAGTCAATTCCCATAGTGTGCCAGGCAGCCGCTGTGCCCAGGCACTGAGGCATGTCAGGCTGGTCAGGGTTCTGCCATCCCCTCTGTACCTATGTCTGTGACCCCACAGACCGCATGTTCAGCACTCGTAGGAGAAAATAAAACTGCCAGAACCTTCCTTTCTTTTCTTCTTGGGTGAAGGAAGAATGAAAATCATACATGAAAAGTATGATTTAATACCAGATGTCTGTGTTTGGAGTTGAATGAGACAAGCAAACTGACACAGTCATCTCAGCTGTTTTGTTTTGCTCTGAGAATGCTTCCTTATGCTCTGTGGTGTTTTCCAGCCAATCAGAGCTCTCAGTCCTTCCCTCTTTCCCCTCTTCTGTAGAGCCACTGCAATTAAAAGAAACAGAGAGAACGTAGGGCTCATTAAAAAAAAAAAAATTTAAGGTTGTCTTTTCAAGTCAGTGTTGTTTTGTTCATTTTGATAAATGGCAAATATGTGTGAGAGTTCCTGAGCCTCTCACTTTGCTGACCCATGGTGTGTGCAGCAGTGTTTGTGGGGCTGTGGAGTTGGCTCTTTTGTCCACCTTCAGTCTTTTCCTGGACTTGTAATAGATCCTCCATTACAAGTTGTCAGTAGAGATGCTTTATTGCTGAATTTTGCTATTTCTATTTTTTTTTTTTTTTTTTTGAGACGGAGTCTCTGTCGCCCAGGCTGGAGTGCAGTGGCGCGATCTCGGCTCACTGCAAGCTCCGCATCCCGGGTTCATGCCATTCTCCTGCCTCAGCCTCCCGAGTAGCTGGGACTATAGGCGCCCGCCACCACGCCCAGCTAATTTTTTTGTATTTTTAGTAGAGACGGGGTTTCACCGTGTTAGCCAGGATGGTCTTGATCTCCTGACCTCATGAACCACCCGCCTCGGCCTCCCAAAGTGCTGGGATTACAGGCGTGAGCCACTGCACCCGGCCTCTATTCTTAATAACATAAACATTTATATCAAAGCTGTTGTGCTATGTTGCATCTAAACACAGCCGTCTGTGTGTCTAAAGAGATGAGTGCAGGCCTGGATTCTCACTCTTGTGTGTCTGTTCACTTTGGTCTAACACCTAGACAGGAGGAAGGTGCAGAGACGAGGGTGGGAGAGCTTCCTCTGGTTTATTTTCCAGGTATAATATGGATGCCCATATGTTGAACCACATGTAATCACCTAATTCTGAATAGTGGGTCCACAATGACAATATATTTTTTGTTTGTGTTTAAAGTGTACATCATTTTAACTTTACCAAAAAATAAGTTATCCCCAACACACAGAGACACACCTCTAGAGAGCTAATATTATAACCATCTTCATGTTTATCCTCATTCTTCTGACCCTTACCTAGGAGCACATTGGTGTATTTCTATCGCGTGATCATCAGTGCAAGAGTTTACATCCAAGCCCAGGCGAGGGGGACAACTCTGCCCACTGTGGTCAGAACTCACCCATTCCCTAGACCTCAGGTGGATTAGAACTGGGTTACATGACCCCCTGCAGCTGCACGGGAGGCTGGCAAAGTGAGTGCCTTCCTAGACTCCACAGGGGAGGTAACAGAGAGAAAGGCTTGGGCTTGAGGGTTATGAGTCCCAGCTGCATAGAGGGAGTTCGGAAAGAAAACTCAGCGCAGCTGAGAAAGCCTTTTCTGGTGAGCAACAGTGAGGCCCCTCCCACCAGCGGCCTGCAGGCTGTTGAGGGAATCCTTGTGCATGGGCAGGTTAAACACAGGTCCTGGTGGTGAGGGGTGTGAATTGTACTTGCTGGCAATGAAAGATGATGTTGATACAGGGAACTTCATCCACATCCTCTACCTTAGTGACTATTTACCATGAAGCTTACAGCCGTTTATTTTATTTATGTATTTATTTATTTATTTGTTTATTTATTTTGAGACGGAGTCTCACTCTGTTGCCCAGGCTGGAGTACAGTGGTGCCATCTTGACTCACTGCAAGCTCTGCCTCCTGGGTTCATGCCATTCTCCTACTTCAGCCTCTTGAGTAGCTGGGACTATAGGTGCCCACCACCACGCCCAGCTAATTTTTTTGTATTTTTAATAGAGATGGGGTTTCACCATGTTAGCCAGGATGATCTTGATCACCTGACCTCGTGATCACCCGCCTCAGCCTCCCAAAGTGGTGGGATTGCAGGCGTGAGCCACTGCGCCCAGCCACAACTGTTTATTTTGCTGTGTTCTGACCTGAATCAGAAAGGTGCCAGAGGCAATTCCCGAATGTTTAAGTCTCAGAACACCCACTCGTGACCAGGGGAGAGCCCCATCAACCACCTGCTGCTTCTGTTTTCCAGCTTTTCTGCCTGTCCTTCTATGAATTTCCAGGAAGGTGAGGCCCTAGCTGCAGACAGCTCTTCCAAAAATGTTAGGAGACCCTATATTTCCATTGCCACCACCAAAGCCTTGCCTTCATATTTTCCTTTCCAATAGTGTCCCTTTACTGGCGACCAGAAGGCTCCCCATGCATTATCTGAAAGATGAGCACTCCACTCAGGCTACTGCAAGGCATCCTTCTTTCCACAGAACAGAGGTGCCTTTGCATGCCTATGTCTCAGAAGACTTGGTCACCAGGGCACTGTGCCCAATTTTCACCACATTTTGATGTAACCAACCAAAGCCCATACCAGGAAAGTAACTTGTGAGGGATGGAAATGACACATTTCTTGGGATGTGACATTTGTGTTTTCCTACAGGGAAGCTGTGATTTTCCCTAGCTCATACATGGAGTCACTCCTTTGTAACTTTGAACAATTTCTCATGTAGGCTTTTTTTTTAAGGTTATGATAACTGCTGGCAGCCACTGGACATTTGCAATCAAGAGAATTGCCTCTTTATTTGTCCACCCATATTTTAACTGTGTTGTCTTGGGTGAGGACTTGTGAGGGCAGATGCAGATCAAGAGAAGAGGCTGGGAAAAGTTTTGCAGTTATTTTATTCACAGTTCCCTGAGGAGAAGACACGGCACCCATGCAGGGTCACTCAGGAAGCGCAGAGGTCGGCCATGAGGTGGAGGGAGAGGCGGACTGTGGGCAAACACTTGCATTGTGGCTTCCAAGGGACAGGCAAGCCAGCTGAGGATTGGCCCTGAGGCTCAGGGTGGCTCTGGAGTGGTGAGGGCCTGTGTATAGTAGCCCAGGGTGTGAGAGCCCAGTGTGAGAGAAGGTTGGGGTGCAGACTTAATGGGCTGCTGGAGAAGGCGAACTGGCTGGTCGCTAGCCAGGGCCTCAAAACTGGGTTAAGCTGGACACAGTGACACATGCCTGTCAGCTACTTGGAGGCTGAGGCCAGAGGATCACTCGAGCCTAGGAATTTGAGGTTACAGTGAGCTATGTTTGCACCACTGCCCTCCAGCCTGATTAACAGAGCAAGACCCTGTTTTTAAAAAAGCTGTGTCAAGATAGCATTTTTAAAAATGATATTGCAAACCATAAGGTGGGTTAATTGTCCTAGTGTCTTGAGAAGTGTGCCCTCATGAAGCCACTTCAGGAGCTCTGCTCTGTGTGGCTACATGGGAGTCCTACAGCCCCAGGGGAAACAGAAGCATGTGGAGAATCCAGGACTTTCCCAGATCTGCTTTATTTATCTTTATTTGCATACACAGCCCCCTCTCAGCATTTTTTTTTTTTTTTTTTAAGGCCCAGGAATCCGCCGCTTTCCTTTGAGGATGTGTCTGCTGAGAGGTAGAGATAGGTTTAGTTACAGTGTAGGCAAGTGCTGTCCAAAGCTGTGAGCAGGCTACTGCGAAGAGGTCTTAACTGTACAACATGGAGGAATAATATTTATCTGACTTATTATTCCTGGATGGTTGTAGCTAATGATCTAAAGTTTTTTGGGATAGCCAGTATTTAAGTCTACTGTGAAAATGTGTACCTCACAATTATTCTTATGGAAGGGGAGGACCTAGAGCGGTATATTCCTGGGAACTTAAACTTTCTGCACACATCACTGAGCCTTCTCTCTGGGCCATGCACCATGTCAGGCCCTGGGGTTGTGACGATGAAACCAAGATACACACTCTCTTGAAGCAGGTCCCTGTGGAGTCCTGCATGGCATGTTTTATATGCTGAATTGCGTGTGTCTTGTATGTTTGGAAATTGCAAATATGTGATATGCTTTGGAGGAGAAAAAAGAGAGAGAGAGAGAAGTAGAAACAGTAAGACCAGCTACCCTTTCTGGCTGTAACTCAAGAGAAACTACCTCTTCGGGCTAACTTTACGTGGAGAAATTTAATTTGGTCATTTCGTCTAAACCAAAATACCAATTAATCATAAAACGCCTCAGTCGGTATCAGTTGTTTTAAAAGCTGGATAAGATCTTAAAACTCATTTAACTCAACCTTTTCATTTTAGAAGAAAACTGCAGATATATTTTCTTTGCCCTCATATATTGTTAAATGTTTTAATGGCTGTCAGCATTTAAAAATTGGGAGATTTGGTATTTTTTTTAAAATCCAGATTTCAGGCTTCTTTGGAAAAACTGTCCCAGAGTTGACTATATTCCACTATAGGAAAAAATCCTCAAATGCCATGCATATTAGGGGATCCCTTTTTTTTTTTTTTTTTTTTTTTTTTTTTTTTTTTTTTTATTTTTTATTTTTTTATTATACTTTAGGGTTTTAGGGTACATGTGCACAATGTGCAGGTTTGTTACATATGTATCCATGTGCCATGTTGATTTCCTGCACCCATTAACTCGTCATTTAGCATTAGGTGTATCTCCTAATGCTGTCCCTCCCCCCTCCCCCCACCCCACAACAGTCCCCGGAGTGTGATGTTCCCCTTCCTGTGTCCATGAGTTCTCATTGTTCAATTCCCACCTATGAGTGAGAACATGCGGTGTTTGGTTTTTTGTCCTTGCAATAGTTTACTGAGAATGATGTTTTCCAGTTTCATCCATGTCCCTACAAAGGACACGAACTCATCATTTTTTATGGCTGCATAGTATTCCATGGTGTATATGTGCCACATTTTCTTAATCCAGTCTATCGTTGTTGGACATTTGGGTTGGTTCCAACTCTTTGCTATTGTGAATAGTGCTGCAATAAACATACGTGTGCATGTGTCTTTATAGCAGCATGATTTATAGTCCTTTGGGTATATACCCAGTAATGGGATGGCTGGGTCAAATGGTATTTCTAGTTCTAGATCCCTGAGGAATCGCCACACTGACTTCCACAATGGTTGAACTAGTTTACAGTCCCACCAACAGTGTAAAAGTGTTCCTATTTCTCCACATCCTCTCCAGCACCTGTTGTTTCCTGACTTTTTAATGATGGCCATTCTAACTGGTGTGAGATGGTATCTCACTGTGGTTTTGATTTGCATTTCTCTGATGGCCAGTGATGATGAGCATTTCTTCATGTGTTTTTTGGCTGCATAAATGTCTTCTTTTGAGAAGTGTCTGTTCATGTCCTCTGCCCACTTTTTGATGGGGTTGTTTGTTTTTTTCTTGTAAATTTGTTTGAGTTCATTGTAGATTCTGGATATTAGCCCTTTGTCAGATGAGTAGGTTGCAAAAATTTTCTCCCATTCTGTAGGTTGCCTGTTCACTCTGATGATAGTTTCTTTTGCTGTGCAGAAGCTCTTTAGTTTAATGAGATCCCATTTGTCGATTTTTGCTTTTGTTGCCATTGCTTTTGGTGTTTTAGACATGAAGTCCTTGCCCACGCCTATGTCCTGAATGGTATTGCCTAGGTTTTCTTGTAGGATTTTAATGGTTTTAGGTCTAACATATAAGTCTTTAATCCATCTTGAATTAATTTTTGTATAAGGTGTAAGGAAGGGATCCAGTTTCAGCTTTCTACATATGGCTAGCCAGTTTTCCCAGCACCATTTATTAAATAGGGAATCCTTTCCCCATTTCTTGTTTTTGTCAGGTTTGTCAAAGATCAGATAGTTGTAGCTATGCGGCGTCATTTCTGAGGGCTCTGTTCTGTTCCATTGATCTATGTCTCTGTTGTGGTACCAGTACCATGCTGTTTTGGTTACTGTAGCCTTGTAGTATAGTTTAAAGTCAGGTAGCGTGATGCCTCCAGCTTTGTTCTTTTGGCTTAGGATTGACTTGGCGATGCGGGCTCTTTTTTGGTTCCATATGAACTTTAAAGTAGTTTTTTCCAATTCTGTGAAGAAAGTCATTGGTAGCTTGATGGGGATGGCATTGAATCTATAAATGACCTTGGGCAGTATGGCCATTTTCACGATATTGATTCTTCCAACCCATGAGCATGGAATGTTCTTCCATTTGTTTGTATCCTCTTTTATTTCATTGAGCAGTGGTTTGTAGTTCTCCTTGAAGAGGTCCTTCACATCCCTTGTAAGTTGGATTCCTAGGTATTTTATTCTCTTTGAAGCAATTGTGAATGGGAGTTCATTCATGATTTGGCTCTCTGTTTGTCTGTTATTGGTGTACAAGAATGCTTGTGATTTTTGTACATTAATTTTGTATCCTGAGACTTTGCTGAAGTTGCTAATCAGCTTAAGGAGATTTTGGGCTGAGACAATGGGGTTTTCTAGATATACAATCATGTCATCTGCAAACAGGGACAATTTGACTTCCTCTTTTCCTAGTTGAATACCCTTTATTTCCTTCTCCTGCCTGATTGCTCTGGCCAGAACTTCCAGCACTATGTTGAATAGGAGCGGTGAGAGAGGGCATCCCTGTCTTGTGCCAGTTTTCAGAGGGAATGCTTCCAGTTTTTGCCCATTCAGTATGATATTGGCTGTGGGTTTGTCATAGATAGCTCTTATTATCTTGAGATACGTCCCATCAATACCTAATTTATTGAGAGTTTTTAGCATGAAGGGTTGTTGAATTTTGTCAAAGGCCTTTTCTGCATCTATTGAGATAATCATGTGGTTTTTGTCTTTGGTTCTGTTTATATGCTGGATTACATTTATTGATTTGCGTATGTTGAACCAGCCTTGCATCCCAGGGATGAAGCCCACTTGATCATGGTGGATAAGCTTTTTGATGTGCTGCTGGATTCGGTTTGCCAGTATTTTATTGAGGATTTTTGCATCAATGTTCATCAAGGATATTGGTCTGAAATTCTCTTTTTTGGTTATGTCTCTGCCAGGTTTTGGTATCAGGACGATGCTGGCTTCATAAAATGTGTTAGGGAGGATTCCCTCTTTTTCTATCGATTGGAATAGTTTCAGAAGGAATGGTACCAGTTCCTCCTTGTACCTCTGGTAGAATTCAGCTGTGAATCCGTCAGGTCCTGGACTCTTTTTGGTTGGTAAGCTATTGATTATTGCCACAATTTCAGAACCTGTTATTGGTCTATTCAGAGATTCAACTTCTTCCTGGTTTAGTCTTGGGAGGGTGTATTTGTCAAGGAATTTATCCATTTCTTCTAGATTTTCTAGTTTATTTGCATAGAGGTGTTTGTAGTATTCTCTGATGGTAGATTGTATTTCTGTGGGATCGGTGGTGATATCCCCTTTTTCGTTTTTTATTGCATCTATTTGATTCTTCTCTCTTTTCTTCTTTATTAGTCTTGCTAGCGGTCCATCAATTTTGTTGATCTTTTCAAAAAACCAGCTCCTGGATTCATTAATTTTTTGAAGGGTTTTTTGTGTCTCTATTTCCTTCAGTTCTGCTCTGATTTTAGTTATTTCTAGCCTTCTGCTAGCTTTTGAATGTGTTTGCTCTTGCTTTTCTAGTTCTTGTAATTGTGATGTTAGGGTGTCAATTTTGGATCTTTCCTGCTTTCTCTTGTGGGCATTTAGTGCTATAAATTTCCCTCTACACACTGCTTTGAATGTGTCCCAGAGATTCTGGTATGTTGTATCTTTGTTCTCGTTGGTTTCAAAGAACATCTTTATTTCTGCCTTCATTTCATTATGTACCCAATAGTCATTCAGGAGCAGGTTGTTCAGTTTCCATGTAGTTGAGCGGTTTTGAGTGAGTTTCTTAATCCTGAGTTCTAGTTTGATTGCACTGTGGTCTGAGAGACAGTTTGTTATAATTTCTGTTGTTTTACATTTGCTGAGGAGAGCTTTACTTCCAACTATGTGGTCAATTTTGGAATAGGTGTGGTGTGGTGCTGAAAAAAATGTATATTCTGTTGACTTGGGGTGGAGAGTTCTGTAGATGTCTATTAGGTCCACTTTATGTAGAGCTGAGTTCAATTCCTGGATATCCTTGTTAACTTTCTGTCTCGTTGATCTGTCTAATGTTGACAGTGGGGTGTTAAAATCTCCCATTATTATTGTGTGGGAGTTTAAGTCCCTTTGTAGGTCACTGAGGACTTGCTTTATGAATCTGGGTGCTCCTGTGTTGGGTGCATATATATTTAGGATAGTTAGCTCTTCTTGTTGAATTGATCCCTTTACCATTATGTAATGGCCTTCTTTGTCTCTTTTGATCTTTGTTGGTTTAAAGTCTATTTTATCAGAGACTAGGATTGCAACCCCTGCCTTTTTTTGTTTTCCAGTTGCTTGATAGATCTTCCTCCATCCCTTTATTTTGAGTCTATGTGTGTCTCTGCACGTGAGATGGGTTTCCTGAATACAGCACACTGATGGGTCCTGACTCCTTATCCAGTTTGCCAGTCTGTGTCTTTTGATTGGAGCATTTAGCCCATTTACATTTAACGTTAATATTGTTATGTGTGAATCTGATCCTGTCATTATGATGTTAGTTGGTTATTTTGCTCGTTAGTTGCTATTGTTTCTTCCTAGCCTCGATGGTCTTTACAATTTGGCATGTTTTTGCAGTGGCTGGTACCGGTTGTTCCTTTCCATGTTTAGTGCTTCCTTCAGGAGCTCTTTTAGGGCAGGCCTGGTGGTGACAAAATCACTCAGCGTTTGCTTGTCTGTAAAGTATTTTATTTCTCCTTCACTTATGAAGCTTAGTTTGGCGGGATAGCAAATTCTGGGTTGAAAATTCTTTTCTTTAAGAATGTTGAATATCGGCCCCCACTCTCTTCTGGCTTGTAGAGTTTCTGCTGAGAGATCAGCTGTTAGTCTGATGGGCTTCCCTTTGTGGGTAACCCGACCTTTCTCTCTGGCTGCCCTTAACATTTTTTCCTTCATTTCAACTTTGGTGAATCTGACAATTATGTGTCTTGGAGTTGCTCTTCTGGAGGAGTATCTTTGTGGCGTTCTCTGTATTTCCTGAATCTGAATGTTGGCCTGCCTTGCTAGATTGGGGAAGTTCTCCTGGATAATATCTTGCAGAGTGTTTTCCAACTTGGTTCCATTCTCCCCATCATTTTCAGGTACACCAATCAGACGTAGGTTTGGTCTTTTCACATAGTCCCAAATTTCTTGGAGGCTTTGTTCATTTCTTTTTATTCTTTTTTCTCTAAACTTCCCTTCTCTCTTCATTTCATTCATTTCATCTTCCATCAGCGATACCCTTTCTTCCAGTTGATCGCATCTGCTACTGAGGCTTCTGCAATCTTCGCGTAGTTCTCGAAACTTGGCTTTCAGCTCCATCAGCTCCTTTAAGCCCTTCTCTCCATTTGGTTATTCTAGTTATCCATTCGTCTAATATTTTTTCAAAGTTTTTAACTTCTTTGCTATTGTTTTGAATTTCCTCTCGTAGCTCAGAGTAGTTTGATCGTCTGAAGCCTTCTTCTCTCAACTCATCAAAGTCATCCTCCATCCAGCTTTGTTCCGTTGCTGGTGAGGAACTGCGTTCCTTTGGAGGAGGAGAGGTGCTCTGTTTTTTAGAGTTTCCAGTTTTTTTGTTCTGTTTTTTCCCCATCTTTGTGGTTTTATCTACTTTTTGTCTTTGGTGATGGAGATGTACAGATGGGTTTTTGGTGTGGATGTCCTTTCTGTTTGTTAGTTTTCCTTCTACCAGACAGGACCCTCAGCTGCAGGTCTGTTGGAGTTTACTAGAGGTCCACTCCAGACCCTGTTTGGCTGGGTGTCAGCAGTGGTGGCTGCAGAACAGCGGATTTTCGTGAGACCACAAATTCAGCTGTCTGATAGTTCGTCTGAAAGTTTTGTCTCAGAGGAGTATCCGGTTGAATGAGATGTCAGTCTGTCCCTACTGGGGGGGTGCCTCCCAGTTAGGCTGCTCAGGGGTGAGGGACCCACTTTAGGAGGCAGTCTGTCTGTTCTCAGATCTCCAGCTGCGTGCTGGGAGAACCACTACTCTCTTCAAAGCTGTCAGTCAGACAGGGACCTTTAAGTCTGTGGAGGTTCTTGCTGAGTTTTTGTTTGTCTGTGCCCTGCCCCCAGAGGTGGAGCCTATAGAGGCAGGCAGGCCTCCTTGAGCTGTGGTGGGCTCCACCCAGTTCGAGCTTCCTGGCTGCTTTGTTTACCTAAGCAAGCCTGGGCAATGGCGGGCGCCCCTCCCCCAGCCTCGCTGCCGCCTTGCAGCTTGATCTCAGACTGCTGTGCTAGCAATCAGCGAGACTCCGTGGGCACAGGACCCTCCGAGCCAGGTGCGGGACACAATCTCCTAGCGTGCCGTTTTCCAGGCCCGTTGGAAAAGTGCAGTATTGGGGTGGGACTGACCCGATATTCCAGGTGCCGTCTGTTTCCCCTTTCTTTGACTAGGAAAGGGAACTCCCTGACCCCTTGCGCTTCCCGAGTGAGGTAATGCCTCGCTCTGCATCGGCGGGCACAGTGCGCTTCACCGACTGTCCTGCCCCCACTGTTAGGCACTCCCTAGTGAGATGAAACCGGTACCTCAAGCAGAAATGCAGAAATCATCCGTCTTCTGTGTCGCTGGGGCTGGGAGCTGGAGACCGGAGCTGTTCCTATTCGGCCATCTTGGCTCCACCCTTCTAGGGGATCCCTTAATGAGAATCAGGATGTATGGTCAGATGGTGTTTGTTGGCATTGATGGTACCAGAAATGGAAATATCATAGATAGCATGGAAAGAGATTTTATGATGTTAGAAGGCAGTGGCACAAAATGATCACATGGTAATTAAACTAACATCCTCCATGTCAGAAAAACTGAAGTTTATATTTTGGCACTTTATAGAATGCTAAAAAGAACAGCAGAGGTTGGGTTCAGACTACAGGGAAGGCACCAAACTAGCCCCAAGGTGAGGAAATGGGAGCAAAGGGGAAGAGTTTCATGCTTCCTGAACTCAGGTTAGGTCCTTGGCTACTGTATTTTCCACTGAACGGCCTAGCCTGACTCTCCGCAACCTCATGACACTGGTCCTGTGTCCCATGCAGCTGGCTTGGAGGAAGCTCTTTCCTGCCTCTTGCCAGGAGGGTTTTCTGCTTTGGGTCTGGACTTCAGAGATTATCATGGTAGCTGCACAGCTAGGCTTTGATGTGGATGACCCAGGAGTCCTGGAGGTGTCTTCAGCTCCAGGTGGGTTGAAGCCAGTGTTAAGAATGGAGTCCTTCCTCATTTGATGTCTCTCCTCTTGCTGAGTGGTACAACGGGACTATTTCCAATAAAAAATCACTGCAGCATAAGCAGACTGGCAGCCCGTGGGACTGAATGGAACCTGCAAGTGTTTCGTGTGCCCTATGTAACAGGTTTAAATATTGTGAATTATGAACATTTAAAAACTGGGAGATTTGGCATAAAAATACAGCTTTCTGGCTTTTCTTGAAATACTGAAAACTTAAGCCGACCCAGGGCCTGTGGGATGTGGACTGGGGAGGGCTGGAGAAGGCGGCCCTTGCAGCAGAAAGATGCAATCACCACGTGGTGTTTGCTTTTTCTTCCTCCTGTAGTTGAAACCTCTGCTTTAGGTGTCTTGGGGTCCTGGCTAGGTCTGACCTCCATCTGGCCTCTCTTTCATGTCTCCTTGGCATGCTGTTAGGGATGTGGCCTCCAGGGTGAACCAGCCACACTGCGCAGGAGTGTGGTCAGGGGCAGGGAAGCTGCAGTCTGTAACTCCTTGGGAGGGGAAGGGAGGCCAAGTCACCCTGTTGCTGTTGATATGTGATGACACATTCTTCCCTGGAGGGTTCTGCATGTCCCGTCTGTGGCTCCTCTTGCCACCCACTGTCACTGTGCATCAGGCCTGCACCCTCTTAAGAAACTGGGCCAGAGAGTAGCTGAGACCTGCACTTGTGTCCTCCTCTTTCCAGCCTGTACAGGCACAGAGGACCCCAAATGGACTTAAATTGGGCAGTTCATAGCTCTCTGCTGGCCTGCCAGGCCACAGGATACTGTGTCCTTGTCTAGCTTTTCTGCCTGACTTTCTGCAGGCTGCATTTCTCACAGGAGGGAGCTGGGTGCTGGCCCCACTGTTCCCCCTGGGTTAGCTGCAGTCTCTCTAGTGTTTCTGGATGGATCTGCCAAGGTCAGTGGGGTGTGGTTGGCTTACCCCTAGTCTCAGGGCTCGGGGACTCTCTTGTCCACGTCTCATTGGTCATTTGGGTAGATTTGGAGGAGGGTGATTTGGAGGCTCCTCGCCGTGCTTCTTCTGCAAGTGCTGAACGATCTGAGTCATCATTGCTATGGTCTGTGGCCTGATGGCCTGTCAGCTCCCAGCGCCGTGTGCAGGAGCACCATGGGTCAAGTGGGCAAGGAGCTCCTGCCAGGGGAAGCAAGGCAAGGCCAGGGCCAGATCCTGACCTTTGGTGGGACAAAGTGTCCTTTGTACACCCTCTGTTCTGAGGTAAGAGAGGGAAGCTGGGGTATTCCATGGGTGGGGCGAGCAGCATCCACAACCCTGAGCCCTTCACCTCATTGGGCAGCAAGTGCGATATTTGCCATCAGCTTCTAACTCTACCTAAGTACTTTGGCTCTAAGGCTGATTTTGGTTTTCCCTCTTACTCTCTTCCAAGGTATTTTTTCCTATGATTAGAGAATGCTTGTCTCTGGGTAACTTTAGTTTATGAAGAGTAAGGCTTTTCTTTCAATTTTTTTTTTTTTTTTTTTTTAAAGAGATACAGTTTTGGTCTATCACCCTGGCTGGAATGCACTGTTGCAATCATAGCTTACTGCAGCCTCAGACTCCTGGGTCATGTGATCCTCCTGCCTTAGCCTCTCTAGTAGCTGGAACCATAGGCATATACCACCATGGCTGGCTAATATTTTTTATTTTTTGTAAAGACGAGGTCTTCCTATGTTTCCCAGGCTGGTCTCAAACTCCTGGTCTCGAGAGGTTCTCCTGCCTTGGCTTCCCAAAGTGCTAGGCTTACAAGTATGAGCCACCACGCCTAGCCTCTTTCAAGTTGTAGTTTTTCTAAAGTATAAGTTAATTATGAATATTGTTGAATATAGCAAGCATTCAGTTGTAACAGAAATACTTCATGTAGAGCAGTCTTTCTAAAGAAATATACAGCTAGGTAGCCCTGGCAAACATTATCTCCAGCTGGAGCATCATTAGGCCGAACCGTGTGAAGTTGCTGATATTTGACCACTTTCTACCTACAGAAAGGGCAAAATTGTATGGTTTAACTTAATATTAGTGTCATAATTTCATCTTAATCTGACTCCTTCTTAGATTGATTAGATGCTTCATAAAGTTCATCCTGCATTCAATCTGGAATCACATTTTTCCAGAAATTCAGGCCACTTTGCAAACCAAAAAAAAGCCCTGGCAATGTCCTGCAATCATGCCTCCGAGTGCTTCAGCTTAAAGAGCCATTGTTGTCTCACTCTTGGCCAGAGAGATTTCTCCAGAATTTTAGTTTCTACTAGAATTCTCTTTCTCCTTCCTTTTATCTGAGATGAGAAGGAAGGAAGAAAAAGTTATTTGGCTATTCCTACACAGAGTGTGGAATTTTCCACGACCAAATCTCACTGCTGTGTTCATCAGGAATTTTTCCACTTTATTCATACCAAAGATGTGCCTCCTCACTCTGTTCTTCTCTCCTGGCTCAGTAGACTTTTCCAGAGGAGCTGCTGGCTAGGTGTGCCTTGAAGCACAATCATTATTTCCTTGGCTCTAATTTTATCTCACACAGGGTCTTCTTTTATAAGGTTTCTATTTGTGAATCCAGCTTTATGATAGAAGAAAATGTCAAAAGCAAGATTTAAACCTAGCCCCAAGCATGGATTAAAACTTTTTTTGTGGGTGGGGTGGGGGAGCTAAGACTTTCTGAGGAAATATCAGTTGGTGTGTTCATAGATTTCTGCATTTTGGAGCCTTGAGGGCTCTTGGTAGATGGGGCCAGCCTTCTGGCAGGGCACCACGCCTTTTCTAACCCTGTGGTTTCCCCTGCCATTAATGTGCACAAGACCTCCAGCCCTGGCTACTCTCCAATGCCTCAGGCCTGTGGAGCCAGCTGTGCCCTGGTATCTCCATCTCCATTACACCATGCCCGAACCCAAAACCAATGTTTTTGTACCCCAGTCAGTTCCTCCACAGCTCTGTTCATCATCCCAACAAAGCGTAATCATTCATCACATTCAATTCAGCCACCCTAGGGTCCTCCTAACCCCTTTCTTTCATTCATTCTTTGTAATCATCAACTACCAAATTAGGGCTTCTCTAAACCTTGGCTCCCTTTCAAGTCCTTCCATCTCTGTCTATTCCCAGTTTTTGAGTTCAGATCATCATTTGTTCCTTCCTAACCTGCTCTACCAGCTGCCTCATGGGTCTCACTGCTTTTAGTCCTGCCTCCCTTTGGCCCATTTTGCCCTCTGTTGCATGGGTTGACCATGCACCATGATCTATTCTCCTTAGTCCTTGGTTCAGCTTCTTTAGTGGCTCCTCTCATCCTCAGGGTGAAATCCCAGGCCTTCCGTGTGGGTAGAGCCCACCTTGGTCCTGCCCTCGTGTGTCGGTGCAGTCCACTGCAGCCACTCCCTGCCATCCCAGGGAGGGTGATGTTCTGTCCTGCAGACCTTGGCATCTGCCTACAAGGCCTTGCTCACCCATCTTCATCTGGTTCACACATTATCTCTTGCTTCCTGCTCAACCTTAGATTGGAGCTCAGATACTGTAATCTCCAGGAGAGCTTCCCTGGCTTTGGCCCTCTATGCATACCTTGGTCTTGACTCACTGATAACCAATATTTGTGAACATACACTATGGATCAGGAACCCAAGGCTAACTCCCTGCACCATATTAGCCTTTGTGCATGTCAGGTTCCATCCTTGTTCTGTGAGATCCTTGATGCCAGGCATGTTTTAAGAGCTCAGTGAAAATGAGCTGACAGAAGGAATAGATGAATGATAGAATATCTGCAGAGAAAGAGAAGTGACTACTTGTGAGAAAGCTGCTGGTTTGTACTAACAATTGGAGAGAGCCAGAATTTGCTTATTTGAAGCTTTAGTCCACCTGCTCTTGTTTCTGAAGCAGTATCGCACAAGATGATTTGGTTTTGGTACTTTTCAAAAAATGCCTATGTACTAAACTTTCTTTTTGATAATTTTACTAGTTCAGTAGATGGATATATATCTACTAGGGTGTATATCTTGATTTTAAATAAGACATGATTTATACAGATAAAATACATGCATATATGGATTATACTGTACAGCCTGTTTTGTATATGGAGGAATTATTTACCTGCCTCTGAAATAGATGGACTGTGGATTTCTTGGAGATGGCGAGTAGTGTCATCACAGCCTTTGCAGCTGCACCAGCCTGCTCCTGAGTTCCTCATAAATATTCAGCAAATAGTTGAGGAAAACAATTGAATGAATGCCTGGGAGAGGAGTCCCCAGAGCCATGCCATGGCTGTGTTGATCTTGTTCAGTGTTTTATGGGTGATTCTGGGTAAGCACAAAGTTTATACCAAGAAATGTATGTGCATGATCAGGAGATGTGAAATGAGAAGACAGCAATTATATGACACATGTTCAAGTGTGATGTGGAGGGCTTTCACTTGATTTGATTTTCAGTATCCTCACTATTTCAACCTCATTATCTTATCATCTTTGCTTTCTTTACCCTGCCTCTTCTGTCCCTAGCTGCTTAAAACTGGACCTTTCCAAAACCACTCATATGGGAGTTTGGCCTGACTTCTTTCTGGAGCCAGTTCCCACAGGCAGCTAGTACTCTCTAGCCCCACAACCACACTGGAGTTGTGTCTGCCATCAGTGCTGTCTGGGCCCCAGCATTCCTTGAAACACTGCTGGGGCCGATGCTCCTAGAATTACAGCTCTACTCTTTTCTCCTTCCAGGTAATGTTGGCCTTGGGCTGGGCTTGAGTCTGCAAAGGCTTAAGTGAGGGAAGAGGTTAAATGTCATTAGATAAATAAGGGGTTGCTTTTAGAGGAGGGGGCAAAATTGTTGCCCTTAAAGTCAGATTAAAAGCAATGAGCAGGAGTTAAAAGACAGTGGTTTTTGACTGAAGACAAACTCCAAGAACAGAGTTGGAAAATTAGTTTATTTCTCTTGCCAACATAAATTGATCAGTGGTGCCTTTCTGGAGCAGTCTGCTGAGGATTCTGAGGCCACATCCAGCATCAGCAGGAAAGAGCGCCACAGCTGATTAGGGAAGTCTGTCAGTAGCTTCAGAGCTGAGGAGTGAGGGCAGGAATACTAGACATGATTTGGTTCTTCTGGAAAATACTAGGCACTTTCAGCATGTTTCTTGAGTTGATTTCAAACAGGTGTGTGGCAATAAGGTTTCCAACAACAGAATATATCACTTTGCACTGGAAATGCTGTAGCAGAGGCCAGATGATCTGTTGGGGCTGCTAGGCTTGGGGTCAGGTGGTACTGGATGACCTCTTAGATCCCTTCCATCTCTAAGATTCTGTGATTCTAAGTAAAATGTAAAAAGCAGAAGGGATGAAAGCAGAGCTGTTTAACTTTCCCTCTTCTGCGTGCTCCGTATTAATTGCTGTAGGATTCCCAGGCTGTTACCAAGCACATGTTGTCCTCTTTCAGCTTCAAAGAAGGCCATCTGGTTACATGATATAGACCCCAGCCAATTCACTGAAAACAATGGTGAACTCTCTTTAGTCATTAAGAGGCTAGTGTTTGGCTGGACGTGGTGGCTTACACCTGTAATCCCAGCACTTTGAGAGGCCAATGGCTGGCAGATCACTTGAGGTCAGGAGTTTGAGACCAGCCTGGCCAACATGGTGAAACCCCATTTCTACTAAAAATACAAAAATTAGCGGGGTGAGGTAGTACATGCCTATAATCCCAGTTTCTCAGGAGATTGAGGCGGGAGAATCGCTTGAACTCAGGAGGCGGAGGTTGCAGTGAGCCGAGATTGTGCCACTGCACTCTAGCCTGGGTGACAGAGTGAGGCTCTACCTCAAAAAAAAAAAAAAAAAAAAAAAAAAAAAAAGTGGTAGGGGTGCCTAGCGTTCATGTGATCTACAGAATTTTGAAGGATTGGCAGGGCTAGTGTTAGTTTATATTCAGGAATTTGTATGTACGTGGTGAGTCCAGGGGCATAGGAGACAATGGTGGGCTTACTGCTTCTCCAGAGCCTGAGGACTGGAAGCCAGGAGGGCTCACAGAAACACCAGGGAGTTGGACTCATTGATCAAACTAAAGCAGGACTGGCAAGGCAGACTGGTACCCATGAGGAGAGTGCACACAGGCAGCCCACCCTTGCTTTGCTGACTCACTGGCTTCCTTCATGTCTACCCACATTCCCAACATGGTCCACACAGTTTCCATCCATGTGTGCATCCTGCTGGTCCATGCCTGTCTTTCTATCTGTCTTTTCCCAGCTCTTCCAGATCTTAATCTGGAGGGTTGAGTAAACATCGATCTTTCCCGAAATCTAGATTTCATTGCTTTTTGTCAGTTTGTGGGCCCTGATTTTTCTATGATTGGGGGCCTCTAAATAAAGATCAGCTGACTGGTTCATTCGTTCATCACCAAGTGCCACCTCATTGCTTTATATGAGTCAGTCACTTTGGGGTCTGAGTAAAGGGTAGCAGAGAACAATGCAAACGAAACAATTAGAAATTGTGCCATCAAGCCAAGAATAAAGTGCTAAGGGGAGGGAATTTACAATATAGTAGGGGAAGTGACATAAATCCTGTGATAGGCAGAATTCTAAGGTGGCCCAGAAGATTCTTTCCCCCAGCTTAGACCCTGTATAATCCCCTCCCTTTGAGTTTAGGCCAGACCTGTGAGTGTAACAGATGTGTAAATATTATGGAACCATGATTAGGTTACATTGCAAAGGTGAAAGGGTTTTGCAGATGTAATTAAAGTCCCAAATATTTGGATTTTGGAATCAGTCAGAGGGGAGATTGTTCTAGGTAGGATCGGCCTAAGTAGATGAATCCCTGAAAAGAAAGTCTAGAAGTCAAAGACTTCTGCTGACCTTGAAGAAGCAAGTTGCCATGAGTTCTACAGCTGCAAGGAAATGAATTCTGCCAACAACCACATGAGCTTGGAAGAGGACCCCAAGCCTCAGATCAGACCACAGCTGACACCTTGATTGCAGCCTGGTGAGACCCCCCAGCAGAAGACCTAGTCAGGCCATGCCTGGACTCCTGCACCATGGAAACTTTGAGATGATAAATGTATGTTGTTTTAAGCTGCCAAACAATTTGTTATACAGAGTTAGAAAATGAATACAGTTACATTCATTTGAATGTAGAATCATAACACGAAGCCATCTGGACTTGCTAAATTTGGTACAGAATACTCTGTGACCTCAGAGGTCTTTTGTAGGGGAATCAGGGAAGATATCACGATGGCAGCAACTTTTTATTGTCTTTCTGGGCTTCTTAGGCAACCACATGCCATCCATTCGAGCTGAATTCCCCTCGATCCCCTGCCTCTTCTTGCATGATCTTCTCACACGGTCTGCACAGACCTCTCATGTGGGTCTCCCAACTGTTGACAATGTCCAGGACCACTGAAATAAAGGACTGTCTGCCACATACAAATGAGTGACTAATGGAGAAGGCAATTTATAAGAAAATTTAGTGTTTTCTAATATGCCAGCATCATGAGAGAACATGGTAGCCTTATCAAGATTGGGTTGAGTTTTAGGAAAAGATGATCACTTGGGTGATCTTGGGATGATCTCACCTATGAAGACACGCATGGGCACTGGGCCACCCTTGCTCTTCTTCGGAGATGCTCTTATCTCAGTGTTCTTTGCATCTCCTGTTTACTCATTGACTCATCCAGGAGATGCTCTGCAGATTACTGCAGTGGGAGATCCAAGGGCTCGGCCAAGGCCCCTCGGCATAAGGAACTTGGCAGTGGCTTAGCATAGGAGCCATCTAAGTAAAAGTGGATAGACACAAAAACACTGTATTTGTTAGGCATGGAATGAAAATCCTGAAATCATTCTTTTTTTTTCCCCTCTCAATTTTGTTTGCATCAGCATTATGTTTCTAAAGATGGTTGATAAATTTTAAGTAGTTCAATCCTATATCATTTCAAAGATGGTTACTCTCTGCTTAGTCACTCAAGATGTTTGCTTTTCCTAATTCAGCTTTCTTTTTTTTTTTTCTTTTGAGACTGAGTCTTGCTCTGTTGCCCCAGCTAGAGTGCAGTGGCACAATCTTTGCTCACTGCAACCTCCGCCTCCTGTGTTCCAGCGATTCTCCTGCCTCAGCCTCACCACCATGTCTGGCTAATTTTTGTATTTATTTTAGTAGAAATAGGATTTCACCATGTTGGCCAGGCCGGTCTCAAACTCCTGACCTCAGGTGATCCACCTGCCTCAGCCTCCCAAAGTGCTGAGATAACAGATGTGAGCCACCATGCCTGGCCCATAATTCAGCTTTCTAAAAAATAGAATCAGCTTAATATATCGTGTTTCACAGGAATTTCATGAAACGTGAAATGTGATACTTGAATCAAATACTCATTCTCATGTAAGCAAACAGCAGCACAAAAGTATCTAGGCATTTTCAGGCTTGAAAATAAAGGAGATATGTAACTTGGTGATTTTGTTTCTGAAATCATGTGGATTACAGATTCCCTCTGTATCAGTCGAAGTCCTCATGTGAAAGGTGCTTGGAACCAAGAATGGCTGAACCTTTTGTAAATTACAGTTGAGATGTTAACCCTCTAGATGTATGAAGAAGCACAGTCAGTTTTCCCACCTTCTTGGACAAGCAGATATTCCCTGGAAGCTGCATCTGGAGGCTGTGGACTGGGGAACACTGGCCAGCTGGCTGTTCTTCTGATGCCTGGTGGAGGGGCCCTGGGACCCTCATCTGTCAGGAGCCCCTCTGACTACCTTCTCTGGAGCTGTGCCTGGTCAACTCGTGGGCAATGCTGTTGTAGTACTGCTCTTTAAAGCCGAGGGAGAGAGGCACATCATCATCTGAATCATCTGGTCTAAATTCGATTTTCTGACTAATCATGCAATGAGAAATAGCATAATTTCTCTTAAGAAGGGATTTAATTAAAAAGCACCCTAAGTGCTTTGTGAGTGCTCTCCAATCTGTCGTATCATGAGAGATAGTAGCAGTGCATCCTGTCATCTAGCTGAATGGGCTCCTCGAATAACAAAACTGGTTCTTCTCTCTTCACTTTTTGTTTTTGCGGTTGTATGACTGGGCAGCAAGACACTGCAGGGAGAAATGGTTTTGTATCGTTTCTTCTCCATGTGGCTGACAGCAGGGGTGGTGGGCACATAGGGCCACTGTTATCTGACAGCTTCTGGGTCTGAGACCCTGGAGTGCAATGACTTCTCCTGAAAAATTGCCATCCTGAGCATCTTTGAGCTGCAGCATGTAGGCTGGCCATGGGGAGGTTCATGAACCTGGCACGTGGCAATGGAATTGACAAGATATACCACCAGTGTGGTAGAATACCCTCTATTCTGGATCTATATTTGGGTGGATATAAGACTGAGTGACATGGAATTGTCTGAATTTGCCATGCACTTGATATCTGTGTACGTTGAGCCCTCCATCATCTCAGCCCACTGCAAGACTTTACCCTTTGTCCTGCCCTTTCCATGACACATCTCCTGGGGAGTCCTTCGTAAATGCCCTCTCTGCATGTGACCTTCCCTCACAGAGTATCCATAACCATTTGTCCCTTGCCCTTCTCCCTGACTAGGTGGTGTTCTCCCTGAGGACCACACACTTACTTGCACCTGGATCCTCTGTTTCCTGCACAAGCAGGCACCTCTTACAGTGCCTGGTGCACGGTAGGCCCTTCAATAAAGGAATCAGCTGGGGATGGTTGTCCTGAAGGTATAGGGGGAGAACAAACCTGTGGCACTAGGATAAGACAGAGAAGTCTTAGAATCAAAAGCTAGAAGGAAAGCCCCACAAGATAAGATCTTGAGCATTGCCAGAGGCTGTCTGTGCATGTGTGGATGATTAGATGGAACTTTGACATTCTTAGCTTGTCCCGTCAAGGCTGCCATACTATATAACGGGACCTGAAATAGTTGGCCTGGCTCTGGGCATTTGGAATAGTTTGCTGGGAGCAGTGCTGATCAGAGAGCCCTGTGTTTCTCAGAAATAAAGCCTGTCTTTCTATGGCTCACCTTCTTTTTCCTATGTAAAGGGCACCATGCTGAGAGATCCAAAGGGCAATTTCATGATGTCCTTGTCCCTCGCTTCAAGGTGACAACCTGGATACATCTGAGCTGGTGTCCTGTGTCTCCTTGTGGCTTTCCCTTTTGGCATCAGATAATGTAGTAAGTTCACCCCTGTGGCCCTCTGGATACTGGGCAATTTCATCTGCTTAAGGTTTACACGACGCCAGCGCCACATGCACAGCAAAATGCCACTGGCTTTGTTAATTAATCTTATGGCATTAAAAGAAGAACATGGTTGTTAGATCATGCCTTGAAGGTTTTGAGTGCTGAAGGATGTTCATTGTACAGCTCTGCCCTTTTAGAAAACGGGACCAGTGCACACCACCTCACCTGTTCTCACACGGGCTTCTGTGCTGTTGGTCCGTGCCATATCACTGTCCATCTCATTTCTCGCACACTCACTGCCCTGGGGATGGGTTGGCATTAGCTGGACAGAATGTCACATGACACGGCTAGCTGCTCCTGCTCTTGGGAGAGGATTCTGACCCCAAGCAGATATCACTATCATTTGCTACAAAGAGGGTGTCTGGAGGGCAGATGGCAGCATTTTCCCTTGGAGTTGTATAAATAGATGTAGCCGTTGGTGATGCGTGTACTGGTTGTGGATATTGCCTCTGCAGATGCAGCTAAACGCCAGCATGTTTAACTTGAATATGCTATTGATGGGGCATTCCTGTGGTTGTTCAGGAAATATGGCAGTATTTGGGGACAGATGGGTGTAAGTGCAAATTCCTGATCAGACTGATAGGGTTTGACGGTGATTTTGTCTGATGCTCTTTGTTTAGCTGCTGCTCGTGTTATACAGCAAGGCAGTGGCCAGGTCTCTTTCCAGTTTCTAGGTTGAGATTTGGGAACAGTCTCCTTGAGTAACTTCATATTTCCGCAGAAGAGAGGCTTCATTGAATAAGTGCATCTTGCTCTCTGATTTTTTCTTTAATATGAAAACCTAAATGGGTATAGAGTTCTAGGGATTTTTTTTCATATATATGTCTTACAGATGTTAAGGTGGGCTGGGCACGGTGGCTCACGCCTATAATCCTAGCACTTTGGGAGGCCAAGGCAGGTGGATCACTTGAGGTCAGGAGTTTGAGACCAACCTGGCCAACATGGTGAAACCCTGTCTCTACTAAAATGGTGGTGGGCGCCTGTAATCCCAGCTACTCGGGAGGCTGAGGCAGGAGAATCACTTGAACCTGGGAGGCAGAGGTTGCAGTGAGCCGAGATAGCACCACTGCACTCCAGCCTGGGTGAAAGAGTGAGACTCTGTCTCAAAAAATAAAAATTAAAATGGAAAAGGTTAAGGTGGTCTGAACCTTGAAAAGGCCACTTAATTTGGAGTAGAATCCCATCGTTCAGCATCGAAAGTCAGATCTCTGACAAGGTTCCCTGCTGGGCTTGGTAGCAACAGGCTCTGTGAGGGTTCCAGGAACATTGCTCAATGTTGAAAACCTTGCTTGAGAGGGACCAGCCTTCCAAGGTAGGGGGGTTGGTCATGGGGGGTGGGAACACATGAATAGGCTTAGGAACATGGGATACATTTACATTCGAGGTGAAAGACTGTGTATACTCTCATCTGTTAATGACTTCCCTTATCAGTCGTGTTTGTAATGAAAATTATTTTGAAATATATCAGACTTAGAAAACGGTATAAAGAGTAATAAAGTGAATCCTTGTGCACCCACCACTCAGCTTAAAATAAGAAGCATGACCAGTACGTGATTTGGCCTTTCCTGACCACTGCTTAAACAATTAATAGCACCTTCTCCCCACCTGGCTTCTCCTTGCCTGATGCTTCTCTCTGGGGCTCAACATAGTCTGTCATGCTATGTGTGTTACTTGATGGTGGTTTCTTTTCTCTCTACCCCCATTAGGGCAGGGGCATCATCTATTAAATTGAGTGTCCCTGCTGCCTAGAACAACACCTTGGCACAGAGGACTTGTGTTCATGAGTGGTTGTTGAGAGAATGAGTGAGTGTAATGATGTGAGATCCATCCATGCTGGTATCATGGCTCTCGCCTGTCCATTTTCACTGCTGGGCAATATTCTGTTGTATGGTTGTACTGCAATTATTTATTAGTTCTCTGGTTGGTCCACATTTAGGTAATACCCAGTTTTTTTGAGTTGCAGACAATGCCAACATGCACATTCTTGTTGTGTTTCCTTGTGCATCCATGTGAATTTCTCTAGGATTCACCTAGGGGTAGAATTGCTGGTCAAGGGGTTATTCATAATGTTCTCATAACATACTGTGTATTTTCCAGCCCGGGTCAGAACTGCTACTTCTGAACACAGGAGTCTTGCATTCATCCTGGGTTGCTTCTTAGTAGCTGGGGCTTTTGATCTGAGTCTTGTTCTCCCCGAGGCCCCTGCGGTGAGTGACTGTGTGACTGCGATGACTGGAGACTTTGGGCTGGGAAAAGACTTTTCCTTGGCCTATTTCCACTGGTCCCCAAGGGTCTTGCCTCTGTGACCATGATTGAATTAGTTCAGTGTCCAGTGGCTGGCCTGGCTGGACATAGGATGTTAGAGCCAGAAGGTGCCTTAGAGGCCTCCTACTCTAACCTCATTTTACACATAGGGAAATTGAGGTCTAGAGGGCTACGGTGACTTGCTGGTGGTTTTGTGGCTGGACAGTGATCGAGCTATAGATGTAACCCAGCCACAGTGCTTTCTGCATCATGAACAGAAGGAAGACCCATCTGTGAAGGATGCAAGCAGTCATTGTCTCCATCTGTGCATCACTGGGCCTGCCACATGCCCATGGCCCAGTGCCTGCAACCCACCCCTGCTCCCTCCCAAGGGATGCTCTTCTTTTCCCTTTGATAACCTTGGCTTTGCAGTTTGTCCCTTTGCTTTTTCTTTCAACTGTGCCCCTTATTTCAGCCCTCACAGTCACAGCCATTCCTGTCCAAAACACTCTAGTGGTTGAGACCCTTCCCCGATCCTGAGCTGCCCCTCCATGTTCTGCCTGCTGGCCCCATCTTGCCTCCCTTCCTAAATCACAGAAAAGCTCAACTGGGCTCATCTGGAGGGACAGAATGCCTCTAGGATGCATTTGCAGCACCTAGGATTACATGGACTCACTGATTTCAAAGGAGTCTGTTTGATACGAACAAAGTTTGCTTTAATGCCATATGGATACAGCAGACGTCACAGGAACAGCTTATAAGCAGTCTATAGACTGAATAAGTCTGAAAAACTGTCTCCAAAGTAGAACTCTCTGGGACTGGCTCTTCCTCCAGCTCCTGTCCCACATCTTCAGCTGTCTACAGCCTGCGGTCCTCTCGGAGGCAGGATGCTTGACACCAGAGCAGTTTGCCCACAGGCAGGCTGGCTCCTGCCTGGGCTATTCCTGTGCATGTCACGGTCTCCCCAACTCTGCCCTGCCCTGCCCAGCCCAGCACCTCTGCATTCCCTTTATCCTTTTGCCAAGTCTTGTACTTTCTTGTTGAAATATCTCTCATTTCCATATTTTTCCCTCTGCTCTCCTGCCTGCCCTCAGCCTCACTGCTGGCCTGCTCCGGTTCTCTGCACAGCTGCCTCTGGAGAAAATCTCCCTGCGGCGTGGCTTTCATGCTGCCATTGCAGGAAAACCCTAAGTTCCTCCCAGGCCTCAAGTTGTACCTCCTAATGTTTATTCTCCATAACTGTAATTTGGAACATCAGCAAGGCTCTGTGATTTCTAGACTTGGAGTACACCAAGAAAGTATGGAGTATCTCCTTCTCAGTGAGTGTTCGGGGAACACAGGGCAGTGATTGCCACGATCCACTCTTTAGTCTTGGTCTGTGTGTTCAGGAAACTCCAGGAACCATACGCTTCTCTTCCCTGGCCACTTCCCTCAAGTCTCACCCTCCCTGGAAGAGAGAAGGAAGAAAAGGGACATCCATAGTGGCTTCTGTGGCACCTGGAGGACGGGGGACCAGTGGAGGTATCTTTGGGGTGTCATGCCCATAGGAAGAGCTGCTGTGGCTACTGGTGCTTGTGCTCAGCCTGGCAGAGGGCGCTTCTGGTTTCCTTCCCCATCAGAAATATTTCTGAGTCTCCTGCCTACTCTATTCTTGGCAGGAGAATGGAAACCGAAACTCTTCCAAGAACCCTTGTGAGTCATCTCAGATCCTTTCCAACCCTCTTTGTGTGAAGAACCAGTAGTTACCACATGTTGTTCCACAAATCCTGGGGTCCCTCGGAGACCCATCGGGTCCCACCCACACCTGGAAGCAGAGAAATCACCCTCTAACCTCAACTGCAGAGCTTCCAGTTTTACCTGTTTGAGATTTTGAGATTGCATGGAGAGTTCTTTTGGAAAAGGTTCCATTAAAACATTTAAAGGCAAGAAACCATTGTTAGAGGAGATGAAATAGTGTCTCGTGTTGTTCAAGGCCCTTCCTAACGTGGTGTCTACCATGTCCATGTTTGATTGACTTACTGTCCCCAGTGTGATACCCCATTGGGTGGCCTGCCTGCCTGGGCTTCCCACAGCGGGAGGGGCTTCGTAAGGATCCAGGTGAAGCTGAGCCACTTGGCCTTCTGCACAATATTATGCTTCCTCGAGGCCACAGACATGGTGGGTCTACTGGAGCTTCAACATCTGAAGGACCTTAGAACTTGAGTCGGGCTATTTATAGAAGATAGGCAGCCAGATGTTAGTGCCTGGAACTCAAAAGTCTCAGAGGCACAGTTTCCTCATCTACAAACCAGGGATGATGAAAGCATCCTCCTGATAGTTTGGTGTAGGGTTAAATAGATGAGCATGTGCAATGCATTTGGAGGCATCGCAGCTTGTAGTGAGGGCTGTGGCAGTGTCTGCCCTACTACTAACATGGCTAGAAGGAACAGGGCTGGGACAGAGAAGGTGGTGCTGGCCAGGTCCTAGAGGCCTTCCTCCACTATGTCCTGAGCGTGTGCTCTTCAAGGGGCATGCTGCTGAAGCAGCCCTTCTCCAGAAGTGCTTGTCCTCAAAGTGGATGGTGAGTTGTGGTGCTGTAGGTGGCATGGAATGGACTCAGAGGGGCCGGCTGCTGTTATATGCCCAGCTGCTCTTGAAAAGGTCTGAGGGCCTTTTTAATGGTCTCCAGATGAGCTTCATAAGGATCAACGACTTTGATAACTGGGCAGCTGGGTGGAACTGCAGACTCTGGAGGCCTTCTGGGAAGATGACTTATGTCTTAGTTATTGAGGGAACCATGGCACAGCCTGCCCTGACCTCCAAGACCTGCTTGACACATCAGGAGGTAAGAAAACCTGATGAAAGAGGCTCCCTGAGGTATGTTTGTAATTGTTTGAAGACAGGAGTAGGGAAGGAGAAAACGGAATAGTGGAATATGATGTCTAAAATGCCTTTGTGTTTTTGAGAAATATCTTCCCCGTTAGAATTAAGAATCAGAGTGTGCCAGGATTGCAGGGCAGTGTGAAGGCCATCTAGACTAACTTCTCATCCATGGCTCCTTCTCTCCCACACCAGTGGACCTCCTGCCTCCAATGATAAGAAGCTCACCACCCTTAGAGTGGTGATGACCCATCCTGTTTGTGGACACTTCTGACCCACAAAAGCCCTTCCTTCGCAGAGTCCACATCATCCTAACTTCCTCTTCTTGGCCCTGAATGTTGGACATGCAGCCAACTCTAATTCCTGTTGCAGTGAAAGCCCTTCAGATGCCTGAAAAAACTGATCACAGCCCTGCTGCTGCTTCTCCTGTGTGGTTTAGGGGAGCATAAAACCACAGCTAAGTCAAGGGTGTGGTTTCCTTGCCTGCCTCTGGGTAACGCTGGGCTGTTGTTTCTAAAGAGTGAGAGAAGAAGACAGTGTCTCATGGCCAGCTGTGGTTGGGACAGGGTGAGCCTGAGAGGATGGGCTGATGAGGAGCAAGGGCTGTTCCTGCAGCTGGTCCTGAGAGGAACTGGTCCCCAACAAGGCTGACTGGCAGAGGTGGGACTATTTTATTTTATTTTATTTTATTTATTTAATTTTAATTTAATTTAATTTTATTTTATTTTAATTTTATTTTATTTTAATTTTATTTTTTGAGACAGGGTCGCACTCTGTCACCCAGGCTGGAGTGCAGTGTCGCGATCTCAGCTCACTGCAACCTCCACCTCCCTAGCTCAAGCAATCCTCCCAGAAGGTGGGATTTTATAAGGGTAGCTCGTTAAGCCCAGCATCTGCCTATGTAAGTGCCTTCAGTTATTATTGGTGATCAGTACATTCCAAAGATGTAGAGGACTGAATCTGTTCTGCTTGGCTTGCCTTTTCCCAGTTTTACAAAGCGCTGCTGAACCAGGTGGCTCTGGAGACACACTCCAGCAAAAGAGAAGTTTGTTTCCCTGGTGGTAACTTGCAAACTCCAGGTCTAGCTTTTACTTGGCTCTATAAATTTGCTGTGCTTAGAAGGCCATTCAAAACACTCAGGAACATCTGCCTAAGTTTACCCCACCATGGGGGCAGAGGGAAGCACAGAGGCCCTACTGGGCCAGTCTGGGCCACTTTGATGTCTTTATAATGTTTTTCTTCTTCTTCTGTTTCTTGTTTTACTAACTTGTCCCGTTTGTTCCTTCAAACTCCATGCCACCCATCCCAGGAAATACACATTTTCAGATTTAAAAATATTGCTGTTATTAACAAAAAAAAAGTAGCACTACCAAAACAGTGCTGCCTGAAGCATTGGGCTGTGAGCTAATATGCAAGGCTCCATGGCTTGGTCAGTTGCTTAGGTGAAATGTATAGTTTTCACTCTCTGAGTGAAAATGGCATGCTCTAGACTGACAGTGTCATCCCAGATTGGAAGATCCAGAATGAGTCCTTAGACTGGGGTTCTTCACCCTCTCTGCCCCTGGAGCTGCAAGCCCATGCTGGTATCCCAAGGGCTGGGCAAAGCTTCCATCCCTTTTCCTGGTTCCTAGCCCTTCCCCTAACAGTCACTTCCTAGTTTCTTATGGGAGAAGTAAAGGGTGAAGCTCAGGTCTAAAGACTGGAAGGTCATCAATAGTAAAAAGCTGGGCTGCTGAGGGAAGCATTCAGCAGGAATCCTTTAATCAGGTCCAGTGTTATTTGATTTGCCTGAAGCCAGAGGCACTTTGGAGAGGAAGACCCATCCAACGCAGAAAATCGGACTTGGAGTATACTTTAAAATAAATGTGCCTGTGACTTTTACGTTATAGTTACCATGTAGGCACATCGAGTGCTGGCTTAGTTGTGCTTTAATGAACAATAATTACTTAAATTACTTAAAATATTAAAATTAATATTTTATGTGATCATTTTAACAGTATTTAATACTACTAAACATTTGTATTTAATAATTCATAAACTTTTTTGCCAGTTTATTTATATTATTATGCTGGAGGTTAGCAAACTTTTCCCGTAGAGAGCCAAAAGGTGAACATTTTAGGCATTTTGGTCCAAGAGGCAAAACTGAGATTATTGAGTAGGTACTTCTATGATAAGAGAGAAAGAAAATTTGCAGATTTTTTAATTGACTAAATTCAAACTACAATAGTAATAATTGAGTACAATGTTTTTATAACTCAGATTTACCAATGATATGAATGAAATTTTAGTGAGAGAAAATAACATTTCACTTAATTGGGGTCCAAAGTTAGTGTTTTCTGTCATCAAATTGATTATAAATGTTTATCTGTAAAAACCCATTCTTAGCTCGCTGGCTGTGCAAAAACAAGTTAGGAATCAGATTTGGCTTATGGGCTGTGGTTTACCAACCCTTGATTATGTTATACAAATTATACAAATGATTTGTTTAGAAAATTCATCCCTCCTTCCCATGGATGGGGCCAAGGTAACTGTCTGGTCCTATACAAATACAATTTCATCTCAATTTAACAGTCTCTTAGTATTTAGAACTTTGTGACACTTTGATTTTAAACCATTGCTCTGTGTATTTGAGTAATTTTATAAATAAGTCTTGGTGACTTCCTGTCATTAACAAAAATGGATTTAAGAAGTCAGCGCCCGCTGTGCCCATTTAGGCATCCTGTAGTTGGCTGTGGACAGGGGTCACATCGCTGTACTCTTTCTGCTCTGCACACAGCTCCCCTCTGCAGGTTTTCTGCATCTGAGCTCTGTGCTGGCTCTGCACATGTGCACATGCCCTTCCTTGCTGCTGCAGCCACCTGCCAGAGAAGCTACCCTGAGCACAGAGACTCCCCACCGAGGCAGAGTGGGCCTGAACAGCATCTGGTTAGGATCAAAGGAGGGAGGAGAGTAGGGAAGGGCTTGTTCCCACACTGCTTTTTTTGCTGCATGGAGGCTTCCCATGGGGTGGCAGGCAGTGGCTGCATCACACCCAGCCAGTCGGGACACACTAATTCTGCTAGCATTCCTGGCCCCAATACAAATGCCCAAAGAATATTCCTTTTTTCCCCTTACTTCAGCTGAAATACTGTAATTTTTCAAAAGGAAACTTCTCTCAAAATGACAAGAAGGAAAGAAAAACAAAGGTAGAGAAAAATAAACTTATAGAATCAGTAGAGCTTGATGCAGATGTCCTAACCTGACTGAAATCTGATGTGATCTTGGTTTCCCTTAAGTCCAAGTTCTCTCACTTTCCTTTTGTTTTAAAGCCAAAGCTCTCACTTGCTTTGCTTGTCTGTTGCATCAGGCTTAGTGTGGATAGCTTCAGGTGTAGCTTCCAGGTAGTCAGTATGGCCTGTCTCCATCCCAAACAGGGCACCAACTCCCTGACTCCCTGATTATTGTATTTTTACGCCAGGGTGAAAAGCCTACAAAGTCTTTGCAGACATCCTATCACTCCCTTGCTGTTCGCCACATACTCCAATTTTCCAGTTTTCTTAGAATTCCTATTTGTCACCATCATGTCAAACTGTTATTCTGGGATTTTCTACTACCATTTTTGGTCACTCCTTAACGATTCTCCATGCTGTTCTTAGATGAGGAGCTGGGACTTTCACTCCTGTCTGGTGGTAAGGGCACCCCCCCTTGCCCAGGAGCCAGTGGAGACCACATGGGGAACCTGGACTTCTACTTCCACCTGGTGGTAGTGGTTACCCTTTCTTCTCCTTGCCGGGTGGGTGTCAGAGAAAGCCAAGTAGGCAGTGAGGGCCTTCATGCCTGCTCATTTGAAATAAGGCGAAGAAAATTACCAGAAACAGAGAAGGACATTACATAATGATGAAAAGTTCTGGCCATTTAAAAAGTAAAGCAATCCTAATATGCACCAAACAACAGAGCTGCAAAATATGTGAAGCAAAAACTGATAGAACTGCAGGGAGAAATAACAAATCCATACTTATAGCATAAGACTTTAGCACTTTAAACAGTTGGTAGAATAATTAGAAAGAAAATCAGTGAGGATATAGTATAAGTCAGTAATACCGTTAACCAGGATCTAATCACCATTTACAGAACACTTCACTCAGTAGCAGAGTCACACATTCTTTTAAAGGGCCCATGGAATATATACCAAGGTAGACCATATACTGGGCTGTAAAAATAAACCTCAACAAATTTAAAATAACTAAACTCATGCAGAATGTCTTCTTCAACCACAGGAGAAACAAACTATAAATCAATACCAGAAAGATAAGAGGAAAGCCTCCAATATTTGGAAACAAACAAAAAAAACACCCTTCTAAATAATCCATGGGTCAAACAGGAAGTCTCTAGAGGGGAAAAAAATATAGAATTGAGTGAAAATACAACATATCAAAATTTATGGGATGCAGCAAAAGCAGTGCTGAGGTGATATTTTATAGAACTAAATGTCTATATTAGAAAGTAAGTCTCAAGTGAAGAAGCTCCCACCTCCAGAAACTTGAAAAAGGAGAGCAAAACAAACCTAAAATAAACAGAAAAAAAGGAGTAATCAAGATAAGAACAGAAATCACTGACATTGAAAACAATGATGATAGAGAAAATCAAATGAAGTTGATTGTTTGAAAAGATTAATAAAATGGATAGACCTGTAGCAAGAATCACAAAGAAAGAAAGACACAAATCATTAATGTCAGGGAATATTTTGGGATAGGGTATATTCCTACAGATTCTGCAGTATCAAATGGTTAATATAAGGACTCTATACATATAACTTTGACTACTTTAATGGAATGGACCAGTTGTCCCTCGGTAGGTTAATGGTTAAACTGCAGTACATCCATACTATGGAATACAACTCAGCAGTGAAAAGGAATGAATCATTGGCACATACAACTTGGATGGATCTCCAAGGCATTATGCTATTTATAGGGCGTTCTTCGAGCAACGGTATTATAGAGATGAAAAACAGGAGTTGCCAGGGGTTAGTGATGGCAGTGGTGGGATAGAGGAATGCATGTGATTATGAAGGAATAGCATGGGAGGGTTCTTTGTGGTGATGGAATAGTTTTTTTTTTTATCTTGACTGGGGTGGTAGTTACATGAATCTGCATGTGATAAAATGATATGGAGCTATCCATGCACATTTTACCAAAGTGAAATGCTTGGTCTTGATATAGTACTGTAGCTAAGTAAGATATAATCACTGAAGGAAACTGGTAAAGAGTACCTGGGATCTCACCATACTACCTTTGTAATTTCCTGTATATTCATATTTCAACATAAAAAGTAAAAAATCAGTAGGCATCTTATGTTGCTTAGCTTCTGTAAGACCACTATCCATCCCCAACCCAAGAACACACCACACAATTAGCATACGCTAGATTATTACATTTGTTATGTTCAACAAAGTGATATCATAGTCTTTGTGTTTTTTTGTGATGATCAGACCCACTTTGGAATTCATTCTACATTCCATACTACATACTAGATTCTATAGACTGAGTTGGCTGACATCCAGGACATAATAAGTAGGTAGGGGAACTTGGGCAAGATTTGCTAGGCAGAACATGCTGTGACTTTAACTATTTGAATAATTCATCTGTATAGAAGACATGGAATTATTCTGGGTGAAGGTACAGACACCAAAACCAAGGCCATTGCGTAGAAAGTATCTAGAGTGAGATGGGGGCCCAGTCACTGTCCAGAGAGGAAAGCAGCCCACGGTTCTTCCATTGCTCAGACGTGCCTGGAGTGGTGAGCAGAGACTGAGTGAACACTTGCTGTGGAGGTGGCACCACAGTGGCAAAAATGGGGACTCAGTGGCACCTTTCAATGGCAGACCCAGGCTCTTGGCCAAGTTGTGATGAAAGAAATTCAGCACCAGGTGGGCAAATCAGAGGTGACAAAACCCTGTTTGGGGCTGTTTATCACCATTTTGAGAAAATTTAAACCAAAGCAAGATTTTCTGAGACTATTTTTGAACCCATTATATGATTTCTAGGGTAGGAAGTGCAGGATTGGAGGAAGATGTGCTCATTAAAGTCTCCCAGAATGGACAGCAGTGATGATTTGGAACAGGCAACTCCTGGAAGAGGCCTGGTTCTGATGTGGCAATAGGGGAGTAGCTTGAGGAAACACACTGCACATCCCTGTGAAGCCTTGGACTCAACAAAGAGAGGCCCTGAAGAATCAAGTGGGCTCTCTGCTGCCTCTGGCTTCATGTCGCCTGTATTTAAATCATAATCCCTTTCATCATGTTGTTCCAACAAGCATACTTTCCAGAGATCAAAGCAGATTCCTCGATGACACACATAAGAAATGCAGGCGTGGGTGGAGGTGACTTGAGATATTAGGCAGGTTTGTAGGGCCTTTAAGAGGGGAAAATTCTGCATCTCAGGAATGCCCAATTCAGCCAGGTTCCAATTATGGTGGTAATGTCACGTGTCAAAGTAGTGATGTCTAATTTTTTACCTTATTTATATTTATCAGCACACAGAGCAGCCAAATGGAATTCCTTCAACATTTCTTTTTGGAATGACTCTCAGAACTGTGGTGACTGAAAGTTAGTAGAGTAAATGCCTCCGTGAACAAAGATGATGTGTTTCCATGTCAGACATCCTTGTGCCTGGAAGCTGGGCTTGCTTAGGCTGGAGCTAGGGCTTTCGTAGACAGTTTGGAGGTGCAGTTGGGGAAAAGAATGCTCATGGTGCCAAATGCCACTTAGCACTCCTAGTGGACTTTCTGTTTAATGCATTTGAAGTGATATATGTGACAGTGCTGCTATATCCAGGTCTGCTTCTTCCTGACCAGGTTCTACTTAACTCAATGGCACCCAGTGATTTAAGCGGGAATTGGGAGAGGGTGGGTTAGAAGAGTATAGTGGGGAAGGGAGAGTTGTACAAAGTGTGAAAAGGAAGGCTGGTTGGCTGGAAAGTATGATTCAAGGAAGAAGGTGGAAGTCCCTTATACCAATTCCTGGGCCTGTAGTTAATCCACCTGGCATCCCTGCTTCCAGGGCCTAGGTTGTGGGGCAGGGCACACCTAATCCCATACATACTTACATTAGTCTTGACTTCCCCTAATCCTCTTCCCCATATTGGTGTACCCGCAACAACAGCAAATGTGTTTGGTTCTGTTTTGTTTCTTTTCCTGTTAACATAGCCTCAAAAGGAGATTATTAAAAGAAATGTTGGGCTGGACGTGATGGCTCATGCCTGTAATCCCAGCACTATGGGAGGCCGAGGCAGGCGGATCACCTGAGATCAGGAGTTAGAGACCAGCCTGGCCAACATGGCTAAATCCCATCTCTACTAAATGTACAAAAATTAGCTGGGCCTGGTGGTGTGTGCCTGTAATCCCAGCTACTCCAGAGGCTGAGGAAGGAGAATCACTTGAACCCAGGAGGCGGAGGTTGCAGTGAGCCGAGATCGTGCCACTGCACTCCAGCCTGGCGACAGAGCGAGACTCCATCTCAAAGAAAGAAAAAGAAAAAAGAAATGTTGGCAGGGCGTGGTGCCTCATGCCTGTAATCCCAGCACTTTCAGAGGCCAAGATGGGAGGATTTCTTGAGGTTAAGAGTTTGAGACAAGCTTGGGTAACAAAATGAGACCCTATCTCTACAAAAAATAAAACAAAATGTGGTCCCAGCTTACTCAGGAGGCTGAGGCACCAGGATCCCTTGAGCACAATCCTGTCACTGCTTCAGCCTGGGCAACCGAGAAAGACCTTATCTCTACAAAAAATGAAAAAGAAATGATGCTATACGTTTTTTGTTTTTTTTTTGCTTTCAATTTTAGCAATCAAAAATCTAGAACAAGATATAAATATGTATGTTTACTCCTTCCAAATAAAGTGGAAAGTGAGTGGTCAGTAAAATGCGGAACGAGCCCAGGACGTTAGGATAACAGGGAGATTGTCATGCAGTTGAGGTTCTGGGTCCATGATTTCCTATAACCTTTTAAAAGTTCAACCTTTTAAAAACTGGCATTTAACATGCTTCTCTATGGGGCAGAATTGGAATGAACCTCAGAATGGAACTGAACTAAATCTCCAGCTTATCCCCCTTGAGAATTCTGAGAAGTTAATGCCCTTTCTTCTAAGTACTTAGATTTTCAGATAACAATGCTTTATGCTTTTAAAGTACTCTTTGCTGGTATACTAGCCCCAGGGAGAGGTAGATTTGTGCCAGCATCTAAGGCTCCCAGGAAATATTCACCCTTGCCAGTCCAGTCTTCACCAGCCCCACATCAAAGCTGTTTTACAAATGGGAATTTGGATCCCGGTTTATAACAATGGAGTTAAAAGGCCAACCTACCATGGGTATAGCTATGTATAATGTAGATGACTTTAATGTGTTCCCCACAGCTCTTTGTAGAGTACCATCTTTGTCTTTTTATGAAGGCAGATGTCTTGGGCAAATTAAATGGATCAGAGCTAGATCCCATACAGGAAGCATCACCCATGATGATGTCCACGGTTAATGTGTTTTTCATCTCATGGATCTCGGGGGTGGGGGTAGATGCCTTTATCTCTGTTGTGAACTCAAATCCCTTCAATTTATCTTTATTTTTAGGGATTTAAAAAGTTAGCATTAATTTGAGTAAAATTCTAATAAAAACAGTAGATGGCCTTTTAATACTAATATTTTCTACAAGTAAAAACAAAAAAATTAAAGGAAAGGCCACTCAATTTCATTGAGTATTCTGTATTAGGTTTCTTGGCTCTAGCACTTAAATAGCTTTTGCTTGCTAAACATATAGGGTATTCTCTGAATTATCTTTTTATTATTTCCCAAAATCAACTTGCTGAAAAAGGAACGATGTTGGAAAACATTTACTATCTTAAAACACTTTTCTGTTTTCAAAAGTTTGCTAATTGCTTTCTCCAAGAAAAAATGGCATATTTAAACAACAAATTCTTAAACTTGAGATTCATATTATTTCCTTTTAAAGGGGATGAATTTGCAAATTGCCAAAGACAGTTTACAGTGTCTGACTTGCTGGGACACCTGTATTTGCTAAGAGAAATGTTACTTAAAAAACACCTAATATAGTTGGAAGCACAAAAAAAAATGACGAAGGGAAAGTGGGGTGCATTAGCTCCCTGTGAGGGTTATTTTTATGTATCAACTCAGCTGGACCAATGTCCCTAAATATGTGGTCAAACATTATTCCAAATATTTCTGTGGGGGTGTTTTTGGTTGAGATTACATTTAAGTTGGTAAATGTAAGGAAAGCAGATTGCCTTCCATTATGTGGATGAACCACATCCAGTCAGTCAGAAGGAATTTTGCAAAAGACGGTGCTAAGACTGCAACAATGAGTCCTTCCTGAGCGTCCAGCCTGACAGTCTTCAACTCCAAATGCGATGTCAGTTCTTTCCTGGATCTTCAGCCTGCCAGCCTACCCTGCAGATCTTAGACTTGCCAGCCTTTATAATTGTGCAAGCCAGTTTCTTAAATCTATATATAGTGTGTATATATACATATTATATGTATGTCAATATACTTTATATAAATATGTAAGTGTATATATTTTATGTATATATACATACATACATTTCCTATGGGTTCTGTTTCTCAGGAAAATCTTAATACGCTCCCCTTTCAGAGAGATCCACTAGCAGAGAAATTTTTGGTCAAGAAATTTAATTGCATGGTGTTTTCCTTGATGGCCTGGTTGGACCATACACTGTCATATATGTCCCCTTCTTTTGTCTAGAAAAGACAGTGCTGGACAGTCAGGAGGAAGAGCCAAGAAGAAACCCTAATCAGTCCACCTACGATGAACAAAATAGGACATTCTTGAAGTTTCCTGATGCTAAAAAACCTTTTAAACTCAGCTGGCCTGAGGTCCTGCAGACCCAGCATCCCTGTCACCCACTGGGGATGTGAGGTAGAGGAGCAAGCCCCGTGTACTGGCCTCACACTGAGGCCCAGTTGAGCTCCAAAATGGGACAAAGTACTGTTTTCCCTAAAATTCGTTCTCTTTACTCTTCAAATCAGCATTTGGTACTACTGCTAGTGCTGAGTGTTTGAAAAACAGTTCCACTTCTTAAAATAAAAATGTTATGGAAAAAAGATCATATTTCTAATCTCTTTCAGTTATTTCTGCGGTAGAAGCTAGGAACTTCGTATCTGAAAACCCAGATTAATTGTCCTTGGAGTGGGGCAGACAGTAGAGATTGAATGTAGCTGCAGCAAGTTAAATCTTCAAACAAAACATGTAAGATGGTTTTAACATCTTATATAGGCTTCTGGCACAAGGTATGTGTTCGTTAAATATGTCACGAGTGAGAGCTTCTTGGAGTGTTCCCTAGAGAGGTGGCTGAGTGTATGTGTTTCTCAGCAGTATCATCGTTGAATATTAGAGCAGCTGCGGGTTAGAAAGGAAGGCAGGGCTTCTGGGCAGACTGCCTGGCAGGAGAGGTGCTCTCTGCTCTCTGCAGGGTTAGTGCCGGGAGCTGGTGCCACCTCCCCACCCGATCTCCCTGCACACGTGTCTTATGCAGGGCCACACTTGGCCCACTCAGAGTGGTCAAGGGTGAAGAGCACACACTGTTTTCTTGTTCTGTGTTAACTTTCCTTTTTACTTGTTTGTTACCTGTCTAATTGCCTCTGGTCTGCGGGTAAATGCTTTATTAGTTGGGGCCAAAGCCCAGGCATTCTCCGGGCCTAATGAATCAGGCTGCGTCTCCAGGGAGCTCACAGTATGAGGTGCCTGGGCACGTGAGTCACTGGGCTGGGTGGCTGCAGACGCCCGTCACAGCAGTCGGCTTCCTCACTGCCTCTGGACTTGCCAAAGTTTTGTTGAGGTGGAGAGGTCGCCACAGGCTGAAAGCGTTAAGGAGAACCACCCCAGCATGCGGAGCAGTCAGTGTGCTTTGGAGGAAACATACAAACCAGGTGAGTGTGTGTGGACAAGCTGGGGCTTGGCTGCCAGATGCCGCCCTCCCCTCTCTGGTGGGACTGTTCAGGGACATCTCCTCCTCCTCTATTACCATCTTCCCAGGTGTTTCTTTGAACAGAGCAATGGGTACTTTTCCAGCAATATAAAAAGCTTTGAACAGAGAAATTTTACAGATGATATTAACTTTTTAAAAATGAAACAAACAGCCCAACTTCAGAAGTTGGTATTTCTTACATTAAAATCTTGGGGAAATTAAATATTTTGCCACTAGTTTTTACAGTTTTTACATCTCTAAAACTAGGGTAATACTGACTACCTGGTGTTGGCCATGAAGATTCAATGAGGCAATGCTTGTAGATTATCTTCTTGTAGATTGGTAGTGTAAACTTCAGAATTTAAAATTTATCCATGCCCACCCTCCCTCTCTCTCCTTCTTTATCTCTCCCCCTCTCTCCCTGTCTCCTCACCTTTTATTTAAGTCAACAAAAATTCATTTTGTGCCCCGTGAGCCAGGACTGGGCATACAGTGGTGAACAAGACACACATGGCTCTGCCTCATGGAACTTTCCATTCTGGCCAAGATGATAGACAAGGAACGATAAAGGATATATGTAATAATGACAGCTGGTGATAACTGCTGTGAAGAAAAATAAAGCAGGTGTGAGGCTTCTAGAGGGTGGCATGTATAAGGTGGGCAGACACTATTTATACAGGGTGGATGAGGAAGACCTCTTTGAAGACGTAATGTTTTACCCAAAGAATGGAGCCAGCTGGAGGTAAATCTGCATCCAAAATGTAAAAAGCAATGGATTAAGGCATTCGAAGCAGTTTCTGAATTGTCAGGAACACTGTTGATAACATGTCAGTGTTACCAGCTGAGGGATGATTATCATGAAACTTTTTAAGTTCTAGAATTTCTAAATCTCTGTGTGTGTGTTGTATGCAGGGAAAGTGCATTTTCCTCAGCATGGATTATGCTTTATCTCTCTCTGTGAGAACACTGTTGAGAGAAGCTCAGCTCAATTTAGCAGAACATAAGTGGAAAGTAGACATTTGAATGATACTGATGGTTGATTTCCATTAAGTAGGAATTGAAATGAACTGTTGAATTGTTGCTTTTTGATATGTGGAAATGAGTAAAAACCTTACGTATCTCTTGGTCTTTAAAGAAAATCTACTTTGATATAAAAATGCTGTTTAAAAACTTGGCTTATACTCCCACAACTATCAGAAATGCAGCTAACAGAGCTAGCAGTTTGTAAGGAGTTGCCTTGGAAACTTCTTTCCTAGAGAGAACCCTCCACATGTAATGTACGGCTTGCTAGTTGGAAAACAACCAGTGTGAAATCCTTCTCAAATCTGTGGGTGTGCCAAGGCAGGCTTTTCCTCATGGACAAGTAAGTGCTGGTGCTTTAAGGGAACCCCTTTTTCATAGGTGTATGAGGAGAAGAAATCCCTGTCAGCCTGCATTGGCTCTGGCTGGCATTGCATTCCACCGCAGTTCATCTTGAGATGCTTCTGGCAACCCTCTGTTTTCAGTGCTGCTACAGATAGGGACTGTTTACCACCCCTGGTATGTACTAACCACTAAGGTACTTAATGGCACCTTGGCCTTTTTTATTCCACATCTGTGTTTTGACTTATAGTTCCTTTCTTTGTAGCAGTTCCTGACGAGTACTTTAGAGTTTTGATATTTCATTTAAAAGGTTGACCTGGGCCACCTTAAAGTGACTTTATATACGTTTGCAGTATTTGGTTAGTTTAAGCTTTAGTGTAATCAACAGAGAATGGCTATCTTAGCAGCATATTAATTTTTCAGGTGTTAGTCTTTTGTTTTCTTCAAAGACAGCGGTGTTAATGAGCGACTTGAGGAAGTTCCCCTTGTTGCGTATCCAGCACCAGGAAGGGAGGGTGTCAGGCTGGAATGGTAATTAATGAGAGTTCAGGTTTGTCTGTCGAAAGATGAGGCAAATGTTTTTACTTGCACTCTAGGATCTCAAGCGCACTCAGATGGATGGGTGTTTTGGTTCATGTTCTGGCATTCCCACTGCACATCATGCATTTGGAATGATGTTACCGGGGCTGTGAGGGGACACAGCATAGGCAGTGTGTGGAATTTAGCAGGAATTTCATGGTAACACGGAGTACTCACTTCACGCTTCTTTACGGTCTCCTATGTTGACTCCCTCAAATCATCCATTCTTTTTTCATTTATGGGGTAATCAGCATAGGACCTCGAAGCAAGTAGTAAGATCTAAGGGCTTGAAAGTCAATGTGCCCATGACATATGGCTTCAGACTAGAGCATCAATTCACACTGCTTCACAGCACTGACCCCGCTGAGGGTGGAGTTGGCTTCATCTGCCCTAAGCCACCCCCTGGGAAGGTCCTGCATCCTGGCCCTGTGTCCCGCCGCCTTCAGGGGCAGGTTGGAGCTGGACCCTGTGCTCCCGACTGGCATCCTTGTGGGGACGAAGGACATATGAGAGTGTGGTTGAGGAAAGGCCAAGCTCCTGGCAGCACCAGGTCGGCCTGTTCCTAGGTGCATTCCCAGGTTTGAGGCACTGACTTAAGTGGAAAGTTTCTCCTTCCCATCTCTCTCCAAGGCCATGGTTGCAGATCACCACAGCCGAGACTCACAGGAGAGCCACCAAAGGCAGAAAAGGGTTTTATTTTTCCTCTTTTTTGAAAAGAAAAACCAAAAAAAACTTCTTGTTTTCCTGTGAGGTAGATTTGTCACAGGTTAAACCATCTCATTTTATATTTTTAGTGGAGAAGGGGTTTCACCATGTTGGCCAGGCTGGTCTTGAACTCCAGACCTCAGGTGATCCGCCTGCCATGGCCTCCCAAAGTACTGAGATTATAGGCATGAGCTACTGTGCCCAGCTGTAACCATCTCATTTTAAAACCAAGGACAGAGAACATAAGCATTTATCTCCAGAAATACAGTAAGACAGAAGGGAACAGAACATGGGAGGGAGGAAACCTTAGAGAAATTCGGGAAGGAACGTCGCAGTGTCTGTGGGAGCTGCTCACCCGCAGATCGTTGGAGGCAGCCTGTGTTCTTCACACCCCACAGCCACCTTGTCCGCTGCCACTGTGAGGCGCCTGGGTAGCCAGCTGCTTTGTGAGATTGGTTGTTTTGAGCTAAGCCTGGGAGGAAAACAGGATTAAAGCAGAGGAGTAAGATTGGGTTTGATGAATGTTTAACACAATACAATTTTGGGCCTGGCACAGTGGCTCACGCTTGTAATCCTAACACTTTGGGAGACCAAAGCAAGAGGATTACCTGAGGTCAGGAGTTCGAGACCAGCCCAACCAACATTGGTGAAACCCTGTCTCTACTAAAAATACAAAAATTAGTTGGTCGTGATGGTGCATGCCTGTTATCTCAGTTACTTGGGAGGCTGAGACAGGAGAATTGCTTGGAGGCAGGAGACTCGCTTGAACCCAGGAGGCGGAGGTTGTAGTGAGCCGAGATCGTGCCACTGCGCGCCAGCCTGGGTGACAGAGTGAGACAGTGTCTCAAAAAAAAAAAAAATTCTGTATATTCACTCACTCAGCAAACATCGGTTGATAATCAACAACTTGCCAGGCACCGTGTTTAGCTCTGGGAGTGCAAAGATAAGAGAGTCAGCAATTTATCAGTTTGTTATGGTGATATTTCCTGTTAGTTTTGTAGGGGACTTATTTTTCTCTCTTGTTAGGTCGAGCCATTGATTTTAAAACAGATGCTTCTGATCTGTGGGTGAATGTGCCTTTGAGGTATAATTGACAATAATAATCTGTACATACTTAAGGCATAAAATCTTGATATGTTTGGACATACGTATACACAGTTGCCACCATCATTACAACCAAGATAGTCACTGCATCCAATACTCCAGAAAGTCTGCTTCCACGACTTGAGATTCTCTTTTATCCCAGTGCCACCCGTCCCTTCCCCAGGCAACCACTGATCTACTTTCTGTCACCATGCATTAGATTATATTTTGTAGAATTGTATATGAACTGGATCATACAGTACATGTCCTTTTATAGTCTGGCTTCTTTCACCCAGCATGCTTCTTTCACACGTCGCATGGTCTTCATAGTTTATTCCTTTTCATTGCTGGGTAGCTTTCCATCATCTGGATATACTACAGTTTCTTTATCCATACACGTGTTGGTGGATATTTGGGTGTTTCCAGTTTTAGACTATTCAAAATAAAGCCTTTGTGAACGTCAGCATACAAGTGTTTGTATGGAGATGTGTTTTTATTTCTCTGTGGTAAATACCTAAGATGAAATTGTTGAATCATAAGGTAGGTATATGTTTAGCTTTAAAAAATACTTTCAAACAACTTCCAAAGGAGTTGTACTATTTCATATCCACGCCAGTAGTGTATGAGAGTCTAGTTCATCTGCATTCTTTCCAACACTTGGTGTGGTTAGTCTGTTTAATTTTAGCCATTCTACTAGGTAAGTAGTGGTACCTCGCTGGGGTTTTAATTGGCATTTGCCTAATGACTAATGATGTTGAACATTTTTTTTATGTGCTTATTTGCTATCCATCCATCATCTTTGGGTGAACTGTTCAACTCTTTTGCCAATTTTTAATTGAGCTTTCTGTTTCTTATTTGATATTATTATTGTTTTTTAATATTTCTTTCTCTATTACTGAGTTTTGAGTTCTTAAATGTTCTAGATATAAGCCTTTTATCAGATATGTGATTGCAAATATTTCCCCCAGTCTGTAGCTTGTTTTTTCATTCTCTTAGCAGGGTTTCATTCTCTTAGTTTGTTTCAAAGAGCACACATTCTTAATTTTGAAGAAGTTCAGTTTATAATTTTTTTTTCTTTTATGGACCGTACATTTAGTGTCAGATCTAAGAAATCTTTTTTTGAGATGGAGTCTTGTTCTGTTGCCCAGGCTGGAGTGCAGTGGTGCGATCTCGGCTCACTGCAACCTCCGCCTCCCAGGTTCACGGCATTCTCCTGCCTCAGTCTCCCAAGGAGCTGGGACTACAGGCGCCCTCCACCACACCTGGCTAATTTTTTTTTTTTTTTTGTATTTTTAGTAGAGATGGGGTTTCATGGTGTTAGCCAGGATGGTCTCGATCTCCTGACCTCATGATCTGGCTGCCTCGGCCTCCCAAAATGCTGGGATTACAGGTGTGAACCACCACGCCCGGCCAGATCTAAGAAATCTTTATCTAACTTAAGGTCACAAAGATTTACTCCCATTTTTTTTCTAGAAGTTTTTAGTTTTAGGTTTTAAATTTATAACTGTGATCTATTTTGAGTTAATCTTTGCATGTAGTCTGGATCCAAGTTTTATGTAGTTCATTTTTGTTGGCCTATGTGTAAACAGCCGTTCCAGCATGAACTATTGAAAAAATGATCTTTTCTTCTATCTTTTATTAGAGAAAACTTCTTTAGTTTTCTTAGTATCTAGAGAAAACTACCTTTTCTCAGACTGAATTGTCTGTGCATCTTTGCTAAAAATCAGTTGTGTGTGTGTGTGTGTGTGTGTGTATATATATATATAGACAAGTGATATATAATATATTATATATATTATATATAATATATATGTTATATATGTTATATAATTATATTATATGTTATATATAACATAATATAATATATTTATATTTTATATAATATATATAAAATATATAAAATATATAATATATATAATATATAAATATATAATATATTTATATTTATATATAATATATAATATTTATATATTTATATATTTATACCTCATATATATATTTATATATATAAAATATCTATCATTGTGGTAGACCATATATATATGGGTCTGTTTCTGAACTTTTCATTCCGTACCATTGATCTGTTTGTCTATCATATTGTCAATACCACACTGTTTTGATTACTGTAGTTTTATAATAACTCCTAAAGTAGGTAGTGTAAGTCTTCCAGTTCTGTTCTTCTCTTTCAAAGACCTACATTAGGTCCTTTGCATTTCCATAAGAATTTTTTTTTTTTTTCTGTAAATTTCTAGGGGGAAAAAAGCCTGCTTAGACTTTGATTGGGAATGTATTAAATCCACACATCACTTTGGGGAGAATTAATATCTTCAAAATATTGAGTCTTTTAATCTATGACGTGATATATCTCCATTTAGGTCACTAATTTCTCTCAGCAATGTTTTATAGTTTTCAGTATACAGACATTACATATCTTTCATGTAATTCATCAATAAGTATTTCATATTTTTATGTATTTTTTTAAATTCCAATTTCAAATTGCTCATTTGTGTTTTTTAGACATACAACTTAATTTTGTGTATTAATCTAGTATTGTACAACCTTGTTAGACTAACTTATTAGTTCTACTAGCTTTTCTGTAGATTCCATAGGATCTTCTCAGCTGATCATGTCGTCTGTGAATAAAGCCAGCTTTACCTTTTCCTTTCCAATCTCAACTGCTGTTTCTTTCTTTCCTTTTATTGCACTGGCTATAATGTGGAATAGTGTTGAATAGAAGTGATAAGAGTAGACATCCTTGTCTTATTCCCCATCCTAAAAGAAAAACATTCAGTGTTTCACCATTAAGTATGATGTTATCTGTAGGGGTTTTTGAGATGTCCTTTATCAAGTTGAGGAAGTTTCCTTTTATTTCTTGTTTGCTGAGAACAGGAATGCATGTTAGAATCTGATAAATTATTTTCCTGCATATATTGAAATGATCATTTTTTGTTTGTTGATATAGTGAACCATATTGTTTGTTTTAAAACTGTTAAACTGGGGTAAACTCTACTTGGTCACACTGTATTTTCCTTTTAATATATTGTTGGATTTGGTTGGCTAAATTTTTTTATTGCATCTATGTCCCTGAGAGAGATTGGTGTATAGTTTTCACTAATATCTTTGATTTTGTTGTGGCAATGCTGGTCTTATTGGATGAGTTGGGAAATATTTGCCCCTCTTCAATTTTCTGGAAGAGTTTGTGTAGAATTGGTATTATTTCTTTAATTTAATTAGATTAATTAATTAATTTAATTAATTAATTGATTGACTTAATTAGATCCCATTTGTCAATTTTGGCTTTTGTTGCCATTGCTTTTGGTGTTTTAGTCATGAAGTCCTTGCCCACGCCTATGTCCTGAATGGTACTGCCTAGGTTTTCTTCTAGGGTTTTTATGGTTTTAGGTCTAACATTTAAGTCTTTAATCCACCTTGAATGAATTTTTGTATAAGGTGTAAGGAAGGGATCCAGTTTCAGCTTTCTACATATGGCTAGCCAGTTTTCCCAGCACCATTTATTAAATAGGAAATCCTTTCCCCATTTCTTGTTTTTGTCAGGTTTGTCAAAGATCAGATGGTTGTAGATTTTTGGTATTATTTCTGAGGGCTCTGTTCTGTTCCATTGGTCTATATCTCTGTTTTGGTACCAGTACTGTGCTGTTTTGGTTACTGTAGGCTTGTAGTATAGTTTGAAGTCAGGTAGCGTGATGCCTCCAGCTTTGTTCTATTTGCTTAGGGTTGTCTTGGCAATGTGGGCTCTTTTTTGGTTCTACATGAACTTTAAAGTAGTTTTTTCCAATTCTGTGAAGAAAGTCATTGGTAGCTTGATGGGGATGGCATTGAATCTGTAAATTACCTTGGGCAGTATGGCCATTTTCACGATATTGATTCTTCCTGTTCATGAGCATGGAATGTTCTTCCATTTGTTTGTATCCTCTTATTTTGTTGAGCAGTGGTTTGTAGTTCTTGAAGAGGTCCTCCACATCCCTTGTAAGTTGGATTCCTAGGTATTTTATTCTCTTTGAAGCAATTGTGAATGGGAGTTCACTCATGATTTGGCTCTCTGTTTGTCTGTTATTGGTGTATAGGAATGCTTGTGATTTTTGCACATTGATTTTGTATCCTGAGACTTTGCTGAAGTTGCTTATCAGCTTAAGGAGATTTTGGGCTGAGATGATGGGGTTTTCTAAATATACAATCATGTCATCTGCAAACAGGGACAATTTGACTTCCTCTTTTCCTAATAGAATACCCTTTATTTCCTTCTCCTGCCTGATTGCCCTGGCCAGAACTTCCAACACTATGTTGAATAGGAGTGGTGAGAGAGGGCATCCTTGTCTTGTGCCAGTTTTCAAAGGGAATGCTTCCAGTTTTTGCCCATTCAGTTATAATATTGGCTGTGAGTTTGTCATAAATAGCTCTTATTATTTTGAGATATGTCCCATTAATACCTAGTTCATTGAGAATTTTTAGCATGAAGGGTTGTTGAATTTTGTCAAAGGCCTTTTCAGCATTTATCGAGATAATCATGTGGTTTTTGTCTTTGGTTCTGTTTATATGCTGGATTATGTTTATTGATTTGTGTATGTTGAACCAGCCTTGCATCCCAGGGATGAAGCCCACATGAACATGGTGGATAAGCTTTTTGATGTGCTGCTGGATTCGGTTTGCCAGTATTTTATTGAGGATTTTAGCATTGATGGTCATCAGGGATATTGGTCTAAAATTCTCTTTTTTGGTTGTATCTCTGCCAGGCTTTGGTATCAGGATGATGCTGGCCTCATAAAATGAGTTAGGGAGGATTCTCTCTTTTTCTATTGATTGGAATAGTTTCAGAAGGAATGGTACCAGCTCCTCTTTGTACCTCTGGTAGAATTCGGCTGTGAATCCGTCTGGTCCTGGACTTCTTTTGGTTGGTAGGCTGTTGATTATTGCCTCAATTTCAGAGCCTGTTATTGGTCTATTCAGAGATTCAACTTCTTCCTGGTTTAGTCTTGGGAGGGTGTATGTGTCCAGGAATTTATCCATTTCTTCTAGATTTTCTAGTTTATTTGCATAGAGGTGTTTATAGTGTTCTCTGATGGTAGTTTGTATTTCTATGGGATCGGCTTCTGCATAGCAAAAGAAACTACCATCAGAGTGAACAGGCAACCTACAAAATGGGAGAAAAATTTTACAATCTACCCATCTGACAAAAGGCTACTATCCAGACTCTACAAATAACTTAAACAAATTTACAAGAAAAAAATCAAACAACCCCATCAAAAAGTGGGTGAAAGATATGAACAGACACTTCTCAAAAGAAGACATTTATGCAGCTAACAAACATATGAAAAAATGCACATCATCACTGGCCCATCAGATAAATGCAAATCAAAACCACAATGAGATACCATCTCACACCAGTTAGAATGGCAATCATTAAAAAGTCAGGAAACAACAGGTGCTGGAGAGGATGTGGAGAAATAGGAACATTTTTACACTGTTGGTGGGACTGTAAACTAGTTCAACCATTGTGGAAGACAGTGTGGCAATTCCTCAAGGATCTAGAACTGGAAACACAGTTTGACCCAGCCATCCCATTACTGGGTATATACCCAAAGGATTATAAATCATGCTGCTATAAAGACACATGCACCCGTATGTTTACTGTGGCACTATTCACAATAGCAAAGACTTGGAACCAACCCAAATGTCCATCAATGATAGACTGGATTAAGAAAATGTGGCACATATACACCATGGAATACTATGTAGTATAAAAAAGGATGAGTTCATGTCCTTTGTAGGGACACGGATGAAGCTAGAAACCATCATTCTGAGCAAACTGTCACAAGGACAGAAAACCAAACACCACGTATTCTCACTCATAGGTGGGAATTGAACAATGAGAACACATGGACACAGGAAGGGGAACATCACACACCGGGGCCTCTTGTGGGGTGGGGGGAGGGGGGAGGGATAGCATTGGGAGATATAGCTAATGTTAATGACGAGTTAATGGGTGCAGCATACCGACATGGCACATGTATACCTATGTAACAAACCTGCACGTTGTGCACATGTACCCTAGAACTTAAAGTATAATAATAATAAAAAAGGAATTGGTATTATTTCATCTTTAAACATTTATTATAATTCACCAATGCAGCCATCTGGTCCTAGAGATCCCTTTCTGGTAAAAATTTAACTACAAATTCTATTTCTTTAATAGATGTTGGACAATTCAGGTTATCTATTTGTTCTTGAATGAGGCTTTGTTATTTTGTACCTCTCTAAGGAATTTAAGCATTTCATCTAAGTAGTCAAGTATTTTGGCATAAAGGTCAGATTTTCTTATTTTAATTCTGCAGAATCTGTAGTTGTAATAATCTCATTTCTGGTGTATGTAATTTGTTTCTTCTCTTTTTATTAATCTGGCTAGATATATATCAATTTCATCTGTCTTTTCTAAAAACCAAATTGATTTTCTTTATTTCCCTTTTTAATTTCACTGATTTCTCCTCTGATATTTATTACTAACCATATTTTGTGTACCATGGGATTAACCAGCTCTTATTTTTCTAATTTCTTAAAGTAGAAGCTGCATTCATTGATTTGAGACCTTTGTTGTAGACATGCAGTGCTATAAATTTCCTTCTAAGTACTTCGCTTTAGAAGCATCCCATACATTCTGATATATTGTGTTTTCATTTTATTCATTTCACAATCCTTTTAATTTCTCTTTTGGTTTGTTCTTTAACCCCGAGTTATTTAGAAGTGTGTTACTTATTATAAAAATATTTTGGGATACACCAGAGATTTTTTTATTCGTTTGTAACTTGATTCCTTAAATCCATTGTGGTAAAAAAAAAAATGCTTTATATGACTTCAATCCTTTAAATATGTCGAGAGTGATTTGTGGGTCAGAATCTGATCTGTCCATGAGCACTTGAGTAGAAAGTACATTCTGTTGTTCTTCTGTGGAATAGCCTATAAGGGTCAATCAGCTCAAGTTGATGGATAGCTTTGTTCCAGTCTTCTGTATACTTATTTTCTGTCTCCTTTCAGTAATCTGTATAGATTACTGTGAGATTATTGTTGACGTTTCCAACCATAATTGTAGGTTTTACTATTTCTCCTTTAGTTCTATCAATTTCTGCTTCAGGTACTTTGAAGCTTTGTTATTACAAACAGAGCTTAAGGTTTACATTTGTCATTTCCTCTTGTCACATTGACCCCTTTATCATTATGAAATGACATTCTTCATCTCTGGCAATATTCATTTCTCTGAAATCTATTTTGCCTCGTATTAATACAGTCATTCCAACTTTCTTTTGATTAGCGATTACCATGGTATATTCTTTTTTCATCCTTTTAATTTTAGCTGATTTTTTTCTCTTTATATGAAAAGATCATTTTTGTAGGACTCATGTAATCGGGTCTTGCTTTTTTATCCAATCTAATTTTAAATTGATCTGTTTAGATCTTTTATATTTACTGTGACTAATGATATGGTTAGGTTTAAACCTGTCATTTTACTATTTGTTTGCCAATCTGTACTTTGTTACATTTTCCTCTTTTTCTGCTTTTTTTGGATTATTTATTTTGTAGGATTTTAAAATAATCTCTTTTTAGCTGTAATTCTGTTATTTCCATGGTTGCTTTAGGGTTTATAGTACAGTTGACCCTTGAACAATATGAGTGAACTGTGAGATGTGTGGTCCGCTTATATATGATTTTTTTTTTTTCTGTAAATACAGTTGGCCCTCCATATCAGCAGGTTCCTCATCTCCAACCAAACTTGAATCAAAAATACAATATTTGCTGGATATGAATCCCATGTGGAGAGAGGGTCAACTTTTTTGTTCTGGTGGTTTAGCAGACCCAACTATGGAACTTGAGTATGCACAGATTTTGGCATCCATGGGTGATCAGAGAACCAATCCCCCAAGGATACTGAGACACAACTGTTTTTATCTTTAACTCATCACAGGCTTTGTTCAGATGATGTTATACCTCTTTGTATAGTGTAAGAAACTTACAGTAACAGTGTCATGTATTCCCTCCCAGTCTTTGTGCCTGTTGTCATACTTCTTACATTTGCAAGTGTTAAAAACCCCACAGAACACTGTTATTTTTCTGTTGAAGTAGCCAGCGACCTTTTAAAGAGATTTTTTAAATAAGGGGAAAAAATGTGTGTTTACCCTTGTAGTTATCTTTTCCAGTGCTTCCAATGCTCTTTATTCCTTTTTAGAGATTTGTATTTCTACCTGGCACCTTTTTCCATATGCCCAAAGTATTTCCTTGTAGTGCAGGTCTGCTGTTGATGAATTATTTTACCTGTGCGTTTCTGAACAGGTCTTTATTTCACCTTTGTTTTTCAAATATTTTTTCACCTGGTATAAAATTCTAGGATGACAGGTTTTTTTCTCCAGCGCTGTAAATGTGTTGATCCACTTTCCTCTTACTTGTATTGTTTTCAGTAGGAAATTTGCTGCCATTCTTAAATCTTTTTGTTTTGTTGCATGTGTCTATTTTCTGTTCTTTACTTCTGTATCAGTGGTTTTGATCAATTTGATTATGAGCTGAATTGATGTGATTTTCTTCATGTTTCTTCTTGTTGTGGTTTGTTATTCCTCTTGCATCTGTTGGTTTACAATTTTGAACAAATTTTGAGAATATTCAGCATTATATCTTCAAATATTTTTTTATCACCTCCTTCATCTTCTCTCCTTCAGGTAATCCGGTAACCAATATGTGCTACAGTTTACTGATGCCATTTATTTTAAAATCTTTCTTTCTGTGTTTTTATTTTGGTTTGTTTCTATTGCTACATCTTCAATTTTCTGAATCTTTTCTTCCCTGTTTAATCTTCCATTAATCTCATCCAGTGTAATTTTCATCTTGGAAATTGTGGTTTCACCTAAAAATTCAATTTCGGTGTCTTTACATCTTTCATGTACCTACTTTTTGAATATACAGAATACTTTATAATCATTATTTCATTGTTCTTGTCTGATAATTCCAATATGTTTTAATTGATTTTTCTCCTAACTAGTTTCATAATTTCCTACTTCTTTGCATGTGTGGTAATTTTTTATTGAATTTCACACACTGTGACTTGTACTTATTGCATGCTGATATTTTTGTATTCTTTATAAATATTTGTCACATTTGTTCTAAGGCCCAGTTACTTGTAAACATTGAATTTCACACACTGTGACTTCTACTTATTGCATGCTGATATTTTTGTATTCTTTATAAATATTTGTCACATTTGTTCTAAGGCCCAGTTACTTGTAAACAGTTTGATCCTTTAAGGTATTACTTTTAAGATTCGTTAGGTGGAACCAGAGAAGCATTGAATCTAGGGCTAACTATTCCCCATGACTAAAACAAGATCCTTCTGATTGTTGTGCCCTATGCCCCATGAATTATGAGATTTTCTTGTCTGGCTGGTGGGAATAGCTGTGTATGAATGTTGGGTAATTTTCTTTCCAATCCTTTTAGAAGGGTTCTTTCCCTGACTGAAGTACATTCCTGCACTGATTAGTACTCTGTTGACTACTCAGAAGGAACCCTCAGTTGATTTTCAGGCTCTTTTTTCTAGGTGGTTCTGTCTTAGTATGTTTGGGGAGTTCTATCTACCTTGCTTTCTTAGGTCTCCCAACTTGGAGGTTTGGATGAGCTATGCCAGGGTTCCCCTTCCCTGTGTGATGATATGGGAATCTTCTCAAGGTTTCATAGTAAGCTGGGCCACTGGAGGGCTCACCTCCTTTGTTTTCCAACTTCCTAGAATATAATCTGTTATTGCTTGCTGTCCAGTGTCTTGAAAAGAGTTATATTTAGTCTAGCTTTTTATATGTTTCAGGCAGAAGGGGAAATTCGATCTCTATTCCTCTTTTGGCCAGAAGTGGAAGTCTTGCAAACATTTATATTTAAAATATATTGACAGTGTACAATGATTTGCAAAAAGTATAAAACTTTTTGACTCAATAATCCTACCTCTGGGAATATATCTTAAATATTTCCAAAAAGGAAACAGATGTTACATACACAACATTCTGTACAGCATTATTTGTAATGAGAAATTAGAAGGAATCTATGTTTATCAAAAAGGAGAGGGGTTAAGATCAAGACATATCTATGCAGTGAAGTATTAGTGGTTTATTTTAAATGACAGTTTCTAAGATTTTCAACATTTAAAACACTAATACTAAATGTATTAAAAATATGTTAAAATAGTCCATGGTGTGTCATCATTGGAACTTTATAAAAGTATACACATTCTTGGGAATTAAAAACTCAGAATGGGCCGCCTTCATGTCAGTGGTGTCACTGCTGAGTTGCAATGCTTCCCGCCTGCACTCACACCCACATTCAGACTCCTGTGTTCTGCTCAGCTCTCAGCACTGCCTCCTCTGGCAAGCTATTGTATTGTCACCAGTGTTTTCACAGGACAGGAAGAATCACCTGGCTACAGCCAACTCAGTCATCTTCACCTTTTGTAGTATCTTCTCTCTCCTGACCTTCTCCTTAGACCACTGTCAACCATCACTTACTCGTGGTCTTTGACAGTATCCTTGAGTTGGATTCTTTTGGGGCTTATTCAGGTTTTTTGGGCGGGATGATGTTGAAAAGCCCAAAAGATTTCAAAACTGTCCAGCGTTTGATCACCTTGCTATTGAAAGACGACCCACAACTGACTACTCAGTAGTGTTTTTTGTCCTCCCAGGATCCTCTCTGCGGCTACTTCTCTTGGCTCAGCAGAAAGAGGAATGAGTTAAAGATGAACTGAGCCGCAGGACCGGTGACATCAGTCCTCCTCCACTCAGAAGGAAGCTGTTAAAATAGGACAAGCTGACTTTGCCCTTTCCTCCTTTCTGAATAATAGGCTTCATTTGCATGTGATTATTGTTTACTAATTACCCACCATTCACCTACAGCCCCCACCAATACTACTTCTTCCCTGCACTACATTTTAGCATCTTCCTTGGGCAGGACACGCAAGCCGTTTAAACAGAGCTGCACAGTGATTGTTTTTTTCTCCTTGTGTAAGGTTTGTGCCTCCCTGGGGATGTGTCTATTTTGGTTTTCATCATTATCATATCCTGACCTGAGAGAGAGTGATGAAATCAGCTTAGATAGAGCCTGTGGCCTTAAGTGATTGCTGTTAAAATAACTTCCCTGTGCAAGTTGTATAAAAATATAAGGCCATGAGAACACATTGCTAGGGCTCCTCCCAAGGTCTGGGAAGGGGCCTGCTGGAGTGAGGGACTCTGAAGCATAAGCTTTGTTAGCCTCCCGGTCCCACAACATGGATTATGTTAACTGCCAGTCTTGACCCTTACGTTTCTCTGTGGCAGGTATCCACTGGGAAAGACAGTTGCAGCAAGCTGAGAGAGGCATACTTTTGGAAGGTGAATTCTTTCTAGGGTCCCTAAAATCAAACTCCACATGCAGCAGACTTTTTCACCTGCTTGCTTGTCCAAATTTTCAGGAACTGTCCTTGGGCAGCCAGAGTGAGTGAGTGAGTGAGTGTGTGCCCCTTCTTGGGTAGATGAATTAGCATAAAAAACAGGGTTACACCTTGCCTCAGTTTGTCCTTTGACTTAGAAAGCTGCTTACTGCTGCTCCTTTCTGTCTGAGGGTAGTTAGTCTGGGCCTTGCATCTAACCTGCTGGAGCCCATTCTCAAGCAAGCTTATACTAAAGCCAGAGCTTCCCCAGAACATTGTTGCAAGGCCTTGGAATGAGGACTGTTGAGGATGTTGATAAACAGTTTCCACTGGTGAAACTTAAGTACCAGCAGTCAAATCACTTGTACAACGTTGCTTGTTTGGCAAGAGGCAGTAGGTATGGCCTCAAACACGAGTTTCTTTGGCTTTAGAGTCTGCACTTGCCACTACTTGCCTGGCCTACCTCCCATGTCTTCCCTTCAAAGCTCTTGTGGAGTAACGGGTCTGATCATTCTCCATTCCTGACCATTGCAGTGCTCTGTCCATTTGGCCGAGGTGATTCCTGCCAGATGGGCCTAGCAGAGTGCCTGGTGCTTAACAAATGCTGCAACTGTTTGCATGAGTGGGTGTGTATGTCAGTCTTTAGAAAAGCTAAGAGAGTTTGGGCCAAATGGAGGGTAACACCTCTCATAGATTGCCACAGTTTGGGTTGAAAGACTGGAGAGAGGCCTGCAGCACAGCCTTGCAATAGTTTTTCATTAAAACTTTCTTTCATAGCTTTGTGTGTGTGTGTGTAAAGAGCAGCTGTTTTTTTTTCTCTTTTTTTGTTTGTTTAAGGAAATATTTAATTATAGTGTATAGAGCAGTGTTTGTCAACCTTCTGTTCAGAATCATCCCCCTAAGGTGCCTTTTAATATATTTTTTTCCGAATCACCCCCACACCCCAACCCTCATGAAATTTAAATTCCGCAGACATTCTGTTTATGTATTCTGCCCCTGTGGAGGGCTGTACACATTTGTGATATCTAAGATGTTTTTGCTCCCAAGAATCAACTTTCATGTTTCTAGCTCCTATTAAGAATTTATGGTCTGAAGTATTTATTCCATTTCAGTAGCTGATAACATGAGAAATGCTTATATAATTACAGAAATGAAAACAAAATACTAGTCATTGATTGACAGCCAGTAATCACTATTAGGATGGCAAAACAATTCTGTTCTAATGAACACGTAATTACAGCTGCTGGGGAATAGCTATTAAATAAATGGAATCTAATGTGTTGGCCCAGGAGACAGGATGGGTGGTGGTGAGGTCTCGAGACACTCAGCCTTGTCTCATGGGTCAGCTCCGTAGGGCCGGGCTAGTCTCATACCTGTTTGTGCACAAGGAAACACCTCCCAGGACTGTTAGAGCACACGTCCAGGTCAGGAGGCCTTAGTTGCATTTATGATTTTCTGCTGTGGCTATTAGGCTGCTCGTTTTTTGAGAAGTAGAATTTTTGATATGATTTGATTTTGACTTTTTTTTTATTGTGGATATATCATAAAAACACATTAACCATTTTTGTACAATTCAGTGACATTAAATATCTTCATAATGTTGTGCCACCATCACCACTATTTATTTCTAAAACTTTTTCATCACCCTAAACAGAAATTATATACCTATTAGGCACTAGCTCCTCAATCTTCCTTACCCCCACTCCATCTTTGTTCTTTGTACACTGTCAATTTACAGCTGACAGAGATGATTGAGTGTGGTCACAATAGGAAGATTTCTGGTTCTTTGACCATTATGCTTGTGTTGATATTGTTCTAGGCCATAAAATACACAAAACCAATATGATTAAAAATATGTTGGGCAGGCTAGTAATACTTCCCAAGAATTTAGGTTTCACTACATGGTAGGCAAGTGACTACTACTACACTGTTTACTTTATTTTATTTTATTTTTTGAGATGGAGTCTCACTCTGTTACCCAGGCTGGATGGAGTGCAATGGTGCAATCTTGGCTCACTGCAATCTCTGCCTCCCGGATTGAAGCAGTTCTCCTGCCTCAGCCTCCCAAGTTGGGATTACAGGCACCTGCCATCACTCCCGGCTAATTTTTGTATTGTTAGTAGAGACAGGATTTCGCCATGTTGGCCAGTCTGGTTTTGAACTCCTGACCTCAGATGATTCACCTGCCTTGGCCTCCCAATGTGCTGGGATTACAGATATGAGCCACTGCACCCAGCCATGACTACTACACTGGATCTTCATTTTTAAAAAGTCCCATTGTAGAGGTCTATAATAAAGGAATAAAGTCCTCTGAAAAGAAAGTAAGGGACTGTCTTGTTTAAAAACATTATTTACTATGTTGCATGATATGATTTAAAAATGTTTAAGAGTTGAAATTTTGAAACCGTATCTATCAAACATGCAGCTGTGCAGCTTAGCAAATATGGATGACATTCAGATGCCATTTCTAGCCATTTGGAGCCTGCTGGGCTGAAGGGGACCAGCACCTCCTACTTCGGCCCTATCCACAGTTCTCTGCCTCATTGGAGAGCAGGACGTGGAAACTTAGGTTATTCCTGGGCTTGCCATTGAGCTTGGTTTTGGTAAGAAGCGGGTGTCGATGCTGAGCCTGCTAGGGAGAGCCATAACTCAAGCACAGCCTTTAAAGTAATAGTTTGGTTTAGCATTGAGCAGTGGCTCATATCCCTGGCTGTACAGGAGACTCACCTGTGGAGCCCTGACCAACACCAATGCCAGATCTACCCACATGCCCAGGTCAATCAGGTGCTGGAAGTGAGATCCAAGGGGTGGGGAGGGGCAGTGGTTTAAGGCTCTGACGTGATGATTCTCCTCTGTGGCCAGGCCTGGGAACCCTGAGCCTGTCAGTCAGGGCCTGGGATGTCGGCCATCAGGTAATCGCAGGACACAGGTTCTGTGGCCTTTGCAGGGGCCCAGCAGCAAGTCCCCTCAGGTACGTGTTTCTAGACACAGAGTCTTCATGGTTGGTGAAATTTTAGTAAGGAAGTTGAGTAAATTCAGGGTTTTTAAAGTTAAAATTCTAAAAGTGTTGAAATCCTAAAAAGAACAGAATTAATATACTAGCATATACTCTTATTGTTTTACATAACATCCAAAAATCTATTTCTGATTTTTACAGAGGACTGATTTTTGAAGGGTTGTATATTAATAAGGCAGGTTTGTGGAATCATGTCTGAAACTTCAGACGGCAGATAGAAATACCTAGTGGAAGCTTGCTCCCTAGTGCCAGACACTTCATATTACACCCCTGCAGGGGCTTTCCAGTAATGTTACCTTGGAGCTGGCAGGTTTGGAGGTCTTTGGGTTAAACCCTTGTGTCTCTCAGATGATACCATTGAAGTCCAGAGAGGTTAATTAGCATAACAGCATCAAGAACAGCCTACCATCAGCCACGTGCTGTGCTGATACATCAGCATATTTCATCCTAGCCATAAGGGATCCAGGTTGGACTTGTCTTCCATCTTATGACTGCGTAAGCTCCATAGTTTTTGGAAGTAGGAAATGGTGGCGATTACATGCATTACATTCTCTGTGGGTTTAAGTCCCATGAGTTTTCTTGATGCAGTACTGTCCTAGAAGCAAAAATCAGGGGAACTATTCTGGTACCTTTTCTTTTCTCATGCCCTGGAAACTCGTGTCTTCTCCCAGCTACATGTGCCCCATCCCTTAAGGTATGTTTCTTGTCAGCCTCTCCATGAATTCTCCTCTAATTACTCAGGCCCATATCAGCCTCACCCTTCTCTGAATCTGGGTGTTTATGAGCTCCATTCCACTCTGCTTGGGCTTAATTACTCATCTCTACACCTGGTGTCCATTGTCTCTGTCACCTGGTAAGCAGGGATGTCAGTCAGGGACAGATGCCCTAAGTGTATGTGTCCTGCATGGGCCGTCACTAGGCCAGGAGGAGCTGCTTTTCCCAGGTTCACTGGCCAAGCCCTTGTCACTGACTCGGTGTCACCCCAGGTCCCAGTGGGAAGAGCCAGAGTTAGTGTGAGCACATGAGCGTGAATGAGACGGTCCAGCCACTGCTGACCCTGCTGCAGAGTCCATTTCTGGTTCATCCCACCTGTGGCTCTGACCTGTTTTGGAGAGGCTGTATGCTTCCATTGGTATTTCATTGGATGTAAGTCTTAGAAGATCATTATAGAACAGGTCATTAAAATGACTGTTTTTCTTTCCATAGAGAACCTAAAAGTCTGCCAAAAAAAAAAAAATTTTTTTTTTTTTCTTTTTTTTGAGACAGAGTCTCGCTCTGTTGCCCAGGCTGGAGTGCAGTGGCGCAATCTCGGCTCACTGCAAGCTCTGCCTCCTGGGTTCACGCCATTCTCCTGCCTCAGCCTCCCGAGTAGCTGGGACTACAGGCGCCCGCCACCACACCCGGCTAATTTTTTTGTATTTCTAGTAGAGACGGGGTTTCACCATGGTCTCAATCTCCTGACCTCGTGATCCACCCGCCTCGGCCTCCCAAAGTGCTGGGATTACAAGCGTGAGCCACCGCGCCCGGCCAGCCAAAAATTTTTAGAGGTTCAAAACTTGATAATCTGTTACACCTTCCTTCATTCCTTTGGTGTCTCCTTATCTAAAGTATGGGGGACTGTAGAACACAAAAGACTGGGAGAGGGTGAGGAGCATAGGTGTAACTGAGGCTGCTACAGCCCAGCAGTAATGAAGCACACGTTTCTGTACAGGTGGCTGATGAGGGCTTCTTTTAAATCTTTAGCATGGGAACCTGGGATATAAACTTTGTTGCTGTTGGGAAGATGAATGAATAGGCCAGAAACAAACCAGTCTTCTGTGTGCATTAGATGGGAGAAGATGCAGAGAGCTTGGCTACATAATGTCCTGCTGGGAAGGAAGGTCTATCAGAAAGAAGTACATCAATGTCAATGATTCTGTTTGGAAGGCCTGGGGAGGAGGGAAGGGGGACGGGCCCTCCCTCCTTTGAGAGTTACTAAGAGTTAAGCTTGTAAGTGTTAGGGGAGAATATTAGGTCTGATTTATTTAACAACTTTTTTGGGGGACCTTTTTTAGGAAATGGTCATTCTAAGGTAGAGAGACGGTAGTAATCTGAGACTGCTTTAGAAAAATTTGCATTGCAAATGCTGCTGAATGTCAGCAAGGGACTCAAAACTTTGACACCTTGTTGGAGCTCTTTGTGCTGATTAAATTCTTGTCTCCAGCCTAGAATTGGCAGCTTATTCTCCTTAATTTTCATGCTGTAATAGGTATTGAAAGAGTATTTCTTTGACAGTTGCCCTTGGGGAAAACTGGACGGAGCTTGTTATTTAGGGCAGACAATTAAGTGGAAAAGAATAATAACTAGACTCCAAGGTCTTCATTTAGTTCCAAGAATGTCAACAATATCAACCTCTTTTTAATATTTACTGCGGGCTCTGGTGAATAATGGAAATTAGGGGTAGACAAATCCAGTTCAGAGTTAAGAAGAGTGAATTTTAATGGTCTGATTAAAATTAATTGAAATCCCTTCTTTAAGATGAATTAGCCCTTCCCAGAAGATAAGGGGTGAGTGATACTAATAGTTTTGTTTTGTTTTTCTCTCCGGAGATTACTTTGATTTAAAAACTCACTGCACATTTTCAGAGCTCCTGTGTTCTGATTGAAGAAAGCAGTGCCTATCTTGGTGCTTAGTGCTGGGCTCGTGGAAGAACCGATTGTACCTTACAGTATCCCCATCTTCATTCCCAATGTGCAAATCACAGATCATTTCTCCCAAAACAAAACCCTAGTTACCACTGATATTTGCTTGTAGCAGAATGTTGCCCTGTGGTAAGGTAAGTTTCTTTAATGTTTCATACCATTCATTTATTTTTTTTCTGTACTTTTGGTAGAAATAAATAGGAATTATTTCCAGTCACATTCTCAAATGGCAAAATATCTTATCAAATGGCAACAGAAAAGTATTTTCTTTATACTGCTTCTGTAAAAGAAAATCAAGTCAAGAGTGGGAAGACTGGGAAGACAGACAAGCCAAAATACTCACACATCAGTGAGAGGAATCTTGCATTTCATGGTGGAACTCTGTGGCCTCAAATATGTGAGTGGACACTTGGTTTTTAAAACCAAAGTCTTGTCTCATACATAAAAAGGGCTGGCTTGTGGTAAAAGTTGTGATATAGTTATAGTTATAATAATACTTTAAAAAACTGCATTTAAAATACTTAGACCTAAACTAGATAACTCCCTTAAACAGGATTATATCTCTGTGCCCATTTACAGAACACATACAACCTTAATTTCACTGTCATATAGAAAAAGGAAGAATGGATGAGGGATTGATTAAAAGATTACACAGAGCAGCAATATTTAAGAGCTGTTTGTGCAAAAAGTCAGATGATTTTGCCAGGAAGAGATCATCTTTCAACTTCATCAATGGCATTTTGGTATCTTTGGCTGAAGGACAGGACATGAACAAGCAGGCAAATAACTAATTTGGTATCGGATCCTTGTATGTATCTCCAATGTGTAAGAAAACATTTTTAAAAATTTTAAACATTTTTAAAAAATCAAGTCTAGCTCTGTTTGTAGAATGAATATTTTATATGTAAGGACTTCTTTTAAATGTAAGGCATGTTTAACTTACAGAAAATCGATAAGTTTCGAGTCAAAGCCTTCCGATGGTAGCAAAAGGTTCAGAGACAAAGGAGCCCAGATGGTCTGGGCAGGAAGCTGAAGGGCCAGAGGGTTGGCTGGAGGTGTAGTGGGGACCCTGGGCCCTGTCCCAAGCAAGAGGGAACCAGAAGGTGTTCCAGCTTCAGCTGAAGTATTTCATGCCTTGGAAAAGTCATTGGTAAGAACACCTAGTATGGATTTGAAAAGGAGTGGGCATCAAAGGCGGGAGACCAGCCAGGACCCGCAGTTGCTATAGGCCAAGAGAGATCATGGAATTTGAACCTGTTGCAGTAGTGGAGAGGAAGAGAAGACCTGTCTCAGAGGAACAATTAAGGGAATTGAGTGAGACTCACTGAAGGTGGAGAATGAGGAAAGGGAAGGAGTCTGGAATAGCAGATTTCAAACTTTTCTGGTTGGAGACCTACAGGAAAAAAATGATATTTATATAAAATGAAACTAAGAACAATATTTCCCTTAATAAGTGCAGTGTACTCCATTTTCTATTCTATTTCATTTATTGAAAAATATGCATTACTGGTCTTATTAGATTGATTTTTACAACTTTCTAGTGGTATTTGAAAATGCAGGTGTACAGTGAGCTCCAGTGTCTAGCCTGGGTGACTGGGTGATGTGTCCTGTTAACAGGGTCCCTTAGGACCTACTGAGGTAGGCAGGGTGGGGAGTGTCTAGTGCTGAGGGGGAAGGGAAGTCAAAACCCTTCAGTCCTGCTTCCAGCAAAGCATCTGGGAGTTAGCCGTTGTCTGTGAGGCTTCCTTTGAACGGTTCATTGCAGTAAAGGGCCACCAGCTTTAAAAAGGAAGGGAAGAAGAAAAGGAAGTAAAGAAGGGAGGAAGAGATGGAGGAAAGGAAAAAGAAGAGAAAGGATTAAAAACCATGGGCTTAGCATGCTGAGACAGAATTGCGAATGGACCCTGGGCCCACGAGTTGCTCGATCCAGGCCACCTTCCACGTTGCTGCTAGATTTCTTATTGTAAAAACAGAGCAAGGAGGAGTTTTGGTTTGGAGTAAGATAGAGTAAGTACACAGGACTCTGTCTTTCCCAATGAATTCAACTATAAAACCTATAAAGACAACTATTCAATTGTCTTTCCCAATAAATTCAAGGATAAAATACTCAAAGCAACTATTTGAAGACTTTGAAGAGTAAATGGTAGGAGGCAGATTGGGGAAGAAGACTAGAACTTGAAATAGTGAACTGACAGTGCTTTTTACATCTTTCTTGTGGTATTCTCTGGTCTGGACTCAAATTAGCGTAAAACCCAGAAGTGGACTTGGGTGTGGACAGAGAGAATTCAAGATCTTTCTATTTCTGGCTTGAGTAGGAGTCGTCTCACATGTTTCTCACTCTGTTATCTTGCCCCCTCTCCCCCAGGTAATCCCATGGTGAGAACAGCAGGGGCATATGGGCACCTAAAACTCTGAGGAGTAGGGTGGAAACTCACTCACAGAAGTCTGTTTTTTCCTTCTCTGTTCTTCTGCTTGGCCCCAGTTGTGGCTAGCTATAGTCATAGAAATTAAGTAGCTGGACAAGTTAAATAATGCTCCGGCTCTCTGGCTGAAGGACTAAGAAGCGGGAGCCTCAGCTGGGTGTGGTGGCTCATGCCTGTAATCCCAGCACTTTGGGAGGCTGAGGCAGGTGGATTACTTGAGGTCAGCAGTTTGAGACCAGCCTGGCCAACCGGACAAAATCCCATCCTACTAAAAATACAAAAAAAAAAAAAATTAGCTAGCTATGGTGGTGCACATCTGTAATTCCAGTTGCTCGGGAGGCTGAGGCACCAGAATCACTTGAACCGGGGAGGCAGAGTTTGCAGTGAACCGAGATGGCACCACTGCACCCCAGCCTGGGTGACAGAGCAGACTCTGTCTCAAAAAAAAAAAAAAAAAAAAAAAAAGTGGTGGAGGGAGCCTCAAGGAACCTAAAAGTATCAGGAATATAATGGAGAAGGAGAAGCTCAGGAATGTGAAAGTTTTATGTGAACCCCTGGGCTCCACACAGACTGCATGCATGAGTCTAACCCTAAACAGCATAGCAATGACTTTGAGAACTGAACAAGATAGATACTGCCCAGACCCCAGACTGTCGACTTTGTAGTACACATACAGAGCTGAACCAAATGGCACAGCAAGGGCTCTGAAAACTGAACTGATATTAGAGCCACAGAAGACAGGTCAGAACTTGTGACTCAAACTGAACCAGGTTAATTGCCTGCTTAAACAAAAATGTCAACATTTTCTGTAATATTTAAACAAAACCCAGAGTTTCATAACATTATTTTTAAAATATCCAGGAGATAAGCCAAAATTACTTGGCACACAATAAACTAGGAAAATCCCAACTTGCATGGGAAAAGATAGATCACTACCCTGGGCCAAGTTGATACAGATACTGGATTTGTCAGTTTTTAATGCAGCCATTATGAAAATGCTTCAGGAAGTAAGAGTGAACATTACTGAAATGAATAGAAAGATGGAAAGTCTCAGTAAGAAATAGAAGATACAAAGAACCCAATGGAAAATTTAGAAACGAAAGATACAATAACCAAAGTAAAAAGCTTACCAGATGGGCTCGGTAGCGGATTGGAAATGATAGACCTTAATTAAGACACATTAGTACTTAAATTAAATATGACTGGTCTAATCACAGTAATTAAAAGACAGACATTAATGAATAAATAAAACAAGACCCAACTAAATGCTGCTTACAAGAAACCCACTTTAATTATAATGCTATAGGTGGTTTAAAAGCAAAAGGATGCAGGAAAAAAAACATGCAAACACTAATCAAAAGAAGGTGAAGTGACTATATTAATTATTAGAAGAAGTAGGCTCCAGAGCAAAGAAAATAATTAGAGGTAAAGCAGACATTATAATGACAAAAGAATCAGGTCACCCAGAAAACTAGAGCTTCAAAATTCATAAAGCAAAAAAACAGAACTGAAATAAGAAATAGAAAAAATTCTGTTGTAGTTGGAGACTTCAATACTTCTTTTTTTTGGTAATCAATAGAATTGACAGACTGAAAATCAGCAAAGCTATGAAGGAGCTGAATGGCACCATCAACCAAATAGTTCTAATTGACGTCTTTAGAAAATGCTACCCAACTACAGAGAATACATATTGCTTTCAAATATGCATGAAACATTCACCAATATAAATCATATCATGGGTCATAAAATAAACCATAACCAATTTAAAATAATTGAAATAATGTAATTTCTCAGTGGAATAAAATTAAACTGTAAATCAGTAACAGAAGGATAACATGAATATGTCCAAACTCTTAGAAATTAACACACTTCTAAATAATCCGTGTGTTGAAGAGGAATTCTCAGTGGAAATTAGCAAACATTTTATACTAAATGAAAATGAAAATACAACACATCAGATTTGTGGGATGTGGTTGAAGCAATGCATGAGGGAAATTTCTAGCATTATCTGTGTATATTAGAAAAGAGGGAAATAATAATATAAGCACCTACCTTAAGAAACTAGAGTAAGTAAAGTAAAATAAAACCAAGTAAGTAGAAGGAAGAAAATAATAAAAGTAGAAATTGATGAAGTTGAAAGCAGAGAAAAAAATAGAGAAAATCAATGAAACAGAAAGCTGATTCCATGAAAAGAAAAATAAAGTTGACCAACAAGAATGACAAATGAAAAAAGAGAAGACATGCATTGCTAACATTAGGAATGAAAGGGGATAAAACTTCACTTAAATGAATTATGACAGAATACTATGAACAACTCTCAGCACATAAAATTGATACATTAGATGAAATGGATCAATTCCTTAAATGGATCATTTCCTTAAAAACCACAAACTACCAAAACTCACCCAAGATGAAATGATAACCTGACTAGCCCCATTACTGTAACTATTAAAGAAATTTAATTTGCAGTTAACCTTCTGAACAAAATATCTCCAGCCCCAAATGGTTTCCTGGTGAATTCCACCAAACATTTAAAGATAAAAATAAAACTAATTTTACAAAATCTCTTCTAGAAAACAGAAGAGGAGGAAACACTTCCCAATTCATTTTATGAAGTCGGTATTACCATGGTATGAAAACCAGACATAAAATACACAGAACAATATTTATTATGAACAAAGATGCAAAAAATCCTCAACAAATATTAGTAAATCCAGCAATATATGAAAAGAGTAATATGCCATGGTCAAAAAGGATGCAAGGCTCATTGAGTATTTGAAATTCAGTGAGTGTAACCTACTGCATTAACAATCTGAAGAAGAAAAAGCACAATCATGTCAGTTGATGTAGAAGAAGCAATTGATAAAATTCATTCATTCATGATTTACAAAAAGCTCTTAGAAGACTAGAAATTGGACAAACTTACTTATCTTGATAAAAGGCAATTTATAAAAATGTATGTCTAACATCATAATTAATAGTAAATGATTATTAATGCTTTCTCCCTAACATTAGGAACAAGGCAAGGGTGTTCACTCTCACCACGCCCATTGAATATTATACTGAAAGTCTTCACTAGTGCAATAGGGATGGGAAGAGGGATATAGATTGGGGAGGAAGAAATAAAATTGTTCTTTTTCACAAACAGCATTATTGTCTATATACAAAATTCGAGGAAATCTACAAAAACTAAACAAAAAATTAAACACTCCTAGAACTGATAAGTTTAACAAAGTTATAGGATATAAGGCCAATATACAAATTCAATTTTGTTTCTATATACTAACAATAAACAATTAGGAATGGAAAAGTTTTTAAAACACCATTTGTAATAGCTCCAAAGAATGTGAACTACTTATAATTTTGGCAAAAAATACCATCCCAAACAAACATATATTGTATCTACAGTTGAAAACTATAGAACACTGATAAAAGCAACCTGCAAAGATGTATAATAAATAGACATAACAGGTTTATAGATTAGAAGATTCAGCAGAGTAAAAATGTCAGTTCTCCTAGAATTTATAGATTAACATTATTTCCAGAAAGATTTTGTTGTTGTTGTTGATTTAGACAAGCTGCTTCCAGAATTTGTATTAAAAGGCAAAAGAACAAGAATGGCTGAACCAATTTTGAAAAAGAATGAATAGGAAGAATCATACTACCTGATTTTAACATTTACTCTAAAGCTATGGTGATCCAGATTGTGTGGTATTGGCAAAGGGATGGACAGACCAATGGAACAGAAATAGACCCGTACAAACGCAATCAGTTGATTTTTGGCAAATTTGCCAAAGCAATGAAATAGAAAAAGGGCAGTCTATTTAACAAATGGCATTATAGCAGTTGGACGTATGAAAAAAAATGAACCTCAATCTACGCTTCTTTGTACAACAGTTATCTCAAATTGGATCATACAGCTGCTACATATAAAGAGGAGAAACTACACATTTTTAGAAGAACACGTAAGAGAAAGTCTTTGTGACTTCTAGTTAGGCAAGGAGTTCTTCCACCACTTCTCATGACCCACAGCTGGGTAAGGTTAGCCTGGAGAGCTTGTTCCCTGTTTTCTGGTTTTGAGAGTTGTCCAGCGTGTGCTTCTGTTCATTGGAGGCACTGTTCTAACTCATTCCTCACCACACCCCTGCAAAATAGATAGTATGGTATAGCTGTGTCATTTTTGAGATGAAGAAACTGAAGCACAGAAGGATAAATAAATATACCTTGAGTGTAATAAGTTCCGTGAGTGGCAGAACAGGAAATGCTCTCTTCCTAGACCTGTGGTGCCATCTACCTCTGTGTTCTGATAGACAGTCTCAGCCTCCACATCCTTCTTGAAAACGCAAATCGTGAATTTTCATGGCTCCTGTGACCCAGACGTGTGTTTTCAGGGCATCTGTTTTGCTCTTCTGTGTGGATTTTATTCTCAGGCCCACGTTTAAGGTTGGTGCGTTTTTGCTGCTCATAGTGCGATATTAACCCACATGAATCTATTTAGCGCCATCTTGTGTCTGGAGTGGTTTACAGGCGGGATTGCTTTGTAGTAGGGGGTAGGTACAAAAAAGATGTAGTGGGAAAGATTTGATTACCAAAATATGAAAAATTAGTGTGATCAGATACTTTAATTCCATTAGACATGAACTTTGTAGTGACGCACCTCTTCCAGTGTGATCAGTTAATAGAATGTTGCGGGAAACAGATCAAGTCAGCTTTTAAACCTTAGTTTGCCTTCTCCCACTGTAATAGTGTCCTGGCTTCTTGGGCACTTGGCCAGTACCAGAGGCCCTGAGCTCTTAGGGTGGAGGCCTTCAGTCCCAGCTTCTCAGCCTTGTGGAGAGAGTCTTCCCCGTGGATATACCTTCCAGAAGGCTAAAGAGTCTACCTTCTCTCTCCCTGTGTGGTTAGCTGATTTAAAGGAAGGTGCCAAAATGTACCTCAGGATTGGCCTCATCAACAGTGGGACTCAGAATGGGAGAAGGACAGTGGAGCAAACTCCCCTTCCATAGAGACTTGCCAGTTTGTTTGGGAAGGGAAGGAGGGAAGAAATGGGAAAAAATAGGGCAGAATGGGCTGAATTCTTGGAGCTCTTCCATGAGGTAGGGGCTGCATCTTTCTGCAGGAGGGTGGGGGTAGTGGTGCTAAGAAAGGATGCACTAGTAAAAAAATTCTAAAAACAAAAGCATGTAACACCTTACATTATTCAGTCTTATTTTTGTTCTTTTTTTTTTTTTAAACATATTTTACTTTTCCATTACAGAAGTAATCGATGCTCATATTAGAAAGCTGGGAAATAGAAAAAATAGTAAAAAATACATCCAAAGAACATATACTCAATCACAATGGTTAACATTTTATGGATTTCCTTTTCTTCTTTGTATGCATGAAGATTTGAGTGTTACAACTGGGCACGGTGGCTTATGCCTATAATCCCAGCACTTTGGGATTCCAAGGCTGGTGGATCACTTGAGCCCAGGAGTTTGAAACCAGCCTGGATAACATAAGGAGACCCTGTCTCTACAGAAAAAAAAAAAAAAAAAAATGGGTGTGGTGGCATGTGTCTGTGGTCCCAGCTACTCAGGAGGCTGAGATGGGAGGATCATTTAAGCCTGGGAGGTTAAGGCTGCAGTGAGCCATGATGGCACCACTGCTCCAGCCTGGGCAACAGAGTGAGACCTTAACTCAACTAAAAGAAGATTTGAATGTTTTAGTTAATTATGTGATGTTGCTTTTTACTTATTTTATTTAATTATGTGATGTTGCTTTTTACTTATACTTGCTTTTTTCTTATTTTATGAGAAACATTTTACAAGTTAGGACGTAGCTTTGGTAAATGACTATGTACGCTGAGTTCTAGAACCACGATAGGTATTTGTGTTTTAGTTATTATTTTGGTATATTAAATAATGCTTCAGTGAACACCTTTGCTTCCTTTTTTATTTTGTTTGTTTAAACTTAGAGCTATTTCCTTAGAATAGGTTTCCCAAATCATGATGACTAGGAAAAGGCTTGAAGAGGACTTTCGGGCTTTTAGTATAAACACATACGTGCTCGCCCACCCTGGCTGGAAGTGGGCTCTGCTACTTAGGCAGTGATGGAGATTTTGGTCACATCCCTTCACTTCTCAGAGCCTCAGTTTTTTCTTCTGCCAAATGGAGGTAAAAATACCCACTGCATATGGCTCTTCTATTAATAATACCTATAAAGTCCCTCTGGAGAACTTGGCACACAGTGAGCGCTAAATACATGGTAACTTTACAAAATAATTATAGCCCTAGATAGTCTTATTGCAGGTTTCTACCGGTTTGCCCTACCACCAGCAATGCATGAAGTTATTTAACCTCTCTAGTGTTTGATACATAATCATTTCTTTTTAAAATACCTTTGCCAATTTGAGTGAAAACACTACCTTATTATTGTTTCAATTTGCATTTGTTTTATTATAGTGAGAGTGACCAATTTTGCATGCTATTATAAACAAGTTTGTTGTCTCTCATATAAAATGCCTTTTTTTCTATTGGCATTTAATATTTTCTTACTAGTTTGTATTAACTAAAGAAATATTTCTATTCTTTAACATACTTGTTGTCAAAGATCCACTTATCTAGTATAATTTTATATCAAACTTTTGTATGCTGCATTCAGATGCTACGTACAGATTTCTCATTAGGATGAGAAATGTGATTATAATTATAATCTCTTTGTAATAAATTCTGTGAATTTTTTTATTGTATCTATAATGTTACTTGCAAATTATGACAATATGTATTTCTAACAATTTTGTATCTTATTATTTTTTATATCTTATTAAATTTGCCTGAAATTCTATAGCAGTGTTAAATAATCCATGGGTTTAATGAGCATCATTTAAAAATTATTTCTGATTAGTAGGAATATCTCTAGTGTTTTACCATTAAATAGAATCTGAATCTGTTATTTCTCAAAATATACTGCTTATTGTGTCAAGGATATGTCCAAATAATTTTTAAAATTTTTGAGTTCTTACATATTTAGGAGCATATTTTTTCTCAGAATAATGTGGTTTTTTCTTTTTTCTTTTTTTTTCTTTTTTTTTTTTTTTTTTTTGAGACAGAGTCTTGCTCTATCACTCAGACTGGAGAGTGCAGTGGCACGATCTGGGCTCACTGCAACCTTCACCTCCTGGGTTCAAGCAATTTTCCTTTCTCAGCCTCCTGAGTATCTGGGATTACAGGTGTGCACCACCACACCCATCTAATTTTTGTGTTTTTAGTAGAGACGAGGTTTTGCCATGTTGGTCAGGCTGGTCTTGAACTCCTCACCTCATGTGATCCACCTGCCCTGGCCTCCCAAAGTGTTGGGATTACAGGCGTGAGCCACTGCACCCTGCCACTAATGTGGTTTTCTTATTTGATCTTCTGTTGGATAGGATGCATTTTCTAATATTACATATATATTTGCATACTTATAATTTGTGTATACTGTTTTCTGTTTTGCTCTTTTTAATCAACATATTTCGTGTAGAATGTTTCCTACAACCCACATACAAACTTCGTAATGCATAAAAAAGGAATGTAAAAAAATACATCAATATTTTAAGAACGGTTATCTTTAATTTATGGGAGCATGAATTATTTTCACTTCATTCTTCTGTATTTTTCTAATTTTCTAAAATGAGCTGTCCTACTGTTACCAGCATAAAAAATGTTGTTTAGAAAAATGTCAATGCCCTGACAATTAGTTATGGGTGGGATATGATTAGGAGCTTAGATGTGATTGAAGGAATCCTTCTTCCTTTAGGACATGTAACTTCTGTTTGTTCATTATCTATCATTCAGACTATTTTGATAATAATGGAGTTGAAAAACTGAGTTTAATGTTTACTTAAAAAAACATAGCTAGTATTTTCTGTTTGGAGAATAATGACAGTGTGTGGTGACTATATTTTCCTAAACTAAGAATTTAGGATTTGATATGTGACGAATGTGTGATATCATGTATTTTCATGATACTTGATGTTTTTTACTTGAAAATCTTTAAAGGGAATTACTCATAATATTTAACTATGCATTTATTGCTGACCTATTGGAATAAAATTGGATTAACTCAGGATGATCCCACAGAATCTAAGACTTGCTGACCACAGACTGGGGCACTGGACAGGTTGCTTTTGGAAACTTCATTTGTCCTTGTGGCCCCAGTGGGAGGCCACAACCCAGACACCATCTCATGAATATCTTTGTCCTGTCTGGGACTACACACAGATATAGAAACAGAAAAACATGCATTTATACATCAAGGCACACAGAAACAACAATCACTGGATTGGTGCCTTAATTGCATCTTCCGGGAGCCTGGAATAGCCCTTGTTTCTTCTAGTGTTCGACACTTTCTCTCTGAAATGAGATTTAGTTAATTTCAGAGCCCAGGAATTCTCAGATTTGATTCTTAACCTACTGTGTACTTAAAGTATGAAAATCTTGATCAGCGTTATGATCACTGAAGATTATGTTTCTATATACATCTATAATGTCTCCTTTTTCTCTTGTTTTCTGTAGCTTTGGGCCAGATTATGTTGTATGTGGATGGAATGAATGGAGTAATAAACCACAATGAAACCATTCAGTGGCTGTACACGCTCATTGGGTCAAAGGTAAGGGGAAGTTATGGTTGACTGTTTTGTTCAATTGTCATATCACTTGCCTTTCTTTTTTCTCTGAGTCAGTTTTGCAGAAAGAAATTTTATTCATCTTTTTTCAAGCCGTTACACTATAAATGAGGACTACTACTGTACAGATTTTAAGATACACTTAAATTGCAAATAGCTCATGAAATTTTAATGCATTTCTATTTTCTCTTAAGCTTTAATCAAGTGCCTTTGGAACCTCCGGTTTTTAATATTTAATCAAATTTTATACCATAGGTCTGGGCATGGTGGCTTACCCCTGTAATCCCAGCACTTGGCGAGGCCAAGGTGGGTGGATCACGAGATCACAAGATTGAGACCAGCCTGGCCAACATGGTGAAACCCTGTCTCTACTAAAAATATAAAAATCAGCTGGGCATGGTGGCACACGCCTGTAGTCCCAGCTGCTCGGGAGGCTGAGGCAGGAGAATCACTTGAACCCAGGAGGCAGAGGTTGCAGTGAGCTGAGATCATGCCACTGCACTCCAGCCTGGGTGATGGAGCAAGACTCCGTCTCAAAAAAAAAAAAAAAAAAATTATACCATAGATGTAAGATCTGTGAACTACCTGTATTTCATGTTCGTGTATACATATAAATTTATATGTTGTACATATGTATATGCATATTCCTATATGGATAAAAGAATCCGAGATTACCTTTCAGCTCTAACATCAATTATAAAAGTAATCAATGTTTATTACAGATTTGCCAGGCAGCAAACTATATATTTTATTTTATTTTATTTATTGAGACAGAGTCTTATACTCTGTTGCCAGGCTGGAGTGCCGTAGCATGATCTAAGCTCCCTGCAACCTCCACCTCCTGAGTTCAAGCAAATCCCATGCCTCAGTCTCCCAAGTAGGTGGGATTAAAGGCATGACCCACCACCCTGGGCTAATTTTTGTATTTTTAATAGCGACAAAGTTTCACCATGTTGGCCAGTCTGGTCTTGAACTCCTGGCCTCAAATGATCCACCTGCCTTGGCCTCTCAAAGTGCTGGGGTTACAGGCATGAGCCACCACATTCGGCCCATACTAGGTGTTTTATAAGCATGATCTCATTTAATCCTCATGAGGCCACTATCAGGTAAGTAATATAATTCCCATTTGGTAGTTGAGGAAATAGTGCTTGATTATGAAAGCCTAGCTGGTTTCCCCATGCATTTTGGCACATCACCACCAGCCATGCCTTGGCTGCAAGGTCCCTGAGATCTCTGGAAGTCCTCCCAAGGAAGCAGATCTACTCTGTCACTTCAAGTGCCCTAAAAGCTGGGCAAGCCTCTGGCATAGTCTTCTCTGGCTTCTGCCGGGGTGTGGAGGAGCATGTGTTAGGGACCTGACTGCAGGGGGATTTGGGAGAAGTAGTAAAAGGGACCCTGTCCTGAGCAGGTGCAGATGCACCAAGGTTAAAGTGATGTACGGGTGGCATGTTGTGGAGATCAGAGTGGCTGTAGTGGGAAACATGGTCAGATGGAGTGGGGGATCTTGAGGGCCTGGATACAGAATTTGAACCTGAATTAAACAGCTCACAGAATCAGCATAGCTTTGTAGGGTTCCTGAAAAGCGTATTGGATTAATCTGTTCTCACACTGCTAATAAAGACATACCCGAGACTGGGTAATTTATAAAGGAAAGAGGTTTAATGGACTCACAGTTCCACATGGCTGGGGAGGCCTCAAAATCATGACAGAAGGCGGAGGAGGAGCAAAGGCAGATCTTACATGGTGGCAGGCAAGAGAGTGTGTGCAGGGGAACCGCCCTTTATAAAACCATCAGCTCTCATAAGACGTATTCACTATTATGAGAACAGCATGGGAAAAACCCATCCTCATGATTCACTTACCTCCCACTGGGTCCCTCCCACGACATGTGGGAATTGTTACAATTCAAGGTGAGATTTGGGTGGGGACAGAGAACCAAACCACATCACATGTGGTCTGCCCAGACTGTCCCCCATCCCTGTGTTCACTGCCCACCCCCACTAGAGCGAGCCTTTCCAGGCTGCTGTTCGCAGTGCTCTGCTCTGCTGGGGAGCCCATCCCATGGCCCTGCCCCTAGAGTTACCTGCTTCCCAAGGATTCTGCTGTCCTTTGGGAGCACTCAGCCCTGGTTTGATTTGGGGAGGAGTATGGTTCTGGTTTTGGGCTGTATCTCCTTCTCAGGCTTCTCAGAATCCTGGTGATTGTGTCCTTGTGTGGTTGGAAGGGCTTTTCTCTGTGGCTGGCACTGGCATGCGAATCTCCATGGGGTCCCACATCTGTGGGTGACCCTCACATCTTCCCCCTCAGTTTTCCTTTTTCTAGTACTTATTAATGAGAGAATTTTTCCCCATTTCATATTAGAAACAGCTATAGTTTCCCTCAGAAGATTGCAAATCTTTAAAAAAAAAAGTTTGGCTTTGTTTTCCGTGGAAAATGGAAGTGACTCTGTTTTGAAACTGATGTAGGTGACCTTGGACACTGAGTGGAATGCTGGGCTTTCTAGGTTGCTTCAGCCAGACCGAGGGAAGATTTATATCTCATATCCTGTTTCAGTTTTTTCTCCTTTTTCCTTGCTTGTGCTGGGAACCCTCTCTAACTTTCATGTTCATTTGGAAATTGCTCCCTCCCCAAGGCGCTCTGAATGGTCTTGAGGACCTAAAAGCTAGGGAGATGGGAAGAGATTTTGCAAGAAAGATTGACTTTTTGTACATGACACAGCTGAATTAAGATATCTTTATGGTTTTATGATGGCCATGATAAAACACCAACCACTTGCCCTATTTCTAAAAGGAAATAAAACCTAACATGCTTACAACAGAAAAACTGACAGTCTGTTAGCTCATCACCAGAGAGAATAGAGTGAGGGCAAGCTTAGGGAAGGTGGGATGGGTATGGGGAAGAATCACTGTGAGCAGGGAGAGATTACATAGAGAATGCTGTGATCTGAATTTTCCTCCCTAAATTTTTGTGTTGTAAACATGATCCCCAATGCAACAGTGTCAAGAGGTGTTTAGGTCATGAAGGCTCTGCTGTCATGAATGGATTAATGCCATTATAAGAAGGATTTGTGGAAGGAGTGCATTTGCTTTCTTTTGATTCTCTGCCATGTGAAGGCACAACCTTCCTGCCCTCCAGAAGATACAGCAACAGGCACCATCTTGGATGCAGAGAGACTGGGCCCTCACAGCCAGTGCCTTGATCTGGGACTTCCCAGCCTCCAGAACTGTGAGAAATAAATTTATGTTCTTCATAAATTACCCAGTCTCAGGTATTTATTTTATAGCAGCACAAATAGACTAAGAGAGGAAAGGCACAAAGAAAAGAAGAGGGAGAGATAGAAAAGAGGGAGGAGAAGGACCATGGAGGAGGAAAAGAAGAAGAGCAGCAAAGAAAAAAAAAACAGAAATAACAGAAATGCATGCCGTGGCTCAGAGTCTGGTGTGGCAACAGCATCATATTGATTTTACTTTGGAATCATTCTGTAAGGAAAATAAACAATCAGGAAAGAATAAACACACAGGAAAATCTTTATTGCATTTCTAAATAACATGGAAAAATTATAAAATTAAAAAGTTTCAAAAATACATTTGTAGGAATTGTGCTTTCCCAGCCTCCCCGTCCTACACGGTGCACTCAGTGTGTGCTTCCTCAGTGGTGGTTCAGGACTCTGGGCCGCCTCCTCAGGACCTCTGTCTGAGGTGGCACACTCACCTCCTCCCTAGCCATTTGGGCCATCAGCACTGGATCTGTGTGGATTTCTGTCTCCATCTTTTATTTTCCCAAAGGAAGGTCTAGAATAGTCTCTGGCTCCTGTGTTCTGCACTGTGCTGGTCATAATGAGGACCAGAGAGTGGAGCCAAGAGTCCGCCTGTGCCTTGGAGTTCACTGTGTTGTTGGAAAGGAGAATTCTGGTGAACAGTGATGCCACAGCCCGTCCCACTAACTGTGATGTCACATGAAGGTCTCCTGCCCCCCTGCAGGGTGTGCTCTGTTCTAGGCGAGTTGGTGAAAGTTAACAAAGGCAGTAGCTGCCAAGTTTATTTCCAGTCTACATAGTTCTAATGAGATCACCTCTTATTTACAAATCCAATAGAGCGTCTGCTGACACTCTTCCCTCACCCCCATCTGAATAATGCAAAATTGAAAAGAACAACAGATACATCAACCCAAGACCCTTAGGTTTTGAGAAGGAGGCCTCAGTCTCCTCCTTAAACATACAGTTTGGTCAATACAGCTGCAATGGGTTTTCCCCAATTCAAATTAAGAAATCGGGAAAGCCAGGGGCCCTAGCATTTCCTTTTGACAAAGAGTCAGATTTATCTTAACCTGGAAAGTTTACCTTGACATCCCGTTGCCTTTGCCTTATACAGTCACAGAGTTGATAAAGGAAATACTGGAGTAGAAAAATCTTGTCATTGTGTTTTCATAATTCTTCATTTTTCTTCCATGAAAGGCAACAAGATGTGATTTTGCAGCCTGCCAGAGGCTCATTATGCAATGCATATTTGCAGATATTTGAGACTCATAGCCAGGGGAGAAAATAATGCGTTCGTAGCCAAATAATGACTTTTTAAAAGAAAAAAGTGTTTTCAATAAAGTGTTTCTTTCTATTTACAAGAGCCAATCTTTAAACTCCCCAGTCAGAGGTAAGAGGCAGATGCCAGGCCCATGACTTATCACAGGATGTGGATTTTTTTTCTCTTCATACATCTGGAATTCTAATTAATTGGAGTAAGATGATTTAGTCTGTACAGCATGGCCCTTTTGTCACCCAGCACAGAAAGTCTGTCTCTTTATCTCTATGGATCCTCTTTTGGCCCATGGGGAAGTCCTCAGGGCCCTGAGCCTGGCAAACTCTCACCTCCTTGCTGCGTCTTAGGGGTGCCTCAGGGCGCTGGCATGGAAGCTTCCCTGTCTGCATTGCTCTCCAGGTTAGCTTGCCTTGCTCTAAGTTCCCATCAGCCTCATTGGATCTCATCCTTCCATCTGTGCCCCATATTGCTGATCACAGGTCTCCAGACTTCCTTTCTACTTGTGTGAAGGTGAGCAGGCCTCCCTACTCCTGTGTAGCCCTATCTGGAGGAGTCCTCCTTGCATGCACGTACGCACACATACATACATGCTCGCGCTCGCGCTCGCGCTCTCTCTCTCTCATATACACATTAGAGAACCTATGTGCCCACCAGCCACCCCACCCCAAAGACTGGGGACATTGCTGAAAGTTTTTTTTAGGACTGCAAAATGAAGAAAAAAAAAGTAACGTGGTGTGTAGAATGGAGTAGTGGAGGAGGAGAAATTGACAGGGATGGGAAAGCTGGGTGGGAAGGGTTAGCTCAGTATCACAGCTGTGAGGTGACAGTAGCAGTGGAAACAGAATAATGAAAAAATAGAGACATTTTGAGGACTAGCCTTCTAGGAGGAGATTTCTGGATATAGGACAATAAAAGGAATCAAAGGTTGGGGGGTGGGTCACAGTTTGACTCTGCAGCTAGAAATATGGCAGTGCCTCTGGCAGTAGAAGAGTTGGATATTGGGGTTTGTTGGCAAGAAAACTTTGGACACACTGGTTTGGAGATGAAGGAAATATTCCCAAAGAGAGCTAAGTGCCATGGAGCCTGATGCTTCATGTGCCCCAGGAGATACTGGCTTATGGGCAAGGAGAGGAGATTCGGCGAGCCCTCTGGTCTTGGAGCTACTGGCGTATCACTGTTGTGTGATCTACTCAGATGACCCAAATATGGGGGTGAGAGCTGAAGACCTTTGTAAGTTACATAATGTAAATAGTAGAATCCTAGCCTTGAAGAGGTGGCAATGTCATGTTAAAGGTGTTCCTGACATCATCAGTCCCGTTCCTGATACTTCCAGAGGCAGAGGGATCATCAAATCATTTGCCTAGGTTGCCCAGGAATACTGTTGCATGCTGGAATTGGTGGAAAGCCTTCCTTTTTGGGACATGCATTACCTGTCATTAACCAAATGCTTGTGCACTGCTTTCTTGAACAAGGCACTCTGACTTGCTGTGGAAGCTCATTGAGTATTTACAGGCAGTTACCATGTGAACCCTGTCCAAGCTAAACTTGATGGCTACTACGGATAGTACTTGGGGACATAATTTTCAGCTCCTCATCATACTGGTTACCAACTCTTCTGTTCATGTAGTACAAAGAATAGTAATAGGTGGCCAGGATACGATATCATTCTTCCACAAATCCACCTCTGATTTATTACAACTTTTAGCAGCAGCCCTGGGTGTTGCCTCATTTTGTACCGGTAATCCACTAAGCCTTGTGGATTTTTGTCACACATTTTTATCTGCCAGTTTCTTCCATTCTGCGTGTCTGCGATTGATTGATTCACATTTAAATTCAGGGCCTTGCATTTTTCCCCCATTGATTGTGGGCCAGAGTTCCAGCCTCAAGATAATAAAGAATTCTGTTTTGCCTCTTTCTCTTATTAACAGTTAGTGCTAATTTTATTTAACAAAAAATGAATAAGCAGATCTTCCATGCCATTGATGAAAATGTCTAGTGGGACAGAGACAAGAAATGCATAAACCAGTGCAGCCTGCAGGTTGACACTGATCAGTCAGGGCATTTTAGGGTCATTGTGCAATTAGTGGGAAGCTGCTGATCTCTGACCATCCAGCTGTGTTTCTTCACTGGGGTCACAAGGCCTTCCTGAAATCAAGATATGCTGCATCTGACAGTCAGTGCCAGAGCTTTGGGGTCACACACGCCTGCACCATCCCTGGGGTGGGTTGCTTTTTCATCTACAAAATGGGAGTGATAATAGTGAAGAAGATGTAAAACCCTAAGCAACAGGAGATGCCCAGTATGGTTTCCCGCCCCTGCCCTAGGAGTACAGGGTTTTATTCTTTTCCCTTGTCCTCCACCACCTTGTTGACCTTCCCTGTGGCTTAAGGCTTTTGTCTCAATGAGGAGAGGGCTCTGGATGGGGTTTCCCGCCTTTTCACAGTGCTGGCTGCTCCCTTCCTCCTTTAGAGTTGTTGCTGTTCTGCCTGCTGTGTGGCTGTGCACTGCCAGGCCTGCACTACTGGGAAAGTTTCTTAGGTCCCAGCCCTGCCCCCAGCTTCTTTGTGAGTGCCATGGAGAGCAGCCTACTGGTGGATGCCAAATCCCTTTGAGTCTGCAGTTCCAAGGGGTTTATGCTCTCATGGTAGCCCACAGTTGACATTTGACAATTGCTAAAACTACTATCTGAGGTTTTATTGTTGTTGTTGTTATTATTATTATTATTATTATTATTATTATTATTATTTTGAGACAGGGTCTCGCTCTGTCACCCAGGCTGGAGTATAGTGACACAATCTTGGCTCACTGCAGCCTCGAGAGCCCAGGCTCAAGCAATCCTCCCACCTCAGCCTCCTGAGTAGCTGGGACCACAGGGCACACACCACCACACCCAGCTAATTTTCTGTGTTTTGGATGGAGATGGGTTTCACCATGTTGCCTGGTCTGGTCTCAAACTCCTGAGCTTAAGTGATTCTCCCTCCTTGGCCTCCCGAAGTGCTGAGAATACAGGCGTGAGCCACCGTGCCTGGCCTGAGTTTTTCCTGCTGCTTTGTATAAATGGCTTCATTTTCCTCCCCTACTCTGCCTCAGATAGTCCATTGCTGGCCTCTCACCCTTTCTGGGTGGATAGAACACTCTCCCTCCCTAGATTTCAGGCTACTTGGTTTTCCTGCAACCCCAGGTATATGATGGGCTCAAGAAAAGTTACGATGTGAAAGATTGTTTGTCTCTCTCTTATTGTTAGGTTGGGAGTGACATTCAACATCTTTCCAGCTGGAAGCCAGAAGTCCAATTGTTAATATTATAAAAACACTGTAAATATACTGCAATAGCATGAGATGTACTCAGCCAGCAAATTCTATATGGTCCAGGCAAAGGGAGTTACTAGAACATTATAGTTAGTTCCTTGAATTGCACTATTGTCTTAAATCCAGCCTTGATGTTGGATGTTGTGTTTATAATTCCCACATTAATTGAATTGAAATATATTTCAGTAATAGAAATTTGATTAAGACTAATTTTTTTATAATTCAGTTAATGATAACAGATTAAAGAAAAAATATGGCAACTGGGCATGGTGGCCTGTAGTCCCAGCTATGGGGAGGCTGAGACAGGAAGATCCCTGGATCCCAGTTCATGATCAGCTTGAATAACACATAGACCCCATCTCAAAAAACTGAAATAGCTAAAGTTTACTGGTATAATATGGAAATCTTAATAGTAAAAAATAACTTTTTAAAACAGTGACTGAATTTTTTGTGATTACAAAAATAACATATTCTTTTTGTATAAAACTTTAGAAATACAAAAAAAGTAAAATAAAAATTACCCAGAAACACTACCACATAAAGATAATCATTTTTTCGTACCTTTTCTTCTGATTTTTCTTTAAATTTTTCTTACAAATTAAGTGTATTATAAGCATTTCCTTTGTTACTACAATATTTTTAAACTACAATATTTAATGCCTACATAATATACAATCATATGAGTGTACTATTATTCATTCGACTTTTCTCATCTTGTTAATTGAATTGTTTCCAATGCTATGCTGTGTTTAAAGAGCTATGTTTCTAATGGCATAAAAATATGTTTAGTGAATGAGGTTGTGTTTGAATTTTTGCATGTTTATCAACATATTAGATGAGATTTCTAAAATTCCATGGGTTTTAATGGCATAGTCATGTAATATTTGTGTTGAAGTCACTGTGGGTATAAAGTGTCAGCTTCTTCATTAGGGCTGTTGCTCTTCTGCTGGCCACTTGGCTGTGCATACCCAGAACACTCATTCTCGCTGATTTGATATGTTAGAGGCCCCCATGTGAGAATAATCTCAGTAGGAGAAAAAAAGGAAAAAGCAAGTTTTACTAGTTATTGTTTTAGGAAGACCTCAGAGTGAGAGAGAAGTGATTCAGGCCAGGCCTCAAAGAGGATAGCAGGCTGAGGAGGCCCCACTGTCCAGATGGGTCTCCAGACACAGGGCTAAACAGCAGTTTCTTCCATTCACTCTGAGATGATCATCTTCAGAGAGCTGATTGTGGTTCCTCAATTCTTAAGAGGCTTGCTGATAAACCAGAATTTTAACTTACAGAGACAGTATCCTTGTGAATGCAAGAAGCAGAAACTAAGGGTGCACCTTTGACTCTTCTGCCCCTGTAGCCCAGGGCAGCCAGCTGAGTTTTAGCAGTTGGAGGAAGAGTAGAAGTGGGTGGCTCTAATCTGGAAGAACATTTAGGGAAATGCAAAAACACCAAAGCAGGCAGCATGCCGTTCTTCCCAGAGAGATGTTCTACCCTTTTCTAGGAGAGTTGGAGGGGCAAGAGAACCAGAAGCAGCACAGGCTTCTAGGAGCCTGCAGGGTTCTGCCACGCTCTACTCCAGCCCCCATCTGCCAGCCCTTCTCCCCCTACTCCAAAGAGATGCCACACTCTTCTAACAGCACATTTGCCAAACCTGGGTTTTAGCTGTTCATTGTCATGTTTCCAGGGCTGGTTATTTACTTAAGAGAGTTCTTTCACCTTTATTGTTACTCAGAAGGTAGTATTTGTCACATTTTCCCAAGGCTTAAGTTTTTGCACCAGAGTGAAAGATGGGAACCTCCATAGTACAGTGGAAAGAATCGGATTGACCTGGGTTTTCTTTAAGTTCTTCCAGAAATGAGCTATGCGACAAGTTACATAGCCTCCTTAGAATGTGAAGTTTTGCATTTGAAAATGGAAATGCTGCCAACTGGAAAAGTACCCAATCTTGTTGATTTCTCTCAACCAAGAATTTCATTCTGCGTATACTATCAAGGTGCTCCTTCGGGCAATATCTTAGTGCTGGGATTTTGATATTCCTTGGTAAACAATAAAAGATGTGAATGTTCGTTTTTTTTTTAATTTTTTTTTTGAGACAGAGTCTCACTCTGTCGCCCAGGCTGGAGTGCAGTGGCGCGATCTCAGCTCACTGCATCCTCCACCTCTTGGGTTCAAGTGATTCTCCTGCCTCAGCCACCTGAGTAGCTGGGATTACAGGCACGCACCACCATGCCCAGCTAATTTTTGTATTTTTAGTAGAGACAGAGTTCCATCATGCTGGTCTCGAACTCCTGACCTCGTGATCCTCCCACCTTGGCCTCCCAAAGTGCTGGGATTACAGACATGAGCCACCGTGCCTGGTCGCATGTTACATTTTGTCAGTTATTCATAATTACCTTGAATGTCTGAAGGGAAAGTTAGCCAAGTGGATGTTTTCTGATTCTTGTCCACTTTTATTAATGGTTCTTTAAAGAAGCTCTTACTGACAAAGCCAGTCCCCAAAAAAGGGGGGTCTTTCCCTGATTGGTGCTGTGAAGCCAATACACAAAACCAAAAGTGAGCACCAAGCAGTGCAGGCTTTATTCGATGGCCATAGAATTGAGAAGTGGAAGCGTGGTTCACAAATCAGCTCCTCAGTTTGAGAGAGTGGAGAAGTCACAGATACAGGGCATCTTTAATGAGGGGGTTGGGGCATTAAAAGCAAAGGAAGTAATAGTCATGTCTTTTCTGGAAATGGGGGAACTTCTGAAACTGGAATGCCATTTTTCTTTTTGTCGTTTTATGGTTTCTTCTCATTGTTGTCATGGTGATTATCAACTGTCAGGGTGCTGGTGGAAGTGTCTTTTTGCATGAGAATTAGATGATAATGAAGTTAGAAACTCTTCAGAGGCCAAGTGAGTGGCCACCCTGGATCCCAGCAGTCAGAGCCAGTTTAGTCAGGAGAGGGAACTTCTGACCTCAGGCATCCTATTTCCCAAAGATACGCAGAGTTAAGGTAGGACAGAAATTTACTTGGCCTTTTCCGGGGTAACAAAACCTTCATCTAAGCCCCAGAATTTTATCTCAATAGAGAAAATGCCAGCCAGGCGCAGTGGCTTACGCCTGTAATCCCAGCACTTTGGGAGGCTGAGGAGGGTGGATCACCTGAGGTCGGGAGTTCGAGACCAGCCTGACCAACATGGAGAAACCCCATGTCTACTAAAAATATAAAATTAGCTGGGCTTGGTGGTGCATGCCTCTAATCCTAGCTACTCGGGAGGCTGAGGCAGGAGAATTGCTTGAACCCGGGAGGTAGAGGGTGCAGTGAGCCGAGATCACTCTATTGCACTCCAGCCTGGCGCTGGAGGAAAAAAAAAGAAAAAAAAGAGAAAATGCCAATTTGTAGCACTATTTATTGTTGTTTTTAGTTATTTTGAGTTGTCTGCTATATTTTACATTCTGTAAGATTTCCTGTTCACTAATAAAATCCTAAGGGCCACCCAGCCTTACACTTGGCTACTATACCTTCTGCAAATTGCACTGTGTCATAAGCAGGTTGGCCATCAGGCCCTGAGGCTAGACCACGTGGGTTTGGTGCACATGACTTCCTGTTATGGTGGATGTGCCAACCCTGGTCTCCACACTCTCCCTTGAAGGACACCTGCAAACCAAGACCCAGAGTTCTGTACTTAGTTAATATGTTTGGGCCTATACTTTATTTCTGGTAATACCCACCTCATGTTGCAAATAACCTGTTAGAGGTCGGGAAGGGAGAGATTTGGAGTCTGGGATGTCTGTTGGATTGTTTGATAACCAGTTACGGAGGCTTTAGGGTGCACTCTGAGCTGCTTGCTCAGAAATTCTGAGCTTAAATATATGGCATTGAGATACAATGTTTAAAGAGTTTGTATCCTAAGTCACTTGAGATCTTTTTTTCTTTATAGCAATACTTGTATATTCTAAAGTGCTGATGAGCTTGTAAACAATGTGGTAAAGCTTTATAGATCAAGTTATCTTACCACTTTCGAATTCAGTTTTAATAACCAGCATCCATTTATATAACATATATTTATGATGTTTTCGTGGAAAATGAAACAAATAAAATGAAGCATGGTTTTCCAACCCCCTTTGTAATTTCAATCTTGAGGTTTGGAAATTGTTGTCTTTTTATGGCTGTTGAATTTTTAGAAGAGAAATTAGGAATTTGAGGATTTTTTGGAATTCTTTTATTTTTGCTTAACGAGCAGCATATTTGACCTGCTAAGTATAGTTCTTGTATTTCTGTAAGTGCAATAAAAGAGGAAAGGACTTCTAGTTTGTTTTTATGTGTAAAAGTATTAAGAAACTGTCTTTTTATTACCTTCCCACATATTTGGTGATTACATTTTATCTGAAATCTAGATACACAGGTTCTGTACAGGCAACTCCACACTCTTCCTATGAGTTGACCTGGAAAATAAAACAAGAAGAACAAGGCTCTTTGTTGACACCATCCTGCTACCCTTCCCTCCAGCCTAGCCTCCCTGTCATGGAGCTGACATTGAGCCCTGTGTTATTTATGGAATATGGAGGTTCAATCCCTGGACTGAGGCTTGACTTGACAAATGTTACTTCTTTGGGTCAAGAGGAATCTCTGGTCCTCTGAAGGCTTTTAGCCTTTGTTTTGAGGTGCAAAATGATAGCTGCAACAGAAAGTAAAGCTCAGCTCAGTAACCCCCAAAATGTGCCAAATCATTATGAAATGTGCAACAATTCATAGCTATCTGTATGTTCCTGCTTTTGCACCCCCCTTATGCAAGGGCATTATTTCAGATTTCTGTTATATACTGTGATTTAGCTGCATGCTTTAGAACAACATAAATATAGTCTTTATTATAACAGACAACTAAAAATGGAATACTAGTATTTGCTAGATTGTAATTAAAGAAAATGTAGGTAACAGAAAGCCCAAAGGCTGGATCTAGAGCTCCAGTGTGTTTCTGCAGCCCAAAGAAAGTGAGGTTGTTTGTGTGAACAGGACCCCAAAAGCCATCACATGGTTCTTTTGCTCCATGGAACCTGGGAAGGGCTGGATCCAGTTCTGAGCCTTGCTCTCATCTACAATGCCGGAGCTGTCCTAAGAAAGCTCTCTGTTTGCATCTGTCCTCAGCAACCCGGCACTCAAGATGTTCTTGAAAGTAGAAGCAGAGAATCTTGGATTCGGAGGGACCTTACGTGGGGTCAGCCAGTCCACCCTCTGCAGGCTCTGAACTCCTTCTGCAAAGGCCTTAGTAAGTGGCCGTGCAGAGCCTCCAGAGACAAGGAATCTACTCCCTCCCCGCCAGCTTGGTTGTCTTGAGACCACTGATGCTGATGCTGGCTGCTTGTTACCCTATACTCCCGAGTGACTGCTTTGTGACTGCTGTGTCTTCCATGGCCTTGGATGCTCCATAAGAATGAGAATCAATTCTAATTGATTTCTCTCGGTGCTGGACAAATGGGCAGGTGCTTGAGCCTGTAAGTCGTAGTGAAACCCTTCATTACCACGTGAAGGCATGCCAGGCAGAGCTGGAAATCAGACAGTTCAGATCGGAGTGCCGCTTTGCTGACATGTCTGGGCCACACTGTGGTGTGTGCTCTGGCATCCTTGCAGCTTGTTCCACTCTCCTCATTTGTGACACTCTCTCTTGCTGCCACACTGGGCCTGCCTCTCCTTCTCCATCATTGTCCTCCCCGATTTGCCTCTTCTCAGCAGATGTGGGCTGTGAATCTTTATATCCACTCCACTTATTATAAAATGTGTCTAACATAAGCACAAGGGGCACCAAGGGTGGATTTTTAAGAGCTATGGGGTGAGCAGTGTCTTCGGACTTGGAGAGGGTGTGTGGCCTCCACTGTGGCTGTTCCAAGCTTCGAAGGGTTTTGACTGCATTCCAGATACATGAGGGCATCAGAGTAAGTGATTTCTGGATAAATGAAGTTGGCTCATAGAATTCTTTTGATGGAATGTACCTTTTTTACTTTCAAGTCGATGCATTAATGCTAGTAAGGTACTTCTGAGGAGGATCCTGCAGGACATATTTTGACGATGAGTTAGTACATGCTGGAAATCAGTACCATGCATTTCTACAAAATTAGTGTTCTAGTGCTCTTTTTTCCTAAAGTGATTTAACTAATATGCTTATTATTAATTTACATAGTAAAGCATCCAAAAGTACATCCACATAAACCTAAACTCAATAGAAGCCAAATTCATAGAAACCTAAAATTATGCATCAGAAGATGTTTGGGGATTTTTTTAAAAAAACAAATTACAGTGCCAAAAAAGCTCCAAATAGAGCCTGTGTCACAGACGAGAGAAAGACAGGAATAGGCATGTTGAGACCAATAGAAAAAGGAGGCTTTGCTAGAAAACAGTGGTTTCTTAATTAGAGAGCCACATGTAGGAGAATGGCTTAGGGATTCTGGGTGCCTGAGACCGTATTGGTCAAGGCCCCTTGACCACAGAGATACTCAGAGGGAGCCTCTGTGAGGTGGGCTAAGGGGCCCTGCTGAGACCAGCTAATGGGGGGAGTGGGTTGGGCAGCAGCCAGGTTCTTTCCTGGGAAGGCATTTAGAGGCTTAAACCACATAATAATAGTCCACCCACTGAGGAAGTTGCCAAGCCTGAACTTGCTAGGTCTTTTTATTTACTTGAAGAAATTTCTTCAGCCCTAAACATACAAAGCACAACTTGTTATGCCATACCTTCCCCTTCAACCTCCAACCGTGTAGTTGAGAAAAAGACACTGGAATGTAGTCTATTCCTACAGGATAGAAACAGAGGAGCAATTGTGGGCCTCAAGTTATGAGGGCAGACACTCTCTGAAGAGTTCCCAGCACTCTAAAGTACTCAGCTCCCTGTGTGGGGAGGAGGTTACCTCGAGAATGGCAGCCCAGGGCATGACTTGCCCTCAGCGCAACGGTTGGGACGGTGGAGGGCCGGGGAGTGGGGTCTTGGCTTTGCTGGGGGCTACTACAAGGTGAGAAAGGGAGGCTGGAGGCTGGGAGGGCTCACTCCACACAGCATAGGGGGATGGATTTGGAGGACGGGTTGGCCTACCCTTCACACATATGCTGACTGAACAGCTTCTCATGGGTCAGATAAAGCCTCTCTGCTGCTGTGAAGCTTATGTTCTTAGAGGCAACATAGGCATATAGTAGGTGAACAAGTGTCTGTAGCAATTTCAGGTCATGATAAAGGACATGGATAGAAAAGGCCAAGTGTAGTGGCTCATGCCCGAAATCCTAGCACTTTGGGAGGCCAAGGTGAGAGGTTTGCTGGATCCCCGCAGTTTAAGACCAGCCTGGGCAACATAGACACTCTCTCTACAAAAAATTTTAAGGAAAATTAGCCAGATGTGGTGGCACGCACCTATAGTCCAGTCACTCGAGAGGCTGAGGTGGGAGGATGACTTCAGCCCAGGAGTTTGAGGCTGCAGTGAGCTATGCTTACACCACCACACTCCAGCCTGGGTGACAGAATGAGACCCTGTCTCAAAAAAATAAAACGAGGTGGCTGGGCACGATGGCTCATGCCTGTAATCCCAGCACTTTGAGAGGCCGAGGCAGGCAGACCACCTGAAGTCAGGAGTTCGAGACCAGCCTGGCCAACATGGCGAAACACCTTCTCTAGTTAAAATACAAAAATCAGCCAGGCATGGTGGTGTGCAACTGTTGTCCCAGCTATTCAGGAGGCTGAGGCAGGAGAATCACTTGAACCTGGGAGGTGGAGGTTGCAGTGAGCCAAGATTGCACCACTTGACTCCAGCCTGGGCAACAGAGCAAGACTCCATCTCAAAAAAATAAATAAATCAGGGTGATGTGATAGTGACCAAGGGGCTCCTTTAGGTAAAGGAGTCAGGAAGGCATTTTCTATAATGAAAATTTATCTGACCTGAAGGATGAGGTCAGTCCCGTGATGACTGGTTCCAGGTGGCTTTCAGGCAGAAGGAATAACCAGTGAGAAGACCCTGAATCATGAATGAACTCTGCTGTGTGAAAAACACTCACACAACTATAGAACTTAGCATGTGAAGCGCACTGGGCCGGAGAGGGGGTGTCAAGAAAGGAGATCAGAGGGCTTGGTGGAGGCCAGCACAGAAAGCCTGCAGGGACAGGCAGCACCCTGGGCATGATGGGGAGTGATTGAGGCTTGAGAGAAGGAAGGTGCAGTGTTCACTCTGGCTGCAGTTTGGAGAATGGACTTCAGAAGGACAAGGCCAGAGCACTTAGGCTATTGTGGTGGTCCAGGGTGATGGACAGAGTGTAAAGGGGTAGGTTTGGGACAGAATTTGAAGGGAGCTCTTCCAGCACTGGAGGGTGGATTTGCTGTGGAGATGGGGTGAGGGAAGTGCGGGCAAACCCTTTCCAGTGCTCAGGGTGGTGGGGCCTTGTCCTGAGGTGGGGGCTTTGGAGGGAGCAGGCTAGGAGTGGTAGGTGGAAGGGGGTAAGCATGAATGAAAATTGAAAGTTCTGTTTTGGCCACAGTGAATCTGTTAGCATCTGAGTGGAGATGTCAGGAGATTATATGATGCCTGCTCAGGAGTTTGGTCAGGCTTGGAGTGCAGTATTTAGCATCTGATCTTAGATGGACTTTCAAACCAGGGCACTGGATGAACTCACCTAGAGAGATCGTGGAAAGAGAGAGAAGGAGAGTAAAGAGGAGTGAACTCAGAGGTCTTCCCACACTGAGAGACTGAGCACTCAAAAAGAACCAATGAAAAAGGAGCCACTCAGGAGACTTTGGTTGCCCAGAGGGAGAGGAAGTTGTTTTTGGAGAGAGCAGTTAGTTGTCACATGGTGCTGAGAGTTGAGCAAAAATGGGCAGAGAAGTAACCACTGGATTTGATACCATGGAGGCCAGTGGTGACCTGGACAAGTAATCCGAGTGGTGGTGATGGAAGTCCTATCAAATTGGGGTGATGAGTCAGTGGGAAGTTAGGAGGTGGAGCCAAAGGCTGTAGCACCTCTTTGAAGAAGTTTCCTCATAAAGGGGAGCTGAGCACCTGGGCACTGGCTAGAGAGAGATGTGGAATTGAGGAAAAGACAAATGGTGTGCTTGGTAGGTATGACAGCAGAGGAGAGGGAAGCAAGGGGGTAAAGGGGTTGCATGAATGTGGATGAATGACTTGGGGTGAGTGGTGTTTTTAAGCTATTCCCTGTGGACTGCACAACACAGTCCCCTCTTTGGGCTCCCCCAAATTTACCTATAAATTCTACCCATGTCCCCTAACACTGTGATGTGGTCAGATGTGTCCAAGAGGCACAGAATCTTCCTTGGGCTGCAGAACACAGGAAGTAGCTGGAGCTGATTTGCCACAACCAGTGATACAGGCTCAAGGGGTAGGCCAGAGGTCATGGATTGATTGACTTGGTCACTGACTGATTTATTCAGTCAACAAACACCTTCCAGCTCCCTCTGTGCCAAGTGCGGTTCCAGGCCCTGCAGCCACAGTGCAAATAAGCCCCCTCTACCCTTGAAAGCACATTTTACCTGTAGCAGGATGGGGCCACTGACAAGCCAGCAGCTTGGGGTGCAATGTACAGCCCAAGGCAACCTTGCTGTTTCTCAGCTGCCCAGTTTGAACCCATTTGCAGGAGGTAGTTGGTGTATGAGTTCCTTTAGGAGGAGGCTTTTGGAAAGAAGTGGAATCAAGGGCAAGACTGTGGGCAAGTCCCTGCAGCAGCACCTGAGGGGTCCTGGAGGCTGACCTGGAGACCCCAAGGCTGCCGCAGCCCCAGGGCTCATAAAGCTGGGGTTAGGAATCTGGGGCAGCTTCAGTTGGGAGGTTTGGGATTTTCTGTAGATGAATAGCCTGTGACCTCCCCGAGGGCACATACTGAGGGAGGGCTTCTGCCTGTGTGAGGGAAGGCCTCTGGGCTTCATGCGGCTCCTGGCAAATGCTGAGCCCTGGATCCAGGGAGTAAGGGTTCTACAGCTCCAGGTGGCCTTCTCTGCTTGGCTTTAAGAATGGGGGACTTGGTTCCGGTTCCCTTCCACCTAAGCTGGCTGTTGTGACTTTGGATGAATTGTTTAACCTGCTGTTTCTGCTTCTTCACCAGAAAAATAAGAATTGTGCTTATGCCTACCTCACAATGTTATAGTTGGGGTAAAAGGAAGACGTAATCGATGCAGCAGATGCTCGTGTTTGAGAGTTGCCAGGTGTGAGTTCTGGACCCATGCATCCTGGGTTCATGTCCTGGTTCTGTTTTTTACTGCGTAACTGCAGGCAGGGAACTTTGTACCTCAGTTTCCTGATCTGCACAATGGGGATAGTACTAACACCTGCCTTCTGAGGCATCTAATGAGGGACTGTGAGGATCTGTGAAGGAATCTGTGTAATCTCTGAGAGCATCTCATCTAGGAAGCGCTGGGTGCCCGCTGCGGGTAGGAAGATGCTCTCAGGTGCACAGGGCCTTGTTGGCAGTGATGTGATGGTTTTATCTCTTCTGCTAGTTCCGCCTGGTGGTGAAGACAGCCCTGAAGCTGCTGCTCGTCTTTGTAGAGTACTCGGAGTCCAACGCACCTCTCCTAATTCAGGCTGTCACTGCTGTTGACACGAAAAGAGGTGAGTAGTCCCTGCCCTCTTATGTCATGAAGGTGAAGGTGTCTAATGTAGGGAGGCTTCCGCGTTGTACCTGCTTGAGACAGATTTAAGAATTAACAGAATTCCCGAGATGTGGACTTACTACTGCAAGAACCGTTTTTTAGGATAGTAAGCACACAAAGCTTAGGGCCGGAATGGGGTTTGATAATGAAAGAAAAGTGCTCATGAGCTTACCTGGGAGAGGTCAGATCCTGAGCTTGTCTTTGCCTCTCCCCAGCTCCTGCCACCGAAACACGGAAGTCTAATTCCTCCTCCTGTTCTTCCTGTCTTGTTCAGGGTCGCCCTGGCTCCTTCCTCCCCTCCCCTCTACGCTTCATTGCTTATGACAGCCAGATGTTTCTAGAACCTTCTCCCTTCCTCTCCTCCATCCCTGCCCTGCCTTACTCAGGCCCTCACTAGGTTTAACCTATGCTCCTGGCCACCCTCCCAAACAGTTCGGTCACATCCAAAACCTGCCAGTGGCTTCCCAGTGCCTATAGCATAAAGTCAGTCCCCTGGCTAAGGGGACCCTTCACCCTTCAACTCCTGCCCACCTGCCACCCCCTTCTCCCACCTCGGCTGTACCCCCACCCCCTTACCTTGGGCATGTGCTTTTAAAGCCCATGTGTGCACCTCTTCTCTGCTGTGGTGGTGTTGCCCATCCCTGTCTCTCCAAGTTGGGGTTGCCTGTTCCAGGATGGGGTCTCTGTCTCCCAGCGTGGTGTCCTGGCACCCCAGCTGGCCCAGAGCCAGCAGGCATGCTGCAAACACGTGGCGAAGAACGAGCTTCTGCTCTGGTTTACTGTGTAACATGCTGTGGACCCTGTGATATTGGGAAGCCTGGAATTAAAATGCTTCCCAATTAAAATGATTTTATCCTTTTGTCTTTTGTTGTTTGTTTTCTTCCCCAAAAGGACGCAGGTATTATTACCATCATCCCCACAAAGACTCAAGAACAAAAACTTGACAATACTTTTTCCTTTTATGATTATAACTGTAATACTACTGTTATAATCATAAAAACTTGGGAAAAGTTTAAAGAAGACAATAAAAATTCACCTATAATTTCAACAAAGATAATCACTGTTAACCTGTTGGTATATTTCCTTATAGTTGTGTGTGTGTGCGTGCACACTTGTGCATAAACCAGCCAGGATGTGTCAGGAAGAAATGAGGAGCCTAAATTGCACTTTTGATTCAAACCAGTTGTGTCTGTGATTTTTTTTTTATTTTTTGTAGAGACAGGGTATCACCGTGTTAGCCAGGATGGTCTTGATCTCCTGACCTCATGATCCACCTGCCTCGGCCTCCCAAAGTGCTGGGATTACAGGCATGAGCCAGCGTGCCCGGCCAGTTGTGTCTGTGATTTAGCATTACTCAGACCCACCTTTGAATGCTGAATCCAAATGTGAAAGAAAGTAGCTTGAGTTATTTTAGAAGTTTAAATGAAAGTTAATGAAAAGCATCCAGGACCTTTAACTGGGGCTCCTATACCCATTAACATGCAGGTAGATGTCGGCATTAGGCATGGCTGATGGCAGGCGAGGAGGCAACTCGAGGTCTCTTTGTTGGGGGTATGTTAGGGAGACAAACTCTAGTACGTGGACAGGGGCTGTGAGTCTGGAAGGTGTTTCCCAGGCTGAGGCAAGTTTCTTCTGCCATAAAATGTTACCCTCTGCTGCTAGGCAGGAAGACCCTTATGGCCAAGAGTAGATCATGGGGCTGGCCCAGAATCCTTGATAAGGAATGCCGATTTCACAGAAACCAAGTCTAGCTTTTCCAAGGCCAGTCAATTAAGTTTAAGGTCAGCAGTGTGTGTTTTGGCAGCTGGCAGGCAGCAGCTCCTCTCCTTTATCCTTGGAGGATTTGTGTTTCATCTCCTAATTCTGGCAGTTGCTTGAGGACAACTAACAAACTCTTCATCTTACTGTCCTAAGCTTCAGGTAACCCCAGAGCCCTTGCTATGGGTATGGGTTAGAGGGGCCAACTTCTCATGACCTGGGTTCTCCTTTGGCTTTGCTGCACTGCCAGCTTGGAGTTCCCTTCCTTGAGCTTCATATCCCATAAAGGGAATGTTGTGATGGATGAGGGCATGATCCTGAAATGAACCCAGGCCTTTGTATACCATATCCAAGACTCCATAGCCCCAGCCAGAGATTCTCGTCTGTCAGACCAAGTCTCTCCATCAAGATAAAACAATGGCCATCTTTTCCTGATTAGTAAAAATAATAATAATTTTTAAAAAAACAGCTAATGAATTGTCTTCTTAGCTTTATGGTTTTTGTTTTTTTGTTTTGTTTTGTTTTCGAGATGGAGTCTCACTCTGTCGCCCAGGCTGGAGTGCAGTGTCACGATCCCGTCTCACTGCAAGCTCCGCCTCCTGGGTTCACGCCATTCTCCTGCCTCAGCCTCCCGAGTAGTTGGGACTACAGGTGCCTGCCACCATGCCCGGCTAATTTTTTGTATTTTTAGTAGAGATGGACTTTCACCGTTTTAGCCAGGATAGTCTCGATCTCCTGACCTCATGATCCACCTGCCTCGGCCTCCTGAAGTCCTGGGATTACAGGCGTGAGCCACCGCGCCTGGACAGCTTTATGTTTTTTGTCTATACAATTTCTTAAATTGTATAGACAATTCGAGACAATTTTGGCAACTGCTGTTATCTGTCTGCCGCTGAGCACTAGCAGCTGATAAAAAAAAAAAAGGAATGACACTAATGGAAAAACTCAGAAATAGCTTATCATGTGTGGCTTAATAGCATGTTTATGGACACGTGTGGTCTTGGCTGTGATTTTATAATGCACACATATAACATCATCCTATTTTACTGCTAGTAAAATTGTTCCTGAATCCTATGATGGAATTAAACATATAAATATGCCATGGTGTTCTGCAGAGAGCAACATGACTTCCAGGTGTGTTTCCACCTGGTGGGTTTAGAAACAGCTCTCCAGTTCCCTCTCAACTGGGTGAGAGAGCAGACAGGTGCCAGAGGTGATTTAGGGTAAACTGAGCATATCCATTTGTGCACAAGTTTATAAATAAATCATAAATTTTACTTCTCAAAGTGGCTTTAGACTCAGTCCTCAGCAGGGATGAATGGACATATAAGCAGTTGTCTTTTTGAATAGTTTCTTTTGGATAATGAAAACTGTCAGATTTAAGGAATCAGCAATAAAACCAACAAATAAACTACCAGTCCTCAAAAATCATTACTACCTAAAGCAAATGAAGTTGTCCAGAACAAATTCCTTTGGTTGCATTATAAATATAAACATCATGCATGCTGCACATGGGCTAACCAGAAGGCTTCATTCTGCAGTGTGGGCAATTTGGTCTGGGGCCAAGAGTGGGCTAGTTAGCAGGGATAAAAGCCAAAGGGGTTAAAGTCCATCATAAGGAGTGGTCAGTGTTTATGAAAAAGAAAATTTTATTTATTTATTTATTTATTTATTTTTAGATGGAGTCTAGCTGTGTCGCCCAGGCTGGAGTGCAGTGGTGCGCTCTTGGCTCACTGCAACCTCCACCTCCCAGGTTACACCATTCTTCTGCCTCAGCCTCCCGAGTAGTTGGGACTACAGGCGCCCGCCACCACGCCCAGCTAATTTTATTGTATTTTTAGTAGAGACTGGGTTTCACTGTGTTAGCCAGGATGGTCTCGAACTCCTGACCTCATGATCCACCCGCCTCAGCCTCCCAAAGTGCTGGGATTACAGGCGTGAGCCACCGCGTCTGGCCGAAGAAGGAAAATTTAAAATGTTTCATTTGACCCAGGCAATTGCACTTTTGCTCAGGGCCTGAGATAAAAAGGTGGATTCAAGTTCATCTGTGGGGCATGGTATGGTATTAATATCAGACCACTGGATCTTCTTCTCTTTGCTTGCATCTTTAAGTCACTTTCCCTTTCTGGTGGCCAGGGCCTGGCAGGAAGAGAGAAAGGCTCATGGGAGCCCTTAGCCTTGCTTTGTCATTTTGCCATGTCAGAGACTCCCTTTTCTTAAGGTCTTCCCTGTGGTGGTTGACAGGAAATTGATTGACACCCCTCTGCTGTCTGGGTATGGGGTCCTTCCTTCTGAGTGAACAGGTTTGCCCCTCCCACAGAGGGTGAGGCAAGTGGCCAGAGAGGATAACTCACATTGAAATTTGTCCTAAATCTCAAGTCCCACTAATCTGGCTCAGCAGAGCTTTTGAAGTAGTTCAGTTTTTCATTTGATAATTCTTAAACATAAGTATCACACATGGTTAGTAGGGAAAAAATTCAGCCATCCTTTCAAGCGATCCCATCTCTACTTTCTGCTTAAGAGTATATCGATCTGTGAAGATCGTGTAAAGTGTAGTGGAAGCTACAGGTTGACAGAACTCAAACTCTCTTTCCACCGTTATTTATAGCAGAAGCATCTACACTGAGTGTGTTTATGTAGTATGTGAAAAGACATGGAACGTGCTGTGAGGAGCTTCTGTTTGAGTGTTAGACCAAACCACGTCTGAGGCACTGAGCTAAATATCCTATTTTCCTTTGGATTTAATGTGGAGATTTAGGAAAGTAAGAGGGGAGAAGTATTGAGCAATTGATTCTGTGTGTATTTATTTATCTGGGTTAAGAGAGGACTGGCCCGGGAGTCAGCGCAGATGGTCTGCCCCGGGGGTAAACTGGGTATCTCCACCAACCACCACCATTACAATTACAGCTACTGATATTTGAGTATCTATCATGTAACAGACACAACTCTAAACATTTTTCGCATAGGACCCATTTATTTGGCACATATTTGAGTATCAATTGTGTGCTTGCAGTCATCAGGAAAAAAGGTTCTCACAGAACCTGTACTCCAGTGTTTGGGGTGGGGGTGGGGGGCAGTGGAGTTGGAGAGAGACAGATGACAATGATTAAGTATTGTCTTCTAACGTACTCCAGCAGCACTAAGGAAAAAAGACAAAGTGCTTTATCTCAATGACAATTCTTAGTAATCCTATAAGATAGGTATCGTCATCCCAGAGACCTTAGGAGCTCCAGATGAGCTTCCTGAGCCCTTCCATCCCACTCCTTTGGGGTCCAGTTTCTTTCTCTGTTATGTGAAGGGCTAGCATTATATGGTTTATGATTCCAGTACAGGAACCCTCTCCTCCGCAACACACACACACACACGCACATACATATGCACACACACGCATATGCACACATACACACACATAGTAGGGAGTTAGCAAAGGCAACGAGGGGAGTGAGTGGACCCCATAATTCTGACAGGAGCTCCTAGGAAATGTCCAAGTGCTGGTGTTGAACACAGGCCTAGCCTGAGGCCTGCCAAGGCTATTTTTGTTGAACCAAATGTTTCTTCCTTTTCACCTTCATTCTTGTAAATATTTCCGATTTTCTGCCCCAAAACAATAAAAAGAATGAACATCCATCCTAAGAGTATACAAATATATGCACATTTCCAGACTTAAAATCCTTAAATGGTAATAAGAGACTCAGATAACCCAGCTAAAAACACATTTTTCAGTTAAATTAAGCCAGTGTTTGAGTGTTCTTATTATAAAGGATTAGATGCACACATGTGTGTGTGTCTGTTTAAGGGGTGTACGGATGTAGTTTGGCTACCTCTCTCTCTGGGCTGCCTGCCATTGTTCCTTGGCCTTTGCTCCCTCAGGACCTGTTTCGCATCTTTGGCTCCAGAATAAGCAACCATTAGCACCACTAGAAAGTCTTAGTTTTGATACTTTCTCCCCTGCACATTCTTCCTTTGAACCATGCATGGGTAACTCACTACAACATGTGTTTTATGCCAAGGTTTTATACAAAACGTGAATGTTAGAAGCTGCGCCTGTTATAAACACAAACGGCGGCATCCAGTTCTCTTAAACTGGACAGTGAGACCCAAGGCCTGCTGATCAGATTGATTGACTGTCTTGAGAGCTGAGATGGTTACTTTGCGGGGGCTGGAAGAACAACTACACTGTGGTGTGGACTTCAGAGTAGTTTGATGATCAATATCAGCAAGGAGATAATTCAGTAGTCAGCAGGTGAAAGGAGAAAGAACATGTCTTTGTGCTCAGTTAGCAAGGGTCATAGAAGATTGCCCAGTTCTGACTGGCTGGGCAACTTAGCCAAAGCAAAAGGCTTTCTGTTCACTTAGGAACAGAGCTACATTTGTGTCTTTTACATCTTGTAGTAAGTAGGTACCTATTCTTTGTTTAGTCCTCTTAAACAAATTCCCTTAAATCCTGTCTTCTCTGCTTTTCTTACTGTGTGCATCTGCTTCCTGGTTCTTTTAAAATTGCTTCAGCTTAACCCACTTCCTGCCTTCTCAGAGATCTCCATTCACTATTCAGCAGACATTTTACTGAGCATGTACTATATGCCAGGTACTGTCCTAAGAGCACGGAGATCAACAAGACAGATACTATCATGGTCCTTGGGAAACTTTTGTTCTCAAGGCCAAAATCAGCTCTGACATAGCCCATCCAAGGACCAGCATTTGGAAACTGCTGTATTTAGGTTATTTCCAAGTTTACTTCTCTCAAGCAAAAATAAGCAATATCCCTTTGAGATCTTTATAGAGAAAGCAGGAAAGAGCTTCATGTTGCAAACCCCCAAGCCAAGGGCAAGGCAATTCTTATTTCACTTCATATATTCATCCTGGGCCTAGAAAACCATGTCAGGGTGTTGTGTGCCCCTTTTTGGTCTTGCCCTTGGCTTAGTGGTCCTGAATGTGAATGCAGAGTATCTCCTGTTCCTCTTAGTTCCTGGAAATAACCACCCCTAAGCCTCCTGCAGAGCCAAGGCAGCAGTCACCTCTTGTGCCAAGTCCCCTGCAGTCATCCCTGTTGCAAGAGACCTCACTTGCACAGTGACAGGCTTAGCTGCATGCTTGGACACTTCTCAGCCGTTGCTCTGTGCTGGCGTCTGTTCTTGGGCTTATGCCTAGCTGCTCCATTAGATTATAAACCTATTGAGGGCAGCTGCCCAATATGCCTTGTACCTAGCTGATACTTAATAGTATTTGTGCCTTGATGGAGTAGATGTAATATACTTCCGTTCTTGAGATATTTGCTAGACAGGCATGTCACTTATTTCTTGGAGTCACTGCTAGAGGGATGTTAAGATCTTCCACATCCCCTTTTCTTCTGTGCTGATGGATATTCATAGAGTACTTACCAAGAATTTTCTGCTCTGGGGGAAATGTATGACCTACAGAGTTGCTATGATTGGATTTTTAAAAATTACATATTTAATATGAAGAAATTTTCAAGCAAGTAAGCATCCAGACACTGAAGCATACACAATGCTCTTGTCAAAAGGACCAGGATGATGTGAGATAGGGTTCCCTACTAAGAAATATTCTTAATTAGAAGCATGCTCAAATCCATCCTAAGGATAATGTCACACTTTGAAATTTGGTGACTGAAAGACGCTGCCATCACTGGATATGTCCTTGGATAATAAACTGTGATGTGAATTAGATAAAGAATGTTGATGAATTGCTGTTTCTAATGATTTTTGCTTTACTCATAGGGGTCAAACCTTGGTCAAATATCATGGAAATCCTGGAGGAAAAAGATGGAGTTGATACGGAGCTACTGGTTTATGCAATGACTTTGGTGAACAAGGTTGGTTGACTATGTTATGGGTTGAATTGCATCACCTAAAACGATATGTTAAAGCCCTGACCCCTGGTATCTGTGCTTGTGTCTTTATTTGGAAATAGTGTCGTAGCAGATGTAATCTGGTCATGAGGGTGGGCTCTGATGCAGCATGACTGTGTCCTTATAAGAGGAAAAGAGGCACAGAGGGAAGACGATGTGAACATGCAAGGAAGACAGCCACGAGAGGACAGGCAGAGGTCAGAATAATGCATCTACAAGCCAGGGAACACCACAGATTGCTGGCTGCCAATTGAGGATGAGGCAAAGACAGACTTCCTGTAGAGCCTTCAGGAAAAGCATGGCCCTGCTGACACCTTAATATCAGACTTCTAGTCTTTCAAACTGAGAGAGAATAAGTTTCTGTTATTTTAAGCCACCTAGTTTGTGGTACTTTCTTACAGTAGCCATAGGGAACTAATGCATTGTGAAAATCTAAAATTTTCCATTCCAATAAGAGCCACACCATGTAGACACCCATCACAGTGGCTGGAACCACAGCTGCAGTGTGCACTACAGGAGAAAATCCTTTATGTGACATGTGGGGTGGATGGGTGTGGGTGTGCGTGCTTGTGAAGGCCTGTGGGTGCCTGAGTGTGTTCATGCTTTGGTCTTTTCTAGTAAAACCAGAAAAGTGACAGAATTTTATGACAGCATTTCCTATCAAGTTGGCCCCTTATAATAATAATAATAATAATAATAATAATAATAATAATTATTATTATTATTATTATTATTATTATTATTATTATTATTATTATTATTATTATTATTTGAGGCGGAGTCTCACTCTGTTGCCCAGGCTGGAGTGCAGTGGCACGATCTCGGCTCACTACAGCCTCCACCTCCCAGATTCAGGAGATCCTCCTGCCTTAGCCCCCCTAGTAGCTGGGATTACAGGCATGTGCCACCATGCCTGGCTAATTTTTGTATTTTTAGTAGAGTCGGGGTTTAACCATGTTGGCCAGGCTGGTCTTGAACTCCTGACCTCAGGTGATCCACCCGCCTCGGCCTCCCAAAGTGCTGGGATTACAGGCGTGAGCCACTGCGCCTGGCCAAAATTATTTTTTAAAATCATTTTTCCTTGAGGGAATGTAAATTACAAAGTTTTACTCTAAGAAAATAGTTCACATGTCAGGAAGACACGAGGTGCACGTGTTCCACTGCATATTGAAGTTGGACTCTTGGGCTGAGATAAGGAATCCTGGGGGTAGGTCCCACTTGTCTTATGTGATGGTGACCACACCTTGTGCTCCCATTCCTCCTGTTGCGTCCCTCCCTGATCACCACCTTGCAGGGCAGTCTTGGTCTTTGGTGCTCTTCCCCAGAGGTGCTGCTCTGAAACAAGGGGGCCCGTGCTGACCCAGGACAGGCCCAGTCTCAGGTCTGGAGTTTCTCCATTTGGATCGCCATGCCTTAGAGCACAGGCACCTCGCCAGCCGCCCCATGGGCCTTCCTTGTACTCTCCTTACATGCTTATGCTGGGTGTGAGCCTGCAGGACTCCTCATCTGCAGTGATGGCTATGGCTTCAGAAAGATCCAGAGTCCCATCCTGAAATATGACTGGAGAAACATTTTCCCTGATGAACTGGGGATAAATTTGTAGGAAGCAGTATAATTATGAAGAGCAACTTCTCCTACTAGATAGTAAAATGTGCCAACTCTGAGGATTACAACAATGTGGCCTGGCCCCTTCCTCAGCAGACAGATGATTGGTGCAGAGGAGCTCTGAAACAGCCCTCAGTATATAGAACAACTCACTGTACAGTTAACATTGGTGGGGTCGGGTTAGGTACTGATTGGAGAGGTGTTGTTAAATGGAAGTAAACAAAAACATACTTTGACCGTATACCACAGTAAGCCCCAGAGGGCTTAAAGCATTTAATGGAACATATCAAACTGTAGGGAAAAAAAAGAGAGAGAGAGAGATGAAGACTAATTAGTCTGTGGTTGGTAATGTTTATTTTAAAAATAAAACCAGTGAAACAGGTTCCAGAGGAAGAGATTTAACTATTTTACTGCATAAAATTTTAAAAGATCTTATTTACAAAATGAAAATCACAAATGATAACTAAATGCAAATGACAAACTAGGAGATTGTTTACAAAAAGAAAGGTAGAAAATTATATTATCCTAAATATATTATGAACTCAGTAGAAAAATGAAAGACATTAAACCAACTAAGAACAAAAGAAATACATACGAAAACAGCAAGACATATTTCACAGGTCACATTGGCAGTGATTGCCTTTTAATGAAGTATCATTTGTTGATGAACACCCAGGAAACTCCTATAACCCTGGTGGGAAATGGGCACAACTTTTCTAAAGCATAATCCTAAGAATTCTGCTTTTATTTTCAATTCTTTTTATGAGCTCATTTTACTATTTGATTTGAAGCAATTTTCTGTTGGTTTCTAAGGATTAGGTCATCTATTTCCTGTCCTTTTTAGTCATTGACATTGTTTTGGAAAACACTGAATTCAGCAAAAATGGAATTTTCACACTGCCACAGTGTTCCCCATTGTAACATTATCTATTTTATTGATAAGGCCATGCCCAGCTGTTCTTATGATCATAGCAGTACCCACACAATGTGGGTACTTTGTTGCTAATCACTGGCAGAGACCCAGTGCCTGTCACCCTCTGTTTGGCATTCTGTGGCGTTTGATGTCCAGGAATTCCTCACTTACTCTTTCTCTTCTGCCAGTTCTTTCTCATCCTTTGTTAGTTCTGGCCAAGGAGACATCCAGAAAGATCCTTGAGGTCATTCATTCAAATGTAATCCTTTCCTTAACTCATTTATGCCTAGTGTTCCGTTATTGGAACGCTAAGCTTGTGTGAGTTATTTATATCCTGCTTCTCAAGGTCATCGTCAAGGTCTGATTTTTCACACACACACACAAAAAAAATTTGCAACCTCCGGCGTAAATGGATTGAACAAGTCAACAGACCACCAGCACTCATGCCGGGTTTGTTTTGTTTTGTTGTATTGTAGTAATGCATGTTGCCCAATGAGTAAACTCCTCTGAGATACCAAACAAAATAACACATTAAAATGTTAATCTGGGTCTGGAAAACATTCAGACTGTGAAATCTGGGAAATTATATTGCAAGTTGGGTCGTTTCTAAGTATTGATTTCAACAAAATAAAGGCCCCTAATAACATAGAATTTTAAAAAATGGACATTTCCATGACAAAACAATGACACTAAGTCCTGTCCTGGTTTCTGTTCTAAAACTGATTACCTTGTAAAATAGGATGAAGCACACTGGGGTGGGAGGTAGAATGAGTAACAAGAGGGGTTACCGTGAGGCTGGCTTAGGGTGTTCAGGGAAAGCAGGATCCCAGGGAGCCATGGGGAGAGGAGTTGTCCAGTGGGGCTAGGGGATAACTAATCCGGATGGTACATGCTGAGTAGTTGCCTTTGTTTTTACCTTTACTTTTATTGTTTTAAAATTATTGTCTTAGTACAATTTGTGTTGCTGTAACTGAATACCACAGACTGGGTAATTTATAAAGAAATCAATTTCTCACAGTTTTGGAGGCTGGGAGGTTCAATATCAAAGTATCAAGGTACTGGCATCTTGTGAGAACCTTTTTGCTGTGCCATCCATGGTAGAGGGCAAGGGGGCTGTCGGGGAAGAGAGGAGAAGGGGGTGAAACTTATGCTCTATTGGGAACCTATTCCTGCAGTAAGTAACCCACTCCCGAGATAATGGCATTCATCCGGTTTATCTCCTTTCAACACTGTTGCCTTGGGGATTATGTTTCTAGCACATGAACTTTGGGGGACATATTAAAACCATAGCATTCTGCTCCCATCCCCAAAATTCATGTCCTCCTCATGTGCAAGATATATCCATTCCATCCCATTAGCCCCAAAATCTTAATGAATTCCAGTACAGACTCAAAGTCCCAAATCCAGAGTCTCATCTGAATCAGATATAGGTAAGACTCAAGGCACGACTTATCCTGAGGCATATTTCCCTTTAGCTGTGAGTCTGAAATCAAACAAGTTACCTACTTCCAAAATATGTTGTTGGAACTGGCATAGATGTTCACATTCCAAAAGGCAGAAATAGGCAAGAAGAAAGGGATAACTAGTTCCAACTCCAAAGCCCAAGAGAGAAAAAAACAATATTAAGACACCAGAATAATCTATTTTGACTCCAGGTCCCACATCCTGGGCACACTGGGGTTGGGGTTGGGCCCACAAGGCCTCAGGCAACCCCATCCTTATGGCTTTGCTGGGCTCAGCCCGTGCTTCAGCTCTCCTGGGTTGGAGCTTATGCCTACAGCTTTCCCGGGCTGGACTGCACACTGGTAGCTCTACAGTTCTGGGGTCTTGGGGGCTGCCTCGCTCCCCTGGCTCCACTAGGCATTGCCCTAGTAGGGACTCTCCACAGTGGCTTCACCCTGTGACAAGTCTCTTCCTGGGACCCTAGGCTGTCCGTAACCTTCTTTTAGATCTAGGTTGAGGTCACCATGGCTCCACGGCTCTTGTATTTTCCACACCCGCAGAATTAGCACCATGTGTTTTATGGTTTGTACCTTCCAGAGCAGCAAGGCCTGCTTGAGTCACAGCTGTGGTGGCCAAAAAATCCTGCACCAGAATTCTGGGAGCAGGATCCTGAGTGGCCCTGAGCAGTGAATGCTGAGGTACCGCTGGTGCCTGTCCAGAAACCTTGCCCTCAAGGTCCTAGCTTGCTTAGAAGGTCTCTGAAATGCCTTTGGAGTTTTTCTCCCATCATCTTGGTGAATAACACTGGCTCCCTTCTATCCATACTATAATCCTTGTAGCAAATGGTCACTTGGTCAAGCCTTTGGTTTGCTTTCCAAAAGATGCCTTTTTGCTCTTTACATGACCAAGCTGTGACTTTTTCAAATTTTTCTACTCTACTTTCCTTTTAATAAACTCCATCTTTATATCACTTCTATCCTCTTGCATCTTCCTATATGCAGTTAAGAGTAACCATACAACTCCTTCAATATTTTGCTTAGAATTTTTTTTCACCAGATACCCTAGTTCATTGCTCTTAAATTCTGACTTTCATTAGAGCCCTAGGACATTGACATAGTTCAGCCAAGTTCTTGCCACTTTAAAACAAAGATGGTTTTTATTCCAGTTTCTACTACCTTGATTCTCATTTCCATCTGAGACCTCTTCAGAATTGGCTTTACCATTTGTATTTCCACCAGCCACTTCAGCAATCTCTAAGAAGGCTCTGACTTTTCCTACAACTATTCTCTTCTTCTGAGCTCCCACCAGAGTCAACCAGATAATGCTCTAGTCAATCTAGGCTTTTTCTAGCTTGCTTCTCCAAATTTTTCCAGCCTCCACCTATTACCCAATTCCAAAGCTGCTCTCATGTTTTCAGTTATTTGTTATAGCAACAGCCCACTTCTCTGTATCAATTTTATGTCTTTGTTTTGTGTTGTTATAACAGAATACCACAGCCTGGGTAATTTATAAAGGAAAGAAATTTATTACAGTTCTTGAGGCTTGGAGTCCAATATCAAGGTGCTGGCATCTGGCCAGGCCCTTCTTTCTGTGCTATCCCATAGTGAGATACAGAGGGTGAGGGGGGTTGTAGGGAAGATAAGATGGCTGAACTCATCCTTTTACCGGGAAACTACTCCCACAATAATTAACCCGGTCCTGAGATAACAGAACTAATCCATTCCTTACCTAATCACTGCTTAAAGGTTCTCCCTTCCAACACTGCTGCATTGGGGTTTATGTTTCCAACACGTGAACTTTGGGTGGGGGGCACATTCAAACCATAACAGTGCACCTTCTAGAATATAGCTATATGAGTTTTAACACATACATGGAAATGGATCACCTTCACAATTAGAATACAGACTAATAATAACATAGTATTCCCCCATGTTATCCTTTTATAGTGACACTCTGACCTCCTATATATAATCCTGAGAAACCACTGATTTATTCTCTTATCACTGTAATTTTGTCTTTTCAAGAATGTCAGATGGAATCATACAGTAAGTAACCCTTTGAGGCTGGCTTCTGTCAGTATAATGCCTTTTGAGATTAATCTTTTATTGCATATATTAATATATGCAATATATTAATTAACTCCTTTCCACTGCTGTGTAGTATTCCTTGTAGAGATGCATATGTGCTTATCCATTCACCTGTTGAAGGAGATTTGTGTGTTTATAGCTTTTGGCTTCCATAGATAGCGCTGCTATGAACATTCATGTACTGGCTTTGCCACAGTGGTTTTATCCTGCAAGAAAGACTTGGTGCAATCGGTGAAAACCCAGGGAGGGGGAAGAATGTCCTTTAGGACAGAATTTCCCCCTCTGAGAGAGATCTGTAAAGATTTACTTGTCACAGGCCTTGTCAAGACAAAGTCTAAGAAAAAAACAGAAGGAGGGATACCAAGCGTCAGGCAGCTATGCTCGGCACCTTTAGTGTCTGAGGGTGAAGGGGTCAGGAAACATTTACCTCACAGACTTTTCTGGGGAAGCTGCCATTTTTGTCAGAAGTGGACAACTTAGCAGCAGAGGCTGCAGGGTGGAACTGGGAGGGGAGGCCCAGGGGCAGGTGGGAGTGTGGTAGAATTTGCTGAGCCTATTAGAGAAGCAGCCAAAAAAAAGATGAATTTTTTAAAAGATGTATAGCACCCTCTTGCACAGCCGGAAAAAGCTGCATTTGTGAGTGGCAGCCTGGGGCTGGCCCCCACGCTGCTGTGTAGGAAGTTTTAATCCTGACAGTAGACGTCCCTTCACCTGCATTCCTCAGGCTGTGCGTTTTGCAGAGTCAGCTGGCAGTTAGGGCATCTCTAATTGTTCACCCTGCCCGGGCATGGTATTGCCATTTCCCTCTCATCTTTTAATAAGTTCTAGAGTTTTCACTAAAAGCAAAGGATGATAGGATTCTTTGAATGATGTGCACTTTTTCAATCAATGTTGGAAGCAGAGGGCAGCCCTGATGACCGTTATTGCCTGTCAGTGTGATGTGGTTGGCCTGGTGCCTATAGACACTGGTGTGTGCTGTCATATGTGGCGGCCCAAGTGTGAACACCTATTTATGATGGCTTCAGATTCACAGCCTCCTGCCTTGTGTCCTTATTGGGGCCTTGAATAATTAGGCTATCACATCACAATTACTTTTCATTAGTTTCTGATCTCAATAGCAGTGACTTGTGTCCTGTTTGCTCAGCTTAAAAAGGAAAAAGCCATTATTCGAGTAATGAATAGAGGCCTTCTTTCCAACACTGATAGCCCCAAGATAGAAGTGTTAGAGAAGCTGGTGCTATGAAATGATCTTTACAGAAGTGTTGGTCTTATTCCTTCCTAGGCGAGTTATCATGTTTAGAATAATTTTGGAATGTATGTCTTGTTCTTAGAAATGCAGAGATAGTGAAGTAAGTAGGGACTAAAGGCTGAGACTGGAATGGCAGTTCTGAGCCCAGGGTTTTATCCCAGTGTCTTCAGTCACTTCCTGTTGCCTCGGGCGTTTATCCTTCTCTCCCTCCTGTATAAGATAAAGGGCTTGCAGTAAATCTCAGCCTCCTTCCAGCTCTGAGCCAGGGCCTTGTCTCAGATACCCTCCTTCTCTTAAGAGGTAGAATTCCAAGAGAAGTCAGCTTTTTAGTTCTTGGGTTCTCTTTTTGTCTCTTAATCGCTGCCTTGAAATTTCTCATGCTTTTCTAAATTTCATAGACCACGGGGAGGCCCTATTGAATTTAAATACAATTTAATAAAATTGTTACAACTCCAGTTGTTTGGTGTATGGATCTTAACAGGAGTCTCTAATTACAAAGTACATTAGTTTTCTATTGCCATGTAACAAATTACCGCAAACTTAGCAGCTTCAAACAACATCCATGTATCATCTCACAGCTTCCATGGGGCAGGGAGTCCAGGCATGGCCTTAGTAGGTCCTCTGCTCAGGGTCTCACAAGGCTACAGCCGAGGTGTCGCCCAGGGCTGAAGTCTCATCTGAGACTTGGGGTCCTCTTCCAGCCTATGTAGTTGGCAGAATTCATTTCCTTGCTTCTGTGAAAGTTGTGGTGGTTGCTGCTGCCTCGAGGCCAGTGGGATAATCTCTTTCCAGTCCAGAGCTCAGAGAAGATCTAAGCCTTCTTTTAAAGGGCTTACCTGAATATCACCTAGGAGAGTCACCCCTTCGATTAACTCAAAATCCACTGCTTTTGGACCTTCATTACCTCTGCAAAATCCCTTCACCTTTGCCACCTAATGTAACCTAATCATGGGAGTGGCCCCCTCTCATGGGAGTGTCCAGCCCACACTCAAGCCGAGGAGATTATGTAGCGCATGTACACCAGAGGGGAGAATATTGGGTTCATTCTGCCTGCCACACTGAAAAGGCTTTTGCTCAAATAAATTTGTCATCTGTTTGGATTATTTAGTGGCCATGATTATAATAATATGCGTGGATTAGGCATCGGAAAATGCCTTGGGAGCCTCAAGGCAGTCTTCTATGGTGTGTCTGTAGCTGGTTCTTCTCTTCTTCCAGACGTTATCAGGACTGCCAGACCAAGACACCTTCTATGATGTTGTGGACTGCCTGGAGGAGCTGGGCATCGCTACTGTGTCCCAGAGGCACTTGAACAAGAAAGGGACTGACCTGGACTTAGTGGAGCAACTCAACATTTATGAGGTACCAGACCATGCCTTTTGTAAGATATTGTACAGCTTTGGCAATTGTCAAAGGCTGAGATGGCGCCTACTTTAGACCACGTGTGTAGTGTATGAGCACCACCAGCTTATTAGAAATTCAGGATCGCAGGCTTCACCCCAGATCTACTGAATCAGAAACTCTGAGGGCCCAGCAGACCGTGTTATGACAAGCCTTCCAGGAGAGTCTGATGCATATTCAAGCTCAAGAACCCTTGATATAGGGGAAATTGGTTAGCTATCTTCCTTTAAAGAACGTGCCGTCTGTCAGCAGCACCTTCACTCAAGGAGACAAGGAGAGAAAGAGATAGAGACAGAAATCACATTTCTTACACCTGAGTGGGGTGGAACTTCAGGCAGGGCCAGATACATGATTTGTAGGAACCAATGCAAAACGAAAATGAAGGACACTTGAGCAAAAGTGCTGTTAAAGATACTGAAACAACTCTTCACTTTCTTCTGTGGTTTCTCCCACCTTGTTACAGTGATTTTCTAATTTGGTATGTAATGTTGTAAGGAAAGAAAAATTAAAATTTAAAATTATTACCATGAATTTTACCATTTGTCTTTATATTATGAAGTGTCAGTTTAGAATGCAAATATAAGAGCCTTTAACTTGTAGGCAGAATCAGCCAAATTACCTAAATCATATTTTGTAGCTCCCACATGCACGTGTATTTTGTTCTTACCAGAACAGCAGAAACAGTATGAAACTGACTGCACTGTTTTTACATCACTTCTTGAGGTATGTACATTCTACCAACACTCTGCCTTTAACTTACTAAAGAGTAAGAAAGGGCTGAAAGAAAAAGGATCTAGGAGCTGCCCCATTTTTTCCTTTCTTTTATGTTGTAATTTCAGCATAAGTTGTTGTCTAACATGGGAAGGTAACAGGGTAAGAAAGGATATGAGAGGCTTCATGGGTTGTCTTCTGTCTGCACTCAAATCCTTCTCGAAGGGATGCATGGCCCCTAGGGCTGTCAGTGCCCCTGCCTCCCCAGTTGTAGGTGTAACATACTTACCTTGTACTCACTTCCAGTCCCTCAGAACTCCTATCACCAGTCTACCAGAATCTGTGCACATGAGCAGCAAGGAATGGCAGACATGCGTGTTGTACCTCTCTCCTCTGCTCAAGCAACTGCACAGGTCACTCACCCATGACGCCAGTTCTGCTTTGGGCTACACATCAGGGCTTTGGACCCTGTTGACTTGAGTTCAGACTGTTCCCTGTGGGTTAATTTTAGGTCAAATGCCCCCATGGTATTAAAAGTACTTAACTGTGAGAGTGTTGAAATTATACTCTTTGTTGCTGATCCTCATCATCCCAGTGTCCTGCCATGGCCAATTAGGGGCAGATCTGAAGATGTGTTTTCTCTTGGGTGGTATGATCTCAACCAGGAAAGTGAATTCCTCTAGGCCCAAACTTACTCAAAGAATACAATGACCCAGGCAATCCCTGAGGATGTTCCATCAGTGACATCCTGTTTTGGACGTCAACCTGTTTTGGACGTTTCGGACAAATGGATCCATACAAAATGTGGTCTTTATGGCTAGCTTTCACTTAGCATGTTTTCAAGGTTCACCCACGTTTGCAGAATCACTACTTTGTTCCTAGTTGTGCTGACAGTATTCTATTATATGGATACACCATATTTTGTTTATCCGTTTATCAATTAGTGAATACTTGAGTTATTTCTACCTTTTGGCTATTATGAATAATGCTATTGTGAACATTTGTGTTGAATTGAAGTTTATATACATATGTTTTCAGTTCTCTTGGGTTTATACCTAGAAGTGAAATTGCTGGTCATATGGTAACTATCTTTAACTGATTGAGGAATTGCTGGATTGGTTTCTAAAGTGGCTATCCCATTTTATATTCCTACCAGCACTGTATAAGGATTCCAGTTACTCCACACCTTTGTCAACACTTATTATTGTCCACCGTTTTTACTATAGCCAGCTAGTAGGTGTGAAGTGGTATCTTACTGTGGTTTTGACTTGCATTTCCCTGATGACTAATGATGTTTAGCCTCTTTCTAAGTGCATACTGGCTGTTTGTATAGTTTCTGTGGAGAAGTATTTATTCCGATCCTTTGCTCATTTTTTAATTGATTTTTTTTTTTTTTTTTTTTTGAGACCGAGTTTTTTCTCTTGTTGCCCAGACTGGAGTGCAATGATGCAATCTCATCTCACCGCAACCTCCACCTCCCAGGTTCAAGTGATTCCGCTGCCTCAGCCTCCTGAGTAGCTGGGATTACAGACATGTGCCACCACGCCCAGCTAATTTTGTATTTTTGGTAGAGATAGGGTTTCTCCATGTTGGTCAGGCTGGTCTCAAACTCCCGACCTCAGGTGATCCACCTGCCTTAGCCTCCCAAAATATTGGGATTAAAGGCATGAGCCACCGCGCCCAGCCTTGATTTTTGTGTTGTTGAGTTTTAGGAATTATTTCTATATTCTGGATACTAGACCCTTATCAGGTATATAATTTGAAAATATTTTCTCCCATTCTATGGGTTGTATTTTTCCACTTCTGACCTAATTGATTAGTCTTATTAATAGTAATACATTTTAAAAATATTTCCTTTTTCCACTTATAAAGATAATATGTACTCATTGATGAAAATTTGGAAAATAACAAAAAGCATTTTTGGTATATGAAAACATAAAAGAAAAAAAATCACCCATGATTTTATTACTAACCATTTTTAACATTTTGGTCTATTTTTCTGGTCTTTTTTGTATATGTGGGTGTGTGTTCATGATGAGGGACATAGTAGTCTACATATAGTGTTGCATATTGAATCTTATTAGCAAACATGTTGGAAACATTTTCCCTTGTCACTACATGTTTAAGAATTTAATATTTTAGAAGTACAATATTCTATCTATGTGTATACCATAATACATATAACTAGTCCCTATTTTTTCAGATTTAGATTATTTTCAAAGTTTTCACAATTACAAATGCTGTTATGAGGAAGATATTCATTCATAAATTTTTCCGCACAGCTAGATCTCTAGGGAAGATATTTTCCATTTCCTTGTGGTCTTCACTGGATAGAAATGGAGAGAGTGATGTATAACTTACTATTTTCTATAAGTTACGGTCATCATAAGTGACAAGTTGAGGAATAGAACAGAATTATCTTTATATGATCTTGGAAGAGAAGAAACTGGGTCCAACATATTTGCTGGCAGCACTTGAAGCTGCCCACAGCCACCAGCTGGCCAGCTCTTTGTGCCCTGCTCTGGGCATCTTCTCTTCCAGCCCTGCCTCACTCCCTCAGTTTTTCATTGTTACTGACCTGTGGCCCGGGAGGCCAGTAGGTGATAAAGGAGTATGTTCTCATGGCTCCTAAGATATAAGATGGAGAATAAAGTAAGAATACTAAAGATGGAAGAGGAAGAGAGCTCAAGAGAGTTGGTTTAAATAAAGGTAGAAGATGGACTTTTGCCAGCATAGATATTTCCTTCCGTTAGCCCCCTCACCACCACAATCGGAACTCCTTCCATCTCTTAGATTCTGTTCAACCAGGGGCTCAGATGACCACAGATTTGGATTCCACAGGGTCACTGTATATTCAGAAGCAAGCATGATGCAGATGAATTGCCCATCAGTGAACCAACTGGGAGAGAGTATTGAAGAATATAGCCTTGATACCAACTCCAGGAATCTAAAAACTATCCTCTGCTTCAGGGCATATTTTCTCTCCAGCCTACCTGCCTCTTAAGCCACCTCCTCATCACCTTCTTTCCCTTCATGCCAGAGTTTTAAGAAATTATCCTGTGTTCATCATCTTTCTTTTGTCGAATTACATGTGCTTAATATTTGAGCATCAAGTGCATATCATTCACAAATGAAGCATATTTGTGTCATTTAAAGAGCAATAAAACAAATACCATGTACTAGCTTTAAGAACTAAAACATTACAACTCAGAAGTGTCCTGACAGCCCCTTCATTGTCATCCTACTACTCCTATCCCCAGTATTCTCTTGCTTTCTTTAAAAATAATTTAACCTCAAAACCACTTATTCTGTGAGCTAACGTAAAGAATCATATTACTAAATCAGAATTGGCTAATCAGATCTTTCCCAGTTATCTGGCTGTACTAATAATTTCAAGAATACAGTCTGTCGAGGTGCAGATGGATCAGAGAGAGGTCTGGAACATCCCTTGTAACTCCCCAGGTCCTTTCTTCATGATTCAGATGTGTGCTTTCTGACCCGGAACAACAGACAAAGTCTCTAAGTGAGGTTCACAGGTCATCTCACCCAGCAAGGAGCATTTCATTAGGAAACATCTCTACTTCATGCCCCAGAGTCATGGCTCACAAATCCATAATTCTGAGTTTATTTACTATAAGTAATCCATAGCCAGGGACATCCTGCTAAGGGTATTCCAGAAATAAGAACTCTCAGCAAATATCTTTAGTTTATTTGTTAGATAGTCTAGTTAATTCGCATATTTATGGTAGGTGAAGCAGGTCCTCACATGCTTGTGTCCTTTCCCCAGAAACATCTTTCTTGTAAGATGAGTGAAAGGATCATCAGCCAGATGCTTTAGCTCCTTCTTCTCAGTCTGCTCCTAAACAATGCGTTATTGAATTTTATCTGTTTTCAAGCTTTTTATAAATGGAATCGTGTCTTTTGACTCTTTGTAGAATATGCCCTTTTGCTCAACAGTTTTGAGACCTGTTCCATGTTGATATATGGATAACAGCTTGTTCGTTTTCACTGCTGACGAATGTATCACTGTTTATCTGCTCTGCTCTGAACAGATGTTAGGTGGTTTAAATTTTTGTTGCCTTGACAAACAATGCTACTACGAGAGTTCTTGTACTTCCCTGTGTGTGTGTGTGTGTGTGTGTGTGTGTGTGTGTGTGCGCGTGCGCGCGTGCGTGCGCGCAATAGTTAAGATGTTTAGGTATCAGTTTTGTTCATGCTTCATCAAAATATTTAGAAGTTTTTCTTCCTTCTCTAAGCCCTGGAAATGTTTAAGTGACATTTCATATTCTGGTCTTTGATGGCTTATTGGAATTCTGCTGGGAAATTACGTGGGCCTGTGATGTTAAATATATATGTGTGTGGGGTGAGGACAATGAGGGAAGATTTTTGTTAACTATATTTTTTTCTATGGAAACTGGTCTGTTTAAACTTCCTATTGTTACAGGATCAATTTTGCTAAATTACATTTCCTAGGAAATTATCCATTTCATCTGTATTTTAAAATTCCTTAGCAAAGGAATTTTTATTAGTCTGTTATGAATATTTTAAATTTCTTCTCTTTTAGTAATCTTCCTTTTGTTATTTCTTACTTTGTGTGTTTGTGACTTCTTCTTTTCCCCTCCAGATTAACTAATGGTTTGTCTATTTTGTTGATTTTTTTTCAAGCAATAATTCTGATTTTTATATGAATTGCACTGCTTTTCTGTTTTGTAACTCAGTGTTTTGCCATGATCTTTATAAATTCCTTTTACTTTCTTTCAGTTTACCTTGTTATTTTTCTGGATTTTTGAGTTGAGTAATTGATTTCTTTTCATCTTTTAACCATCACTGCATTCTTGTAATACAATCCATTTGGTAATGATGTTTTTTTTTTTTTTTTTTTTTTTTTTTTGAGGCGGAGTTTCACTCTTGCCCAGGCTGGAGTGCGAGGTGCGATCTTGTCTCACCACAACCTCTGCCTCCCCGGGTTCAAGTGATTCTTCTGCCTCAGCCTCCCGAGTAGCTGGGATTACAGGCATGCGCCACCATGCCTGGCTAATTTTGTATTTTTAGTAGAGACAGGGTTTCTCCATGTTGGTCAGGCTGGTCTGGAACTCCCAACCTCAGGTGATCCACCCTCCTCGGCCTCCCAAAGTACTAGGATTACAGGCGTGAGCCACCGCACCTGGCCAATGATGTGTTCTTTTTAAAAAGGTGCTGTTGGAATTCTGGTTGGTACTAATTTATTGAAAATGTTTGCATTAGTATTCATAAGTAAGATTGGTGTGTAGCAGCTAGCTCCTCTCCACCCCATCCCTGCCACCTCCCCTTCCTCTTCCTTTGTGTATACACTGCGTTTGTCAGTTTGAGCATCACTGTTATAGTAGTATCATAAAAGAATTCCTGACCACTCCTGCACATTGCGCCTTGTTGCTGTGTGTCCAGATGTCTCTGGGGTATCTCTCTGATTGTTCCCCCTTAGTGTCCTCCCTGGATCCTCTATTTCTGACCCCTCCCTTTCAGTGGTGTCTATCAGACCTCTTCTCTGTCTGTGTTGTCTGCCTATCTTCACCCTAGTGAAGTCAGCAGCCTTGGGGGCTCTTTGCTGTCTTGACTCCATGCTTTCTTCTGGGACCCAAGGCTGCTTGCCTTTCTACCTTCCTTTTTCTCTGCCTGCTTGCCATCTTGTATTTCATTCATGTACTTGGAGACCACTATATGTGACATATTCTGCTAGGGCTGTAAATACAGAGATAAAAGATCTGTGCCTGCCCCCAAAGAACCTCCATTCTTTAGTCTAAGGCAAACAGGTAGCTGATTCCCCTATCAGAGGATGGTGCAGAGGACTTAGAACATGCCGAGGAAGCTCTGACTGTATCTGACGTGACCACCTGAAAGCCACACATGAAATACAACCAGCCCCCAGATGAACCCTTTATTTTCCTTCCACAACAAAAACAAAAATTCTGAATGGACTCTTCATGTCTCCACCTCTGCAAACAGTGGAGTTTCCCAAGTTACAAGCCTAGAGCTATACTGGACTCCTTTCTCTTTCCTGTGTCCCCATATTTAGGAGTTTGATTGCTGAAAACTGCACTTTTTCTCCATTCCTGCGATCATTTCCTTAGCTCTGGCCCTCATCGTTTCTTGCCTGAAGTATTGCACCATCTTCCTATTCATTCGCTTGTCTATTACTTTGTTCATTCAACAAAACTTCATTGAGCACCTGCTGTGTGCCAGGCACTATTCTAGCCCTGGTGACCCAGCACATCAGACAAGACCACTGCCCTGAGGGGGCACATACTCTAATGAGGTGCAGACAGCGATCAAGAACGTGCGTAAGCAGAGGATCTGAGATTGCAAAAATGTCTATGAAGAAAAGAGATGTTATGAGGTGGGGGCCGGAAAGTGAGGCAGCAGCAAGGAACGAAGGCCTGTCTGAGATGATGGCCTGATGAAAGACAGTGAATGAGGGAGAGCATTGGAGGAGGTCAGGCATGGCAGGTGTCAGGGGTTGAAAGGAGGCTGCGTGGCTGCAGGGGTAGGGCCTGGAGAGCAGCATGTTCAGAGCCTGGGGACATTGAGATCCTACAAGGGCCTTCTCCCCGTTCCAAACTCCCACTGGCTGAAAGCAAGGTGATCCTCCTGAAAGTCAAATCTCATTATGCTGTTCTCCTGTTTAAGAAAATGAATGAATGAGCTTTTCATGACCACTAAGATGAAACCAAAATTCCTTGAGTTGGTACAAGGGCCCTCCATACTCCGAGGACTTCATGCCTCTGTGGCCTCATCTCCACCATTCCCAAGATGTGTCTGAAGTTTCAACCACACTCAACTTCTCCTGTTTTTGAACATGAAAGGCAGATTCTTTGGGGAACTTTCCTTTATCCATTCCATTTTCTTTGCCTAGAGTGTTTTTCCTTCCTATTCTCAAGTTATCAAACTCCTACTCTTCCTGCTGCAGTCACTTCAGATGTCATCTCTTTCCCTAAGGCTCCTTGGCAAGATGAAAGGGGCTCCTGATGCTTGTTCCCCTACTGCCATTCATAGCTGATGAGAGGGTGCTGCCTTGTATCCACACCTCTGATTTAACACTCCTCAGGACGTGTGACCTGTTTCCCTTTGAGCTACTCTAAGCCATATGTCTCATGCCTCTGTCTAGCCCCAAGGGCCAGCAGCACAGCTGCCCGCAGTAGAAGTTCAGTAGGTGCTTGAATGAAGGTCTCCTTCAGATATCACACATTTCACGATAGTGTCTACCAGGTGCTGAGTTGAATGAAGGAAGGATGCTATTCAGTTGGAAAGCTGTCACCTTAAGGGGCAGATGCCCTGCGTAATAACTCAAGCTGAGACAACTGAATCCTTTAGATAGCTGGCAGAGTTGGGATTTTTTTTCTTTCTGAAAGTTAATGCATCTAAAAAATATATTCATTGCCAAAAGACAGCCAACTTCAATATATGCAAGGTCAGCAACAAAGCCTACAAGCAGAACCAATATTTTTTTTCACAAAAGACTGAATGTTCTCAAGCAATTGCAGAGAGCTTGGTTAGGGTTCTAGAATTCTTCCTAATAGAGAAGGACATCTGGTGGCCATTATGTCTTGGACTTGCTGGAAACAGGCCCAATTTTCATGTAATTTAACTCCACTTCAGAAAGGTGATTTGATCCATGTTTAATTAAATTCATTTGAATTTTAATAGCTTCGTGTGATTTTTTTCACATACATAAATGGACAGAATAAAAAAGAAAATATATTGTCAGATTATGTGTTCTAACTTTAGGTTCTGAAAATGTGTCCCTGTTAAGGGGTCAGGCGTCTTAAGGCTGAAGACTGTAGAGGATGAGAAATAACTATTACTGTTCAGAGTAATTAATAGGTCCAATCTCTGAAGATTCTTCCTTGTCATAGGTGATAGAAAGTATGTATCAGTTATCTCTTTCTGCATAACAAAACACCCCAGAACTTGGTGGTGTAAAACAACAATCCCTGTTCATGATTTTGTGCGTTAGGAATTTGAGCCTTATTCAGCTGGGAAGTTTTCACTCGGCTGCAGTTATCTACTGGTTTGAGTGAGCTGAGTGGTCTAAGACGGCCTTAGTTTATCTACTTGGCTTGGCATTTGGTACTGGCTGTTGGCTGGGCCATGTGTCTTCAACAGCCTAGCCCACATTTCTTCTCATGATAGCAGTGTTTCAAAAAGTCAAGTCCCAATGCATAAACACTTTTCAAGCTTCCGTGTGCATCATGTTTATTGATGTTCCGTTGGCCAAAGCAAGCCACATTGTTGAACTTTCATGGATGAGGAGCACATCACAGTCTATATCCTTCTCTCTATTTTGTGTATGTTTGAGAATTTCAACAGTACAAAGTTAAAAAAAATTGTTCAAGCATTAAGAATGAAACTAGCATATGATCCAGCAATCCCACTTCTGGATATTCATCAAAAAGAATTGAAATCAGGATTTTGGAGAGATATTGGTACTCCCATGTTTGTTGCAGCACTAGTCACAATAGCCAAGGTGTGGAACAACCAAAATGTCCAATGATGGATGAATCAATAAAGAAAATATGGTATATACATGCAATGGAATATTTTCAGTCTTAAGGAAATCTTGATATTTCCTACAACTTGGATGAACTTGGAGGACATTTTGCTAAGTGAAATGGGCCAGTCACAGACGGACAAATACTGCATATTTTCACTTATATGAGGTATCTAAAATAGACTCACAGAAGCAAAGAGTAGGATGGCCATTACCAGGGGCTAAGGAGAGGGGGTGAAGGCGAGTTGTCTATCCGCAAGCATAAACTTTTAGTAATGCAAGATGAATAAGTTGTAGAAATGTGCTATACTACATCATCCTTCTAGTTAACAATATTGTATCATACACTTAGAATCTGATAAAAGAATAGATCTCATGTTGAATGTTTTTACTACAATAAATAAAAAGAAAATCTTAAGAATGTTCAGATCATTCAGTGGCCTCAAAGACTGGTAGAAGTGGTTACAGATGTTACCTTAAGTTGCCCCTAACTGCTTTCTTGGTTACATGGGGATGTGTAAGCTGTCAGGGCTGGATTCTGGACCCTACTTGCTCCTTGCCCAAGTTTTTAGTTTACAAACAGCGTTCTACATTTAATTAAAAGAGTTAGAAGGTATTTGATGAGAGGTCCGGCAAATGAGTCACTCCATCACTTGGGACAGCGTTAGAGGTCTTTCAGGACTAGCTCTATCTCACTTTGTGTTCCCATGGAGGATACTCATTGCGCTGCATTTGATTAGGGCTGACTCTTACCACATGTCCTGAATAAGCCTTGGGTTAAAAGCCATGCTTTCCAGATGTTTTCTAGCTCCCAGTGTTCCTGACTCTAAGCTGTAGTGTTCACTAGAACCGAAAGTATTTGGAAATGCCACCATAGCCTTGCATGTGCAAAGTCTCTATTCCTGTCATCACTGGGCACTGGTGACTCTAGAATTCTTATTATAAAAACAAAACCATGAGTGAACAGCAGTCTCCAATTTCTTTTTATGTTGTCCCTGACTGCCAAGCATGAGGCTACCCTTGGGTCTACCAAGAGTCTGTGGACCATTTGCTCCCTCCATGCACTCTTCTTGTTTTAAGTAGCTTGATGTTTTATCAATTATCTGAAATTCAGAAAGCCCTAACTGCGTTCCATGTTATGGTGTTGCCTTGATAATTTTTCCAGATTTTTCTTGTCCTTCAAGCTTTCTGGTTATCTTTACCTTCCTTGACAAAGGGCAGTTAAAGTGGATTTCACTTTGTGCACACTGTGTGCCTCTCTGAAAGGACTTGTGAGTAGAATATTACTTGATCCTTGGGTCTCTGAGGTTAGACAAGGAATTAGAAATATCTGAACTCTACTTTAGGCCCTAATCTTATCATTCCAAATGTGTGCTTAATAAGAAGCAGAATCAACACATCAGGTCAGAATAAGTTCAAATGGTCTAGAATTTTTATTTATAGAAATGAAAAAAAGCATTGGCTAGAAACACTTAAAAATGCTGTCCTTTGTTAGGTATGTGGTTGTTCTCAAACTTTTCCCCACAGAATGTCATTTAAAGTTTTAAAGTTGAGATGACATATGTGCTTAACTAAATGCTTAATTTCTTTTTAGTTCTTGCAGTTACAGTGCAGAAGGAGACTCCTAGGAAATAGAATTCCCAGTGAGATTTTGTAAAGATAGAGCTTTAGATTAACTTTTATCAATTCTTGCCTCAAGCCTCCCAAAATTTTGTTTGGTGAATTCTAGGGGAGTAAAACAGTCAAAAGTTTGTTAAATTATCTTCACATATAGGAGTTTGTTATAAGATGTATCTGACATGTAGATAGAAGAGATTTTGTGAAAGCTTGAGCTGGTGGAAACAGGGTAGGGCAGATAAGGGTGGGTACACTCCTGGTAAACAGTTTGTGTATGTCAGGTGCTGATATGTCCCTGTGAACTGAGATGACCGTGGCTAACCTGGCCTTGCCTCAGCCAAGCTCACATGAGGGCAACTGATTTTGCAATAGTCAGGTTTTCTGCACATAGGTGATGTTAAAGCCATATACTGTGGTTAGCTATCTGAGTCTTTATATTCTCCATTCTCTCACATGGAAGGACTGGGTTGTGAAATGTGACCAAGAACACCCACAAGGCTGGAGAACTTGCATGTTTGGGGACTTGAAACCATGTGATTCCATGGTTGCGAAGTCAGAGAGACTGCTGGACTGAGTTGAGCCTGGCCCATCTGGGCTGTGAGGTGGCCCAACCCACCAGTTCTCTGTGATTAAGGGATTTATGGGCATCTTAGGTCACTTCCTGTGAGAGTATGGATAGGAGAAGGCAATCATATTCATTGAGTACCACAGAGAAGGCCTTACCCTAGATGCTTTACACAGGTTACCTTTACATAAGTGATTCTCATCACAAACCTGCAAGGGCAATTCTATTACCTTCATTTGGTGATCCAGAGAGGGTGCAAGTAATTTATGACAGGGCACACCTGGTTCATTAGTGACACAGCCAGCATGCACACCAAGGTCTAGTTGACACCAAAACTTGTATTCTATCTACCGTCCAGTTTTAGAGAATGTAGGCATAGGCATAACAACTACAGACCAGAGATAGAGTCCCTGGCTAGGAAGAGTCATCATGGATAAGGAGCAGAGCTGGGTGCTAGAAGGTGCTAGAAGGAGGTGGAGGAGAGTTATTCAGAAGGACAGTTAGTTTTAATGTGAGGTGAGAAAGCCATGAAGTACATCCAGGACTGAGTGAGATTAAGAGATGGAAAAGCTGGTCTTCTGCAGAGGGCACCACCTAGACACAGGGCTAAAAATATCCCTTGGAGAAAGGCAAAGAGTAAAAAAGAGTATGGGGCCAGTTGGCTCACGTTTCCCCATGTAAGCCGGAGTGGCAAAGTGCAAGCCAGTTATTTTTCTGCACAATTCTGCATCACTCTTAGGAAGCTTTAAAACAAATCTTTATTCTAGGAGTCATCTTTTTTGTGTTGTGTGTCTTTATGACTTGTGTTTGCAAGCTTCTGGTAAAACTGCAGGCTCCACTCCAAATCCTGCACCAGGCTGCTGTGATAGCCTGATAGTGCAGCAGCTGTCAGCCAAGATTTTGAAATTAAACAGTACCTGCTGTTGCACTAGTCCTCTTAGAAAGATTTATGGGTGAGGCTAGTTCCCATTCACCTGGATCTTGTGGCTCTGGTCACTTCTGAGCACCTCTTTGGGAAAGCGAGCTCAAGACTGATTGGGAACCGGCCACCACTAGGCTTCAGGAGGGATTCAGGCTCATGGAGCAGAAAAGAGACAAGGGTGGGCAAGGAGAGATGAAGGCCCGGGAAATGGAAATGCTGGGGTACAGAGTTAGATCCCATCCGATTACAAAAATATTTCTTAGACTCACTGGTCAGATTGGCTGCCCCCTTTGTGTCTTTTTGATGGGAAGAACCCACAGTGGCAGGCATCTTCCAGTGCCCAGGCTGTGTTTGGCTTGGACACGTGTGGTTGTGAAGACCTGGCAGGGAAGCTGAGGCGTGCAGTTTGGGAAGACGGAGTTAAAAATCCCTATTAGGGCAATCCTGAAATGCAGTCACACCCGAGGTCTGTCAAAGGATGCCAAGCCTGACCTTGCACTGGGCATGCTCTGCTTTTTCAGGTGGCGCTCAGGCACGAAGATGGCGATGAGACCGCGGAGCCACCCCCCAGTGGGTGCCGGGACCGGAGGAGGGCCAGCGTGTGTTCCAGTGGCGGGGGTGAGCACCGGGGCCTGGACCGCAGAAGGAGCCGCAGGCACTCGGTGCAGAGCATCAAGAGCACCCTGTCAGCCCCCACCAGTCCCTGCTCCCAGTCAGCTCCCAGCTTCAAGCCCAACCAAGTGCGAGATCTGCGTGAAAAGTAAGCATTAACTTGGCAGTGGAGAGGGGTGCAAGGATGCCATCCAAAAGAGAGCCCACAGGTGCCTGCCACTCTCCCCTCCCTGCTGGCCGGTTTGTCCCCCACCAACCCCCACCCCAGCATTGCTCCCTACCTCTTCTCGACCATTAAACCACCAGCCAAACATCTCAGTGGATTTCCCACACAGGGTGGCCCCTGGCAACTTTTACAGACTTGATCTTACTAATTCCAGGAACTGTTTTCAGCTACCTGTTTTTAAAAAATATTTACTATCTCAGTTAATATCTGTTCAGAAAAGCTGTGTTTTATCAAATGGAAAAGACTTCAAAACACAAAACTTTGGCCTAGAAATAGCCACTGTGAGGTTGGAAGAGTCTCGCGATACTCCTGACAATACAGGGATATCTCTGGGTTGGTTTTAGTTAAACAGAAAAAACCCGTATGAGTTTCCAAATAGCTGTCTCTGTATATTTCAGTACACACTAATTCCATCATTTAGTCTGAAACATTTTTATTGAGTGTCTGTTAGAGGCCAGGACTACTTGAAGCCATGAAGATATATAAATAGAAAGGTATGATCTCTGTCCCCATGAGCCTCACATTTGGGCTGGGAGGAAGAACGAGATTGGTAGATAGAAAAAAATGGAATGATTGGCAATCCTGTGAAATATTATATGTATTTAAAGTATAAAGTTTGACAAAATCTGCCAAACCCAGAGTGGTTCTGTAGTATAGAGGTACAACAAAAGGCTGGCCATGCCTGCTTCAGGGTCTGGGTCCAGTTGTATCTTCCCAAATGGATGCTCTGAGGTCACTGGGATGAGGGACTTTAGGGTCCAGTCTCTGCTACCCAAATCCACAGGGGCTGACTGACACATTCCCATCCTGCTGCTGATAGTCTGGAAGCAGGAAGTGCTCATATCACTTGGCTGGATCATCCTCCCTCATCATAGAGATCCTCCTGGGAGTCAAATTTAGGTCACCAGGCTACACTATGAGGAAGAAAATCACTCAGAATAAGTTGGATGACCTTAAGAAAGAGTGATCAAGATATATCCCTCCTCTCCATCCAACAATCTAATACTCGTGGAATCATTTGAGCAGGACCCAGGCCATGCCTTCAGATGCCTGTTATCCCAGGAGGAGGAGGGATTGGTCTGAGATAGATGTGCAACCATGGTCTATGTTGACACCCCTCTTCTACCTCATAACCCCAGATGCCCTCTCTCTACAGGTTTTTATGTTTCTGAGAGTCTGTGTACAACAAGCTCTATTTTAGTGAAAAGAAGACCTAAACTTCTAAACATATTAGGGAACAAGAACCTTTACCATGAGCATTGCATCTTGTGATCTAGAATCTTAAAGAAACTCAACCAGTTCTCAAAGAAAAAGCCCTTGAAGCTCTCTTCCAGCTGGCTTGAGAAGTTAACATGAAGAGAGTTGAGGAAATTGTACACAATCATCTGAAAAAAGCCTATATATAAAGCCACCGAAGATGCTGAGGGTAGGAGCTAGGTGGACCTTGTCAGTAGTACTTGGTGTTCTCCTGCTCCATCATGTTTGTTCCTTGTCTGTTTCTTGCTGTTACACTTTTCGAGGATTCCTGTGTTGTGAGTTCAGATGACAATGCTTTGCAATAGGCTGGTAAGGATGATGATACGGAAGTGGACCATCCTGGCCATGGTTCACAGTCTTGAAGTGCTGGGCTCAGTAGGATCTGAAACAGGAGGTCAGAGATACCGCTCTGAATGCTGTTTGCTTCATTCTTTTTGGAATTTCGTTTTACTGGAATTATTACTTCAACATTAATTTAGTAGCATTTGAGCAAAATATACTTTGCAGCTTGTAAAGATAGGTGACGTTTTATCTATCTAGACTGATGATTATGAAGTGACTTGATTTACGAAGCCTGTTGGAGGGATTTTGCCTGTGGCCCCAAAGTGCCGGCGTGATTTTGATGAGGCAGGAGTGAGATAGTGGGAAGGGGTGGTGAAATGCAGAATGGGAAATGATTTCTTCCTTCATAGCTTAGTCACCTGCTCAACATCTGTGCCTCAAACAGTACCTCAGAGTCAAGTGGCTCATTGTGTTCTGTCCCCTGCGGACCTTGAAAGACACAGAAGCTGCCTGATGTACATATATGCACATTGCTCTTCATCTCTGCAAACGCCGTGGCCGCACCTAACGCTAGCTTATAGCAACATGCCTGCAGATGCCACATATGAAGGATTTGGGGCTAGATTTTATAACTCAGTGACCCAAGTGATGCCAACTTTTGTAAAGAAGGGAGAAATATGTTTTAGAAAGGGGTTCATGTTGTTCTAAAAAAAATATAGGGCAGTCTCCACTCAGATGGTCCTTTTGCATCATTTGAATTTAACTCTCACGATCATCCTCTGTAAGATTCAGACAGGACAGGTTTTATTATCCTCATTGTACAAGTGAGAAAACAGATGGGGCTAAGTGCCGGTTCCAAATCACAGGACTAAGGGCTATGACCAAGGGCTGGGCCCTTGGCTCTCAATATCCTAAGTATACCGACTCCTTCCCAGCCAACCACATCCCAGCCAACCACTCCTAAACATATTCCTCAAGCGAGATGATTAGAGAGACAATTTGATTTACATACCTTGTAGGTATGTTTTTGTTTGAGGTAAATACAAAAATTCAAATACTTGGAGAAATGCTTAGTCTCCCTGTAGACTTAAGCCAGTTATGTGCTTTAATTCTAATAAAGACTAATAAGAGCCTGAACTCAGATTTGTTTGCTTTGGTTTCTTAGGAAATAGAACTCTACACTGAGCATTTGCCCAATAAGATACAAGTTTAATGGTCATTGGTCAACTAAAAGCATCTTTATGGGACCGTGTGTGTCATAATGAGTTTTATCTTTGCACTTAGAGTTTACAAATTTCATTGGAAGGGGGAAAAAGTCTTAGTACTAGAAAGTTCTTAAAATTTAGCCCAAAGCAGGAGCCTTTTCTGTCAAGTTCCCAAGAGATGGGGTACACTTCCAGGCATGGGTGCTCTTTCCTGAGGTACCCCATCTGCCCTTGAACTATTCTGTTTATCCTGGTTCTTCCTCTGTTGACAAAAACAGGGCTGCTTCCTGCTCTGTGTGTCAGTCCTTATGATATCAAACACTGCATGGGACTTAACACGTGAACTTTCAGTTTCATCCTGCTGATTTCGACACAACATTCCAAACTATAGAAGTAATTTTGAACTTCATTTAGTCACTAACTTTAACAGTTGTGCCATGCAGCTTTCAGTCATGTGTATATTCTAATATACATGGAAGAGTGACCTGGCAGATAGTGGATGTTGACAACTGGTTAGGGAGTGGAGGGTCCAGACTAGTGCCACGTGCCTCAGCGGCAGGGTCTGCAAACTTTCTCTGTCAAGGGCCAAGTAATATGTTAAGCTTGGAGTACCAGACGGTCTCTATTGCAACTCCTCAACTGAATTCTGCCTTTGTAGCACGTCAACAGCCATCAGCCACTGGTACCAGCATGAGCATGGCTGCATTCCAGTGACATTTTATTTATGGACACTGAGATTCGAATTTTACATGTCACAAAATATTATTCTTTTGATTTTTTTTCAACCATTAAAAATGTGAAAACCACTCTTAGCTCACAGGCCATATAAAAACAGGTGGTAGGCCAGACATAGCCCACAGGCTGTAGTTTGCCAACCCCTGTCCCAAGGGTCTGGGTTTCTTGAGGGAGGTTGGGGAAAATTGGCAAGGGGTATATGTGGCATATGAGAGAAAAATCCACTGTGTTATGTGTGAGGGCTATGGGGAACAGTATTCTTAGATTTGGTGTTAGAGCAAGGAAGTCAAAGGAATATTCTATGAAGAGACTGAGACTATAGGGGACTTTGCTGATGGCTGATCATGAGTTCCCAGGGCACAGAGGAAGACTGAGGGGTTGGAGAAGGGCAAGAGATAAGCCAGATTGAGGGAAACATGGAGAGGGAGGGGACTGTGTGATGAGTCCAGGGAAGATTGGACTGTGCAGGCTGGGATTGGTCCCAGTGGTCCCTTCAGGCAGTGGTTCTTGACCGGGGTGATTTTGCCACCTAGGAGAAATCTGGACACATTTTTGGCTGTTATAACTGGGACGGGGTGTGCTGCTGGCATCTAGTGGGTGGAGTCCAGGAATGCTGTTCTACTAAGTGCAGGATAGCCCCCTGCCAAACAAATAATTATCTGTTTTAAAATGTCAGTAGTGTCGAATCTGGGAAATTCTGCCTTGGGGGAAGGCAGATCGTTGGTTATATAATCCACATGATGCTGAGATAGAGAGCGTTTTGGCCATTGGAAAGGGTAGTTTTCTTAGAAGCATTTGGAACTCTGTGCACCTACCTTAAATGTTCATGTGCATGGGTCAAAATTGACTCTTTTTCAGAGAATATAATCAGCTAAAACACAGATCTATAGAATATATTTCTAGTTTAAAAAAAATCCATTGGCATTTTTCGAACAAATGTCATGGAAACAGTATTTCTTAAATGAGATACGAATTGTCTTTCACAGCTGACTGGTTACTCTGGGCTACTACATGGTTTACAGTAGAGTCTTTTTTTGATTTTAAGTCCATTTAGCAAAGTTTCATGCTTCAAATTCTCAGGAAATATGCTTGAACACTTTTAGGGGACCAAGGCTTGACTGAATCACATGCTACTCTCAGTAACTGAAATGCCAACAAATCCAATTCGAATCAGCTTCATTCACATCCATCACTCCAAAAAATTGACATAATGGAATGTGACACCAGCATAAAACAAGTTGGCAAGAGAGAACAATGATTATATAAGAGAGATGTGACCGTCTACAGCCAGGCTTCACGAACCTGTTCAGAGAAAGAGGAACCCAGCACGGTCTCACCAGAAATGTTCAAGTGGAGCCGAGGAATCCGCACTGAGAAGCAGCAGTGGGCAACTCTCCTCTTGGCTGCCGATACTTTTAACTGATGGTCAAGAAGGAAAAAAGTTACATATAAGAATTGCTAATTTTTTTCCATGTAAGTTACACTAGGGTTACAGAAAAATTGACTAATGTATGTTTCACAGAAGTCCTCATTCTAATAAATGCGAAGTGATAAGGATATATAAATGGGTCTCGTGGGAGTCAGGAGTTGTAGCCAAGTCTTGAGCTTGTAGTCAGGAGAACAGTAGTCTGACCTACGGACATACTTGACCCTCGAGCAGCAGAGAGAAGATGTGGCCTGGCCTCAGCTGGTTCCAGGAGCAAGAGACACCATGCTTAGGTGGGCTGCAGGCCAGGAGTACCGATGCGGCAGTGGAGAGTCCACTTGAGCTGCAGGGAGAAGTCTGGCAGGGGTTTGGTGTGGGGCAGGGTGCAGAGACCAGCCCTGGAAGCTCAGCCTGCACCTGGCAGAGAACAGACTACCGCTCCTAAGGAGTGGGGAGCACTCAGTCTTCACAAATCCTCACCAGAGAGGTGTTTAGAATCGCTGTGGTATTGGGCATAGGATATGGAGGTATTGAAGTGTGGGAGGGCAAGTTCAGAACCCAGCTCTCCCAAAATAGCTATGTGCCAATTTATATATGGCCATTGGCTCATAGTAGGCACTGAATAAATAGCAACTCTTTATGTTTTTAAATAAAAATGATAGGATTTAAAGATGTGGTGCCAACTATGATGTAAAATGAAGAGAGTTGTACCATATAGTATAAAGATGAATATAACAATAACAGCTACAACAACAGCTAGCCTTTACGGAACACTTAGTCATCTGCCAGGCATTACGCTAAGCACTGCAAGTGTACAAACTCCATTTTTGCTATTATGTCATGATATAGGTACTGTTATTATTGCTGTGTGACAGGAGGGGAAGCTGAGGCACAGGGAGTTGAAGCACCTTGCCCAAGGTCCCACAGCTAATATATGGTGGAGCTGGTTCTAGAGTTTAGGTGGTCTAGCTCCAGAGTCCATGTCCTCACCATTCTCCTAAATAACCCTTATTTCTGTTATTTTGTGGAAATAAATACATGCTGAGTACTTGGCAATTAGTAAGCCATTAGTAGATGCACACTGCTGTATTTATTATTGGATCTATATTTTTCATATCCGTACATTAAAAATTATTGCTTAATGTTCCAATATATAGATAAACCATAATACCATGATGCTGTCATACATTTTGCTATGGCTTGGTTCCAGTTTTTTTCTCATACCAAACTTGCTGTAACGAACATACACACTGGTGCACTTACACATGTTTGTTAGCATTAGCACTCTTAGATTCTTAGCAGTAGAATTCTAGACAATGGACATTTACATTTTAAATATTGATATTGCCATATTGCTCTCCACAAAGGCTGTATGGTTTCACTATCCATCAGCATATGACTCACCATTTTCCCACATCATCACTCAATGTTAGGAGATTTTCAGAATTTTTGTAGTATTGAAAAGTGAAAAATGCCTCAGCATTGTAGTTTGCATTTTTTATTATTACTGAGGCTGTACAACTTTAATTGCTTCATTAGCTATTAACATCTCCTTTTCTTAGTGTTGCCTATAAATATTCTTTGCTCATTTGTCTCCTGAATGGTTTGCCTATTTTAATTGACCTACAGCTAGTCTTTATTTTTAATATGAAAACCTTCAGATTCAAAAGTAGAATATAAGTATTCTTTACACATTTTAGATATTAATATTTTGACCATTTTTTCTGTCTCTCAAATGTCTTTCAACTGAATTTCTGACACCTCTCGTCGTATGCACTAAATATATTTGTTATGGTGTCCAATTTGTGAGTCCTGTCCGGTGTGGTATCATGCTTTTAGTTATCATGCTTGCTCAGCAATGTGTGTCCTCTTTTTAACTGCAGCCTCTGTGTTGTCCTGGGAAAATGCTATGCTATTCTTCCTTCAATGTCTAGGAGGTAAGCAATGGAAGAGGTAGGGATGGAGCCAGTGTTAGCAGTGGCGAATCTGTACGGGTCTGCATCAACTCAATTCTTGCCTCCTTGAAGGAAAGAATTTGTCTGAGGGGCAAAAGACAGAATGAGAGACCAAGACAAGTTTTTGAGGAGGAGTGAGAGTTTATTGAAAAGTTTTAGAGCAGGAAGGAAGGAAAGTAAAATACACTTGGAAGAGGGCCAAGCAGGCGCCTTAAGTGATCCAGGTGCACTCTTTGGCCTTTGACTTGGGATTTTATACATTGATGTGGTTCCAGGGTTTGTGTCTCTTCTCCCCTGATTCTTCCCTTGGGGTGGGCTGTCTGCATGCGCAGTGCCCTGCTGGCACTTGGGAGGGGCTGCGTGTGCACTGTGTTTACTGAAGTTGTGTGCATGCTCACTTGAGGCATTTTCCCCTTATCTTCCAGTGTTCCTAGAGGAAAGTCATACACCAGTTAAACTCTGCCATTTTGCCTCTTAGTGCATGTGCTTGAGCCCAATCACCCAACTCCTGAGATCTTATTGGGAAGCTGCTGATCACCAGCTTTATGTGTTTTCTATCTCTTAGGAGACTGCCTTTCCCTGGCACCAGCTGTGACCAATTATTATTTTAAATAGTTTAACAACTGCCAGGCCATCACTTGATGGTCACCTGACATTCCTGGAGTTGGGGGACACTCTCCTTCCCTAGTCATGTCTGCCTAACTACCTATTCTAACACCAGCGTTTATGGAGGATTAACTTTGTGCTGGCTATTGGACTAAACAGTTTTACATGTATTGTAAATTCCATGAAGAAGGTAGGAGTATCGTCCCCATTTTACAGGTGAGGAAACCGAAACACAGAGATTAAGGAGCTTGTCCCCAGATTACAGAGGCTCTGCTGGGTTGGGACCTAGGCAGTCAGAGTCCATAGCCTGCACTCAGAACCTAACATACCTGAAACTACTCTCTGAATCTGTAGAATGTGTTCAGTAATGAGACTGTTTTATCTTTTGAGGATGAATTAGATTTGTTGAGAAAGCAAAAAATCACTGAGGGCAAATGTTTTACTGGAACTTGGTAATCTTAGTGAGCTGTATTGTTTTTTAGTCACTGTTTGATTTTGATCCTGAAATCATACTTACTGATTTGCTTGTTTTTCTCGTAAATGGGCACTGAAGACATTTTATAGAGGGGACTTCTGAAAATGTTCAGAGCAATAGCTGCAACACTGGAACAAGGCTTTCCAGTTAGTCGTAAGTAACTACTACCTTGGCGATGGAGTAAGGGAAGGTATAGAGAATGGAAACTCATAGTTAAAAGGAAGCCACAGTTAACTATCAATTATCGGGAGGCTGTGGAGGAGCAGAGACCTAAGCCGTCCTCACTTTTTGATGGCTCATAGCTGATGCATACCAATTAGTGGCCAAGCAGGTGGTAGGATGCGGGTAGCCAAGCCTTGGGGCTGTGCCTCTGGGGTGGGAGCTGGAGGGAGGCAATTGGAGGGGTGTTGTTTTCTATTTTCTTGCAGGAGTGAAGAAGAGTTTTGGCACCTTTCCACCAGCCACAGGAAGCAGTGGGCAAATCGGGGAGCCTAATTATGGAACTGTGCTGGGGGGTGAGCTCATCTTCCCATGTTTTGACAGGAAGGAGGCGTGTTTACATGCCTAAGTTTTAGGGCAGCACAGCTTCCCATGCCATGTCCACAAAACTTCATTGCCAGGATTAGAGAATTCATCCTGAGTCTGCAGTAGAATAGCAGAATAGTAAAGCAGCCCTATCTCTTTCTTGGAAGCAGTTGGCAATGAGCAATCTATTTGCCAGCAAAAGACATACTGTGAGATGGGGTGTTATACAATGTTAATCTACAAAATCTGCAACTCAGGTGACCTGCTCAGCCCTGGCTCCTGGAGGAAGGCTGGCCGTGTGCAGTGAAGGAGCAGCAGGTGAGGTGGGGGAGGGCATAGGCGTGGTTGTGTGTAAACTCAGGATGATGGTACCTGTACTCCTTAATACGGTGGTGGGAGAGTTAACACAAATATGTGCTTTGCCCAGTGCTGTTATTATCATCAATCCATGCCCTGAAGCATTCACGGATATTACTCTGTTAAAGAAGGTAATTGTTAAATGAATATGGACATGAATTGGAGAAAATATTTTGTGCACCCGCACAAACATGCTACAGGATTTCACAACAACCAGATTAACAACCACTGGTACCATGAGTGGCAAGTAGCTACTTGGGAAGATTTATCTGATGGTAAGTGACTTGTTATAAATGGGATTCACTGACAAGGGTGGTGACCTCCTGACAAAAGTATGATTGGAATACAGCCAGTGATTCAGCAGTGTCCAAGAAATTCATGCTGAGTGTTGAATAGCAAAGGGTGGCCTGGAGAGAAGAGGTCTGGGAAGGCTGGGAGAGTGGACTTAGAAATGGGAGAAACTGTATTGAATGAAGGCGGAGGCACTGGGACATGAGGAAGAAGTTACTTTGCAATGCTCCTGATATCTGGGGCAGGATTGGTTTCTCAAATATTCACTGTGACCAGATTGCAAATTTCTTGTGGGTTTGAACTTTCCTGAATTGGATCTGAGGATCTTTCTAGGTTCTGAAGAAACTGGCAAAATTTTATCCTTAAGTCCAAGTGGAGCTACTGATGAATTTCAAATGATTAAGTGAAAATCAGTGTAGTGTTTCTGCAGGAGCATTCTGGGCACAGCATGGGGAACTCACTGGGGGAGAGCAGGCTGCACAAGGAGATTGGTACAGGGCTTTTGCTGGTCCAGGAAGGAGTGGAGGGGGCCTGACTGAAGCAAGGGGAAGAGAGAAGGGAAAGTACAGGGAGGTGCTGAGAATGCAGGAGGCTATGGTTTGTAGGACAATGACTGGATTGTATGGTGACAAAGACAAAGGGGCCTGAGATGATTCTCTGGCAATCAGTAACCCGAGGCCAGTCAGTAAGCTCTGGGATGTATCTATGTGTCAGGTGGGTGGAAGTTCCCATAGTCAGTTGGATAGGCACTTCTGGAACTCCAATACCTACCTGTAGGTGATGGTTGAAGCTCTAGTTTAGAGGCCCTAACCCAGGAAAAATAAACTGCTTGAGCAGAGAAGTGGCTGGGGAAAACCTGCAAGAGAATGTACAGAACTTTCATCTCATGAAATGAAGAAACTGAGAACATCACCCACATTTCAAGTCAATGAGCCTTGACATCAGTTATCATCAAGTGTGACTGTTTCTCAGGCTAGAGTGGACTTAGGTGGTATGAGGGCTCTGGAAGAAACAAGCTGATTACTACGGGAATGGAAGTGAACATACCTCAGACGGAAAGGTTCAAGTTTCTAGTTGAATCTTTTACTTGCTTTGGGAATTTTCTTTTAGGGCCAAGCTTCCCTTTGACCTGTCCAAACCCCACATCTCCTGTGACATGCACCTTCTCCTCTGTGTTCTGAATGTTCACAGCACTTTCTAAGGCTCGATTTTTGCTGGCAGTCCACGCAGGCATGGGTGTGGGTCATCCAGCTAGAGAATAAGCATCTCTCTATATATAGCCCTCTGCAACTCCCAGGATCCCTTTGGAGATGGAGCAGGGGCTATCTAAGGAGTACTAAGCTGGGTTGATCAAATCCAACCATGGAAAGAGAAATGAGATTATTTTTTCTTGATAAGAGCCTGTGGAGGCAGCCTGGTGGTAACTCTTCATTGAAGGTTGAACAAATAGGGAAATGAAACCCTGAACATGTAGGCTGAAGAGGCCAAATTTGACAGCGAAAAAGTCCATCTGGGCAGAGGTGATGCTGGCGTGAATCATTTTGCAGGGGGCTCTTCTGGGAATAGGCTTTGGAAATTGAAGGCCCAGTTAGACCTGGCGAAGCTTATGCTTGTCCCCAGCTTGTGCTTAGTGGGCTGATGGTGATGACAGAAGCATCATCTTCATGTTGAAAAATACTTACTGTTTCTAAATGAGGTAATTTTTATGTTTCAGAGACTAATTGGAATTAACACAGCCTATAATCATGGTCCAAATACGTCTCATGGTGCCCTATATCATGGTTTCATCAGTTTTCCTAGTGGGAATGGGGCTTTGGTGAGATGGGCAGGGAGAGTGACAGGACAAGGGATGAGAGCTAGCAGACATCCTGTGCACATGAATATCATCAGACGAGCTGATGGTGTTCAGGAAATAATCTAAAGATGGAAGGATTAATGGCTTCTTCCAGTCCTTAAAGAGAAGAGGCATTTTCTTCCAGCCACAAAGAATTTATCTTAGACAGAGGTAGCACAGTAGAGTGTTAGAAGCATGGACACTAGAGGTAGACTTCCTAGGTTCAATTCTGGCTTTCTAGCTGTGATCCTGGGCAAATTTCTGAACCTCCCTGTGCCTCAGCTCCTTATCTGTGAATGGGGATATTCATAGTCCCTACCTCAGAGGTTCCTGTGAGTACTGAAGGAGGGAACCATGTGAACTGCTTAGCATAAGTACACCTGGCACAGAGCTTGTTAAGTAAATAGAGTGAGTGACTACAGCCATCCCAAGGAGAGCCTGCCTTCCACAGAGAAATCCCTAGGAGGCAGAGCAAGGCAAAGGACAGGGAAACCTGTTCCTGGCCCTCAGAAAGTACCCTGCAGAGGCCGGGCATGGTGGGTCACACCTGTAATCTCAACACTTTGGGAGGTCAAGGCAGGTGGACCACTTGAGCCTAGGAGTTCGAGACCAGCATGGGCAACATGGCAAAACATTGTCTCTCTACAAAAAATATAAAAAAAAAAAAAAGCCAGGCATGGTGGTGCGCACCTGTAGTCCCAGTTACTTGAGAGGCTGAGGTGGGAGGATTGCCTGATCCTGGGAGGTAGAGGTCACAGTGAGCCAAGATTGCGCCATTACACTCCAGCCTGGGTGACAGAGTGTCTCAAGAAATAAAAAAAACAAAACAAAACAAAAAGCAAACAAAAAATGAAAGTGCCCTGCAGAACTCAAGAAATCCTGGGCACATTTGGGATGATTCTCTGTAGCCTAAATGCCTTGGATCATCCCGAGAGAGCATACTTCCCAAAGACATGATAGCTCAGGGAGGAATCCAGAGACTATTATATCACACTTCAGGAGTACTCAATTACAGTATCCACATGGCCCCAGATAAATAATTTCATTCCTGAGGTTTTTTTTTTCCCCCCCCCAGCCATGTGGTTCTGGTTTTATAAACATGAGATTAAAAACTGACTAGAGATGAGCCCTCATAAGGAGGTGGCCGGTCAGGGCCTGTGGGGTGCAGGTATTTGTCTCCCAGGGGTCCTTGGATGGAGCAGGGATGGTGGGGGTGGGCATGTCACGACTGCATGCATGTGGGGAGGCCTTCTGGTATGAAATACATACTGAATTACCAGACTTCAGAAGCTATTTTTTCTTTTTCTACATATTTTTCCATCCATAACAAGCTTTGCAAAACTGCCTTCCAAATGGAGGGTCAAATAATTTTGATCATGAAATCAGGAAAAAACAACTATGAAGTACCTTGGACCCTACATTTGTTTTTGTTTGCATTTATGGACTTGAGTCCACATCCATGATAGCTCATGTCTATAAATAAACGAGCAAGCCACCAGATCTCTAGAAGAGAAGCCCCCAATACTAGGTGTGTTATTTCAGAGTAGGCTTACATTAAAAGACTTCTTAGTCAATAGTGACATGACCTTTGATATTATAGTTACTGATTTTGTTGAGACAGGAATACTGTCTTCTGGGACTAAAGGAACAAAATCATATTCATTTGTTCATCTAACTCCTATTTTGTTTTTGTTTGTTTCGGGGTTTTTTTGGAGACAGAGTCTTGCTCTGTCACCCAGGCTGGAGTGCAGTGCACAATCTCAGCTCACTGCAGTCTCCGCCCCCTGAGTTCAAGTGAGCACATCCAGCTAATTTTTGTATTTTTAGTAGAGATGGGATTTTACCACGTTGGCCAGGCTGGTCTTGAACTCTTGACCTCACGTGACCCGCCTGCCTTAGCCTCCCAAAGAGCTGGGATTACAGGTGTGAGGCACCGCACTAGGCCCCAACTCCTATTTCCTTGTGCCTCCCATGTTCTTATGTCTGAGAATACAGTGGTGAACATGAACATTACAAAACATAGTTTCATAAGACAGAGTGCAAATATTATAGCAAGTAAATATGAGTAGCTTTAGAAGAGGGCTTTTGAAGCGAGCCAACAGGGCCATGTGGTAGATAGAGGGTTACAGGGATATGAGAATATATCCTTGAGGAGACCCTCCAGAAGTGCACAAGGACGTGGACAGGGAGAGGCATTACTGCATCCCTGTGGTACAGCATGGCGAACAATTGGGGACTAGCTAGATCAATAAAATGTCTACTTTTGGATGGTTTATGTGGTGGATGCCACCAGCAGGTAGAAGAAATGCATAATACCAATACCAGAAGTGCTAACATAGTTGTCAAATCATTTGCTATGTAAAAAAATTGTAGAATAATATGGTTTTTTTAAATCTAGATGTTTACTCACCAAATGTATAACAGTGGTTATTTCTGGTCAAAGGAGACTGAACTGTTATCAGTAGTAGTATAAGCATACTTCCTTTCTCAAAGGGAGTATGAATTCCTGTAAGTAAATACTCATTAAAAATAGCAAAAACTCTTTAGAAAAGAGAAAAGTGTGATGGGGCTGGTCCAGAAAACCTCCTGAGGCATTTAGGTTGCATCCCAAAGGATGAGAAGAGTAAGAGAAGAGCTCCCCAGGCCAAGGGCATGCCATGTGCAGTGGCAAAGAGAGAAAGGGGCTTGGTATATCTGGGTATCTAATAGGCATCTTGGGAGGTGAGGCTGTAGCGTGTGGCCAGAGACAGGTGGCACAGGGTGGAGATGAGGTTGCACAGTGAGCAGACCAGGTCCTGCAGGGCCTGGGAAACCATAGCACAGAGTCCAGTTATTAGTCAGCATGTGAGGCTCAGTTGTGCACATTTGAAAAGCTGCCTGTCTGCCTGCCTGCCTGGTGGGGATCAGATTGGAGGTGAGGGAGAGTGGCAGCAGGGACATGGGTCGTGGCTATTGATGCTGAGCTACTGAGAAACATTGATAACTTAGACCAGGGTAGTCTCAACCCTGCCAAGCATCTAAAATAACCCATGTTGAGGTTCTACCCCAGAACAATTGAATGCAGTTTATGAAAGGAGGGCCTAAGCACTCACATTTTAAAATAATATGCCTTAAGGATACGAATCTCTAGGCTGGAGGTTGCCAGTGGTATGGAGAGGCGTGAAGCGTTGAGGCATGCATTAGAGACAGTGTCAGTCGCCCCCATTGCTGGACCTCCCAAGACCACCCTCAACAGCCTTGAGCTTGTCCTGGTTTAGGAGGGTGGTCTCTTCCCATATGTGAAAAACACACTTGAGATTAGTCATTGTACAACTTCTGGAAGTGACAAAACATGTCTCATGTCCACACAGTTGGATTTTTTAGTCATAACAGCCAGAACTGGAGTCTTCCATTCCAGTGTATTTTCCTTTGTTTTAAGGGTGAAATAAGACCTGGATCCACCAAGGTCTCAGGACAGATTGAAGAAAGACCCTGAGCAGGGCTGTTTTTTGCCTCTGAAGGCTGCCTTCCTGAAATCTCATGAGGGGACTATGCTTAGTTCCTGCTGTTTCCACAGTTCTTAGAAAAATGCAGCCTATCTTCATCCCAGTTTCTCTGTCAACTTCTGCTCTGTCAACTTCTGAGGGACATTTAAAGCAATGAATATTGGCCGGGCGCGGTGGCTCAGGCCTGTAATCCCAGCACTTTGGGAGGCCCAGGTGGGTGGATCACGAGATCAAGAGATGGAGACCATCCTGGCTAACACGGTGAAACCCCGTCTCTACTAAAAATACAAAAAAGGCTGGCATGGTGGCTCATGCCTGTAATCCCAGCAATTTGGGAGGTCAAGGCAGGCAGATCACGAGGTCAGGAGATCAAGACCACGGTGAAACCCCGTCTCTACTAAAAAATACAAAAAAAATTAGCCGGGCGCGGTGGCGGGTGCCTGTAGTCTCACCTACTCGGGAGGCTGAGGCAGGAGAATGGCGTGAACCCAGGAGAAGGAGCTTGCAGTGAGCTGAGATCGCGCCACTGCACTCCAGCCTGGGCGACAGAGTGAGACTCCATCTCAAAATAAAATAAAATTAAAAAAAAGCTGGGTGTGGTGGCGGGTGCCTGTAGTCCCAGCTACTCAGGAGGCTGAGGCAGGAGAATGGTGTGAACTTGGGAGGCGGAGCTTGCAATGAGCCGAGATCACGCCACTGCACTCCAGCCTGAGGGACAGAGCGAGACTCCGTCTCAAAAAAAAAAAAAAAAAGTAACGAATACCTGTGGCTTAGAATAAAAAATTTTTTTAACACAAAGTCAAGCTATACACAAAAACTGGTGAGAAGCCTCATAGTCTAGATCCATTTGTTTTACACCTGAATAAATGTGTAACCCGTTACTAATTGTGTTTTTTTTCTGTTGATGTTTATACTCCGCAGACTTGAATTCCATTATGTTAAACTACTCCATGTTTCAGCAGAAATAATATGCTTGACCCTTTAATATTTATTTGATTCTAAAACAAAATAGCAAAATAATGGCTTATGTATTAAGGTACTAGCCCATAGTCCAGCTTCTTGGGTGTATTAGGGATCCATGAGCTATACTTTATACTCCTCCTAAACTTTGCATGCTACAGGGACAATAAATACTTTCCTGTCTAACTTTGGGTTCTCACCATGGAAACATCGGAGCAACAGCTGGGCTCTGTTAGATGTCTTTTCATTCTCTTGGCTGGTAAAAATCTTCTGCAGAAACTTTTTAAAAAACTTGATGGCTAACAAAACTCTACTTTTAAGTGAAATCACTGATTCAAGTTGGCCAGATATTTGTCTTAAATGATTACGATTGCTAATTGGAAGTTTTCAAATGTTACCTTGGGCCCTTGGTGACCTAGAAACAGCCTTAAAGTTAACAAAGTGTGAGTCACTGTGAGGCCAAGATCAAACTGCAATTTAAGGATTCAGTAACACAGAAGGCTGCAGACCAAGACCAGAGGGCCACGTTCTTTACCATAAATGTAACGAAATATTTCTATGAATATCTTATGCATTTTAAATGTCTGCATTTTATCTAAACCTTAAGACAGCTTTTTGTCTAGTTGCCACAAATGGGTCATAAGGCACTGCTCTTCCAGGCTTTCAGGACAACAGGCAAGTCTGGGGTGACTGGGCTCTGGGCTGGTCTTCTGGGAGCCGTGCGCAGGCTCGTCCAATATGAGGCATTTTTCTCTGTGCTGTGTGAAAGAAGGATTGACAAGCACGGTTCAGGAGACTGTTGCTTCGAAGGAACCGTGCAGTGATGAAAACAGTTTAGATTCTGCTTTAGTTTCATGGGGTAGCCTGGAATGTTATAAAGGAGTCTGGCCTGGACGTTAGGAGATCAGAGTTCTTACTGGCAACTTGTTTGGTCTTGCCCTCTCTAGACCCCATCCTTCTTCTCTGCAACATGGGGAGATCTCTGAGGTCATCTCCAAGTAATTGTCAGTCTTGCCCTTGGATCATCCATAGCAAGAGCCTCTGTGCCGAACGCTGTGCTAGGTTCTCAGGGCCATGGAACTGCAGCAGGCAGCAAATACTTATTGGATGTCCCTTGGAGCCAGGGCTCTGGGCAGGGTCTCTTGGAGAAACAGAGCAAGAAAAGTAACTCTAGTCAGGAAGAATGGCTCTTGCAAGGACTCCAAGAATGAAATGCCTTTGGTGTTGGGTGGAAGCTTGATATATCAGTAGACTGTGTAAGACTGGGGTGAGGAGGTTCACGAAGGGAAAGTGGAAGATGAAGTTGGAGAGGTGTTAAGGGATTAGAGATTAGCTAGGCAAATTAGACTTGATCCTAGGTCAGTAGACATGTTGCACAAGGGAATGTCATGTACAAAATTCCATCTTGTCCCTTACTCAGGTCCTCTTTGGCTTTAAACAGCCAAGTTTTGCTTCAACAGCATGGCAGAATCTTTTCAGGTAACTTGGGCCCCATGGGTTGAATACTTCCTGCTACAGTGAGTTGTTTAGTGTCTCTTCCCTCACTGGTCTGTAATCCAAGGGTGAGGACTTCGTTTAGCTATTGCACCCCAGCATCTTTGCACATAAGTGCTCAATAAAATTTGTTAAGCAGGGCACGGTGGCTCATGTCTATAATCCCAGCACTTTGGGAGGCCGAGACGGGTGGATCACTTGAGGTCAGGAGTTCGAGACCAGCCTGGCCAACATGGTGAAACCCTGTCTCTACTAAAATTATAAAAATTAGCTGGGTGTGGTGGTGCATGCCTGTTATCCAAGCTACTGAGGCTGAGGCAGGAGAATCGCTTGAACCCGGGGGATGGAGGTGGCAGTGAGCCAAGATTGCGCCACTGCACTCCAGCCTGAGCAACAGAGTGAAACTCGGTCTCAAAAAAAAATCGTTAAATAGAGGGAGATAAAGCCCTTGCCCCATAATTACACTGCTTTTTTAGTAAACTAATGCAGCGACAGAAAACCGAATACTACATCTTCTCACTTATAAGTGGGATCTAAATGATGAGAACACACGGACACATAGAGGGGAACAACAGATACTAGGACCTACCTGAGGGCAAAGGATGGGAGGAGCGAGAGGAAGAGAAAAAAATAACTATTGGATATTAGGCTTAGTACCTGGGTGAAGAAATATGTACAACAAACCCTTGTAATGTAGTTTACCTATATAACACACATGCATATGTGTCCCTGAACCTAAAATAAAAGTTTAAAAAAACTGTTTCATTACATATTTTAAAAATCCTAATTGTAGGCCGGGCACGGTGGCTCACACCTGTAATCCCAGCACTTTGGGAGGCCGAGGCAGGTGGATCACGAGGTCAGGAGATCGAGACCATCCTGGCTAACACGGTGAAACCCCGTCCCTACTAAAAATACAAAAAATTAGCCAGGCATGGTGGCGGGCGCCTGTAGTCCCAGCTGGGAGGCGGAGCTTACAGTGAGCCGAGATAGCGCCGCTGCACTCCAGCCTGGGCAACAGAGCGCGACTCTGTCTCAAAAAAAAAAAAAAAAAATTAAAATCCTAATGTACAGAGTTGTGTTAATTATAATCCTTGGTTCATGACACATTGTCAAAACTGGTCTTTGCATGATTATCTTCTAGTTTATTTTATATAATATTTATGAATATAATAGAACTTCAAGGAGACTGTGACCTAACTTAAAAAGCAAGATGTTACTTCTGACTTCCATCTCTGTGCTTCCCAATCTCCCATCCCTAGGCCTGGGTAACCAATACTTAAATATGTGTTTATCACTGTCTAATGGGGTTTTATTGTAGGGGGTTTTTTCAGTATTTTTTAACTTTTTTTTTTCTCTACTTCAATGGATGTATTTTTTTTAAGTAGTATTACACACATATGACACATTAGATTATATAATTCTGATTTTCTGCACTTTGTTGTAAAATGTATGTTCTTTCTTGGACTTGTTTTGGTCACTCAGTGTTATGTTTCTGGTGGTCGTCCATATTGTCATGTGAAGCTGGCAATATGGATTTTCACCGCCTGGAATTTACCACAATCTTTATCTATTTTTTCCCTTTGGTGGGCATTTGGGTCATTTCCAGCTTTTGACAATTACAGATAGTGCTGCTGAGAACATTATTGGACTCTCATCCTAGTACACTGGTGCTTCAGTATCCCTAGGGAAGGTTTCTCAACCTCAGCACTGTTGACGTTTTGAACTGAATAATTCTTTGTCGTGGGGTCTGTTCTGTGTATTGTGGGATGTCTTACAGCATGCTTGTGTCAGCCCACTAGATGCCAGTAGCATTCCCTGCCCCCCCACCCCTGTTGTGACAACTAAAAATGTCTCCAGATATTGACAAATGTCCCCTGGGGGTGGGGGCAGAATAACCCTGGTTCAGAATCACTGCCCTAGGGTATAGCAATATGACTTTCAGGTCATGATATTAATGTTTAATTTTACGAGATAGTGTTAATTATTTTGCCAGGTTAAACCTATATATCCTCGTATCAACAATATATGAGTTAGTTGACTTGCATTCTTTTCATCACTTGGTATCATTAGACTTCTAATCTTACCAAGTAGATAGAAAATAGTATCTCATTGTGGCCTTAATTTATAGTGCCCTGATTGATAATCAGAATAAAATATCTCTTCATACTAGTTTGTTGGCTGTGTTCATGTATTTTGTTCATTTTATAGTTGTGTTTTTGAAGTTTAAAATACATTTTCATATATTCTTGATTTGAGTTTCTCTGTTAGATGTATTGCAAATGTCTGTTCCCAGTGTATTGCTCAACTTTTTTTCATTCTGATTGCTTTGGTCTTAGAACATACTTTAACATTATTTTGAATGTTTGTATTGTGTTTCTGAAAGAGCTCAGCAACATGCATTTTCCTTTTGGTGTTTGGAAGCCTGAGAAACATGACCCATTAGCCTGAGACCCAAATCCGAGGCATTCCATTGGCTTTGTTGGAAACTATGCCCCGAAGAACTGGTCAGGCTGCAGGCCTCTGGGTTGCTTTTCCAACTTGAAAACGGTGACCTCAAATCTGGGACTGTTTGTGGTGAAAAGGAATATACCTAATGGATTCGGAACAGGCCTGTGCCCTGGAGTAACTCTTTATCAATCACAAGCAAAAGACCTGTGGAGGTATTGGAAAGCCAAAGGCCAAACACCCAGAATTCCTTAGCACAATATAGGAACAATTAAGTTACACTTTATAAGAAAATCTGGTTTGAGAAAAAGCAAAGTTGTCAGAATTAATTATTCACTCTTAAATATTATTAGCATAAAAATCATTTGACTGATTTTATCATAGACTGGAACTAAATAAAATCAATCCTTGAAAGTCCTGCGTCCTAGGAGAGGGTGTTTCCTTCTCCACCCCTTTGCATTATAGGCAAGGCCAATGCTCTGGTCGTAGGGCATCCAGGACGTAGACCCTCCAAGTGGGTCATTGTGCTGTCCGCCCTTGGTTCTGCCCTGCCACTTGTGATAGCAAAGCTACAACACACACATCATATGAAGATTTATTGTGGGATCTGAGGATGTTGAGCCCAAAGAGAAGACAGCTTGGGATGTAGGTTCAGATAGCTGTCTTTAAATATCTGTGAGACAGCCGTTTGGAAAAGAGAAGGATCAGCAAGACAAAGTGCTTTTACATATTAATGCATTCCTCCTAGGGGATAGGTACTGTTAGTCCCCCATGTAGGGATGAGTAAAGTGGGGTCCAAGGTCACAGGGCTCAAAAGTGGTGACGCTGAAGACCAGACCCAGGCAGTCTGGCTCCAGAACCTCTCCAGCTCTACCTGGGAGAGTAAATGGAATCAAGGAATTTTGGAGGGAGGGGCTCAGTGTTTTGTTTTAAAGAGGAGAGGCCCATGGGTTGGCAAGGTGGAGGGCATTTTGTGTGGACCAGAAGTAATAACACCTGCAAACTCCTGATCAAGCTGAGGGAAGGTGGCCTCATGATGGAGGTTGTAGGTATAGTTTGGCAGCTGTGGAAGCAGATGGAGGAAAAAAAGACTGAGGCTGGTAGGGGGTGGTGTATGAGGGTGTACTATGCCAAGCTCAGAAGGATGGCTGAGTCCGGGCATGGTGGCTCATGCCTCTAATCCCAGGACTTTGGGAGGCTGAGGTGGGTGGATCACTTGAGGTTAGGAGTTCGAGACCAGCCTGGCAAACATGGTAAAAACTCATCTCTACTAAAAATACAAAAATTATCCAGCCATGGAGGCATATGCCTGTAGTCCCAGCTATTTGGAAGGCTGAGGCTTGAGAATCACTTGAACTCAGGAGGCAGAGGCTGCAGTGAGCCAAGATGGCGAGATTGTGCCACTGCACTTCAGCCTGGGTGAGAGTGAGACTCCGTCTCAAAAAAAAAAAAAAAGGAAGGATGGCTTAGATGTGCTTGTGGCTTCTGCCATGACAGGAGGGATGTTATCTCACTGCTCTCCTTGTTTCTGTTAGAGGCACCCCGAGTCCAGATCCATCTCTCCCTTAGTTACATAATTCTCAATCCCTCTACCTGGGATGTAGGTTCAGATAGCTGTCTTTAAATAGCCTCTTTATAAGGCCTGTATAACCTTGATTTCAAAATCTGACAAGCACATTATAGAAAGGGGAATTACAGATCAATCTCTTTCCAAAATAGGGAAAAAATTCTTAATTATTAAGAAATAGAATCTAGCTGTATATAAAAAGATAATACATTACAACAAAATGTATTATCTTTATTAAGTTTATTCATGGTATGCAAGATTGGTTTAACATTTTTTTAAAAAAAAGCTGTCTTTGTAACTCTTTAACAGAGAAAAGATAAAATCATATGATTATCTTAAATGCAGGAAAGGAATTTGACAGAACTTTAATACTTGTTTATAACAAAGATTTTTGGCAAACTACGAGTAGAAGCAAATTTTTTAATGAAGGCTATCTACCAAAAAAATCTATGACAAACCTTGTACTTTTCCCTGAGATTTGGAACAAGAAAAGGAAGCATCACTGTCTCCATTTCTTCATAATGTTGGAGGTCCTAGCAAGTGAACTAGGGCAAGGAAAAGGAAAGGCAGATGAATTGGAAAGAAGTAGGTAAAGCCATCATTATTTAGTGATGAAATGATTGTCTACACAGGAAATCTAAAAGAAGCTCTAGAAACAGTATAATTAATAAATTTAGAAAAATTGCTGGATACAAGCAAAATTTACAAAAAGTTAGTTTTATTTCTGTATACCACCAACAAATAGAAAATAAAATTTAGAGTTCGATAATATGTACAGTAGCATCTAAATTTATACCTAAAAATAAAGATATCTAAGACCTCCGTAAAAATTTAAACACTATTAAGAGAAATTAAGATAGCAGTAAGATGAGGTCTACATAAAGGCTATATCACAACCATAGATTAAAAAACATAGCAAAGATGTTAGTTCTTCAAATTTGTATATAAATTCAACATAATCCCTATCAATAGTACAGCAAAAGACAAGTTGACTTGTGAGAAAAAGTCCAGAAATCTACAAATATATGTTTTAATGTATATTAACCTGATTTGTGAACAAGATACTGAAGTGGAGAGAAGACCCTTTACTAAATGGTTCTGGGCCAGTTGCATATCGACGTAGGGAAAAAAATGTATCTGACCCCTATCTTACATGATAACAAAAATCAATTAGAGATGGACTCTGCAAATGTAAATGTGAAGTTAGTGAAATTAAGCTTTTAGAAGGACACATAGAGACTATCTTTAAGACCTGGTGTAAACAAACAAACAAAAAATTAACACCCAAAGGCATTAGCCATCAAAGATAAACAGGACCTTATTAAGAACTTCTGTTTATTAAAAGATGACATGAAGTGAATGAAAGACAATACACAGAGAAGGGAAAGATGTTTACAGCACATATAAGTGACAAAGGGCAAATGATATTAAAAACACTTCTTCTGCCGGGTGTGGTGGCTCATGCCTGTAATTCCAGCACTTTGGGAGGCCAAGATGGGTGGATCACCTGAGATCGGGAGTTTGAGACCAGCCTGGCCAACATGATGAAACCCCATCTCTACTAAAAAAAAAAATAATAATACAAAAAATTAGCTGGGCATGGTGGTGGGTGCCTGTAATCCCAGCTACTTGGGAGGCTGAGGCAGGAGAATTGCTTGACCCGGGAGGCAGAGGTTGCAGTGAGCCAAGATCGTGCCACTGCACTCCAGCCTGGGCAACAAAAGCAAAACTTGGTCTCCAAAAAAACACTTCTTCAAATAAAACACAATTCATTTTTTTTAATGGGCAAAAAATTAGTTGGACACTTCAAAGAGCATATCCAAATGGACATTAGAAGTGTGACAGTGTGCCCAACTTCATTAGTCATCAGAGAAAGCAAACTAAAAGCACAGCGAGACATCACTACACACAGATCGATGGCTAAAATGAAATAGACAAAATTATCAGATCTTGGCAAGAATGTAAAACAACCAGAATCTACTACTTATGAGGATGGTAATTCGTCTCATCATTTTTTAAAATGGCAGTTTTTAATAAAGATGAACCCAAGCATATCTTATGAATCAAAAATTTCATCCCAAGATGTAGTACACAGTAATATAAACATATGTTCACCAGAAGACATGTACTACACTGTTTATGACAGCACTGTTCAAAATAGCCCCAGATTGAAGGGTACCCAAGTGTCATCAGAAGTAGAATGGGTAAACTACTGGAATACAGCAATTAGAAGGAATAATCTTCAAGTATACGTAACTATGTCAGTGAATCCCACAGGTGTAATGTTGAACAAAAGCTAGGCAGATTATGATTCCTTTAGATGGAGAATAAAACCAGGCAAAGCTAACTTACACTATTTTATGTGGGGTGGGAGAGGGAAGCAATTGGAAAGGAGCATTAAGGGAGTGCTGGTTAGATAGGTGTGTTTATTTTGTGAAAATTCAGTGGTTTGTGTACTTTTCTGTGTGTATTTTATATGTTGGTAAAAAGGAAAAAACAGCTGAAAGACAGTGGGATGACAGAGTTAAAGATCCTGGTAGATGCCTGGAGTGAGACATGGTGGATCCATAAGGACTGAAAGCAAGAAAGGTGCTGGGGACGTTGAGAAAGCAGAGGATGCACATGCATTAGGAAGGTGAAGAATTTGGTTGGGAGGAAAGGAATGAGAGATTTGGGTGAATGGGGTCTTGTGGTCAGGGGTGGGAAGATTGGATGTAAGATTTCCAAGGGGGGCCAGTTATGTATGATGTGAGGTCTAGAGTGGGAGGGGCTAAAGGTGGAGGTCACTGGAGTTCAGCAAGGCAAGGGATTGAGAAGCCCAGCAGGGCATTGAACAGGTGTTCCATGTGGACCATGACCACATAAGTCGGATGTTGACAGGACTTAGAGACCAGAGAAAAAGAATGTCCCAGTTTTTAAAGTTTTTAGTCTGTACTTAGCTGCAAGGACAAAACCCAGTTGAAACCACCCTAAGCAACAACGAAAATTTATTATCTTTCATTAGTGAAAGGCTAGGGTAGAGCTCCAGAATTGCTGGATACAGGCATTAAAATGGTCAGGAGGACTGATTTTCTCTCCTTTTCTCACAGTTTCAACTGTGTTTTTCTTGGACTCAGGGTGTCCTTATAATGAGTCATCCCTGATGGTACCAGGAGAAACCCCAGGTGTGATATGAATTGGCCCCACCTGGACTATGTGCTACCCTTCAAGTGGGAGTGGAACTGCACCCCTGAAACACACTCATTGAGAATCAGAGGTGGCCATTTTGTTGAGAATGAGGGGTGGCATACCAAAACCATAGGTCCACCATGGAGGTTAGTCCATGCCAAATTGGCCTGACCCCTGGTGATTTCTAATCAAGAGGGACGCAGTAGAGATGTGAGGGCTCTGGTTGCTGCAGCAGCTGGTCATCACCAAAAATCTTTACTGGATGATTCTGTGTGGAGGAGAAAAACCACAGAGGAGGTCTGCCCATGGCCAGAAGCTTCTCTGAATTGCATGTAGGGGGTGCAGGGTGGTGGCATCTAGCCAGCTTGACAAAGAAATTTGACCTTTTCTGGTTTCTTACATCTCCACCCGACGTTTAAAGTCCCACATCTCAGAACTGTCTCTTGTCTCCTAACAGACTGAGCGTGCTTTTCTTCATTTCAGCCAGCTGGGTTTTTTTTTTTTTTTTAATTATTATTTCGTTGTTTTGTTTTTGTTTTTGTTTTTGTTTTGCTTCATCTTCCTGTTTGTCTGTAATGCTCATCTCACTTTTCCGTGTTGTCTCTGTGCATTTCTCTTTTCCTGGCTTTGTCTCAGGGAGGAGGAGGAGGAAGAGGAGCAGCCAATCACGGAGCCCAATTCTGAAGAAGAAAGAGAGGATGATGCTTCCTGTCAGGGCAAGGACAGGTACCTAGGACTGGAGCCTCCCAAGCTCACACTAAAAGTGGGAGACTCCTTCCTAATGATAGTTCACTCCCTTCTAGCGGCCACCTCCCTTCCTCATTGACTCCCACTTGCAAACTCTTACTTACCCTGTTCACAGAGCCACAGAACCACTGGTTTTGTAGAAATACCTGAGCATGTTTTCATTAGAGACCTAAACTTTTTATTGAAGTCCTACCTTCCTAACCACACTTTATGGAAAAAATCACTGGTTTTCTCCTCACCTTTTCCTCCCTCATTGAATGCTTTAGCTCAACCAGATTGATGGTGACTAAAAACACTCATCTCCCCTAAGAAGATTCTTGCCCTTTCAGCATTGCAGTAAGAAGAATTCCATGTGTTCCTTTCTTCCTGATTTTACCAGCACAATATTAGCTAAAATGTGTGGATAACTACTATATTAATGATTCAGGTTTGTTTTTTATCCAAACAGGAACATTTTCACCCCATGCATCATAGCAAAATTTCCCAGTATTTATTTTCACACCCAAGACAACTAACATATAACTCTGTAGCCCTTTGGGGAGTTTGCTGTCATCTACTCACCTCCTCTGCACGGTGCTTTCTTTCTATCCTCAGGCAATGCTGACAGACATGGGCACCTTGCAGATATTTTTAAATTCTGTAGATATTTTCCCCAAATGATGTCTGTATAAAACAGTAAAAATTGCTCATGGGTAGTTTCATTTTCCAGTATTCAGAAATAATTCTAAAATTGAGTGGTTTTCTTCACTTAATTGATTGCCACTGCAAATGGACATTTTTACTGTTTTTTTTTTTTTTTTTCCTACAAATAAGCAAAATCAAACGGATCTTGGATGAATCCGAGTAAAATCTTTGCCAACTTTAGATTTAATGGAGTCTTTGCTACTGATGCCTCATCTGCCAGGCTAGCAGTGTGCACACAAGTTCTCAGATGGGCTCATTTGACACTCAGACTCCTGCCATGCCCGGGGGTCATAGAATCTTCTCTGAACTGACAAACTAATGATTGCTTGCCCCTATTTGGAAATGGCTGAGAAGAAGCCAGCAGGATGTGGAGAGGAAAGGAATGAGCTGATGATAGAGAATTAGCCACACATTTCAGGAAAGATCAGCATGAAACAGAGCCCCTGCCGTGCTTAGAGCTAGTGATTGATTACTTAGAGGTGCTCTGGGAAGGGAGGATGTTTGGTCGCCATCCCACCTTCAGTTGAAAATGAGCTGTAGGAAATTCTGTAGGCTATCACTGAAACAGGGATATGCCTCCCTATCTGCTGAAAGGTGCATGTTCTGCCCACCTGCACAAACCCTTAAACCCTCAGGTATGCACATGCTTCTGCGCCTTCAGACCAGATGGAAGAATCTGGCTGGAAAAGGCGGCCTTCAAAGGCATCTCCATTAATGGTGTGCTGTCTCTACCTAGGATTTTTATTATACAGGTAGATGATTGTTTATCTTATGCCCGGAAAAATCTCTGACTCCACAAAGTGATGCCGGAGGGCATCGTTTACCAGAGACCATTAGGCTTTTCAGTTTTAGGAAATAAACATGTGCATGTTAAATACCAGAGCTTGATCTTGGTAGTACCTAGGTATTCATTAACCTTCATCTGGATGTTATTTGTTCTCTGGCATAAACTTCTGAGACCGTAAAGGATTTCCCCTTCCTTCTGTTGGGTTGGTGTCTCTGCTGCCCTGCTTCCTGCTGGCTTCTGCTTAGTGTGTGCTCCCCACCTGAGGCACTGCCCTCAGCTCGCTACAGCATGGCCATCTTCCCATCAACCCAGGGAAACTGGTGTGGGCCTGCCCTTATGTACAGGTAGAGCTCTGAATTTGAGGCGGGAAAGACAGCTCACATTCCATGTTCACACAAACATGGCGAGGAGTCAACTTCTCTGGGAGAGGACTGGAAAAATGCGAAGTTTAACATAGATTCCCAGGTTATAAATATATGTGTTAAAATATCCATGTGTCTAAATCCAGCCCCTTGAAGATGGAAAGCTCTTTTTATAGTTTATAATATTTAATTGACAAATTAAAAATTATATATAATGCCAGGCATGGTGGCTCACACTTGTAATCCCAGCACTTTGGGAGGCCAAGGCAGGTGGATCACTTGAGGTCAGGAGTTCGAGTCCAGCTTGACCAACATGGTGAACCCTCATCTCTACTAAAAATACAAAATTATCCAGGTATGGTAGCGCATGCCTGTAATCCCAGCTACTTGGGAGGCTGAGGCAGGAGGGTTGCTTGAACCTGGGAGGCAAAGGTTGCAGTGAGCCAAGATCATGCCATTGCACTCTAGCCTGGGGCAACAAGAGCAAAACTCTGTTCAAAAAACCCTGCTCAAAAAAAAAATTGTATATATTTAAGGTTTACAAAGTGATGATTTGATATATGTATACATTGCGTAATGATGACCACAATCAATGAACATGTCTATCACCTCCCATAGTTACTGTATGTGGAGGGGCTGAGGTCAGGATTTTATACCTGGAACTGTGACAGAATCAGGCCTGTCTGAAGGCGTCTGAATGTAACAGGTATAGTGGGAGGCCCTGGATAAAGTATGAAACAGGGAAAATTTGTCTTTATTGTCCTGGCCCTTCTTTTTAGCTCTTTGCCTTCCTCGCTGGCAATTTTTCTCCTTTTCTCTCAGCCATACCTGCTTTCACGAAAGGTTCTGGAAGCAGTTACTAAAGTGTATGGCTTTGTGGGATACCTCTTCCTCAAGGTTGGGCTTTTTAGCAGGAGGACAGACCTGCTATTTGACCAAGACAGAGATGAAGTTCCACTTGTGGAAATTCAGATGCCAACACAGGCAGCAGGGAGAAACATGGGAGGTGCCGGGTGCAGAAGAGTCTTTGGGGTCCAGTAAATTCCCAAAGTCTCTTACACCTAGAGGCCACGTTTGGCCTGAGAGCCACCTCCTTGCCCTCTATAAGTCTTACCTCCCGGTTTGACAAACTCAGCATGTCAGGATTGCTTGGGCAAATCAAAGCTTCTGGTGACGGGTTTTTATGCTGCAGTTTGAGAAACACAGCTGGACTCTGAAGTGAGTGATAACAACAGAAGTGGCTTTTTGCCTGTCTCTCTTTTCCCTAACCTTTGCTCCCTCTCTCCCAAATCTTTTTTTCTTCCTCCTCCTCCTCCCTGCTGGCCCAACAGCAAGGTCAGCCCTGCCTCAGGGCAGAGCCCCACTGGAAAGGATGCTGCTCCCAAGAGCTCTGCCCTCCCTGCTGTCTCGAATGCCAGCTTGCAGGGAAAGCCACTTCTGGCTGGCACTGCAGGCGGGACCACCTGGCGCAGTGGGTCCTCTGGACCTGAGGGCACCCCATCTGCCCTCCTATCACCTCCTGCCTCAGCTGCTCGGCCCTCCTCCGCCACACCCGGCTCCCTGAAGGTGTCACCGACCATAGAAAAGCTGCCCTACGTGCCCCACAGCCCCTTTCACCTCTTCTCCTATGACTTTGAGGACTCCCCGCTGTCCGCCAAGGAGAAGGAAGCAGAGTCCCAGAAGGAAAACAGGTAGATTTGCTCACCTGGAGGCTTGTTTGAGATTAACTTGGAGAGGAGAACACCATGTGTTAACTGCACCCCTTGGCTTGGCTTCTGCCGTGCTTTTATGTGGATTTCAGCCCAAGCAGGGAGCAGTTGTGGCATAAACTAAATTGCTGACCCCTGACTAAATAATGACCAGTGTTTACATAAGATGCAGAGAAAATTGTCATCTGTTTGAATTAAGGGGATCATTTGTTAAAATATAATTACTAATAATGGGTTTTTAAACGTAAGGTTTTACATATGTATAATGTGTCCAAATTTATACATCTTGTACCAAGCCATGTGGCATGAAGTCTTTTTGACCCTGAAGAATGTATCAAAGTCCTTTGCTGTCTTTCCATGCCACATTGTGAGCGGGCTTTTCTTCCTTTGACAGTTCCTCTGATTCTGTCTCTTTGAGCACATATTCTGCCTCTGAGCCTTACCACTTCCAATCTTTCTCTTCTAATAGGTGGGTGTCTTTATTTTCTTTCCCTTTTCTATAGCTTTCTGTTTTATATTCTAATGTATGCATTTTTTCTTTTCAAAGGATGCTAATATCTTCCTACAACGTGACACACAATTACAGTTTGAACCACTTCATTGGTATTAATATAATTACGTTATTTTACTGTGAACACTTAAATCTTACAAAAAATGGAGATGGGGGCAGAGGGAGGTGTGCAAATCAGAACTCCCCCGAGAATGTTTAACAGGTGTCTGCCTGTATTAATGCCTTTCACTCTTGCCTGCATTAAGAGCTCTCTGCCAGAGTGGGGAACTGGGAATAGAGTCGGCATATTTTGAACCATCAGTTGTCCAAAAATCAATAGTTGATCATTCTAATGACCATTTAATCTTAGATTAATTATAATAATAGCTGACATTTATTGAGCATTGTTTTTGAGCCACATCCTGTATTTTCCATGAAATTAGTACTTTATTACTTTACCCTTGAGAGGTAGGTTCTATTACAAGCCCTTATTACACTGAGGAAACTGAGGCACAGAAAGGCTAAGTACCTTGACCAGAGTTACTCAACTAGTATGTTGCGGAGCAGTTTCTACCCCAGGCAGCCTGTTCCAGAGTTGTTTCCTAACCCGTATGTGGTGCTGCTGTCTGTCATTTAGGCAGTCAGTCACTTTCTCTCCTTACTGCACTCACCACACCCTGCCAAGGCAAGTCCTTGTCAGCAAGATGCTTTTGCTAGAGCCTGTGTTTGGAGGACCCCAGTCTGGGTGCCCTACTCAACATGAAGCTGCACCATGTTTTAAATGAAGGCTTATAGGACCTGAACCCTGAAGGAAGCTCCTTCATACCATGAAAATGACCAGTCTTTATGGTATCAGACCTTTCATCTAATAAATAGGAGGACTAATCTAGATCTATGATCGTTAACAATTTTTGCTTAGTATATCTGAAAGAATTTGGAGGGAATCTGAAGTTTCCCTCCAAGTTTTGAGAAGCCTGTCTACAGTTTTTTTTATTATAAGTTTAAATTGTTGATGTAATTTGTCTATTGTATATATGCTTTATATATTTTTCAAAACCTTGGGGCTTTAGATTTAACTGATTTACTTCTGGAAAACACCTATGTATACCTACTTGGCAAAGCCAATCCTTAGTCAAATGAGACTTAATTTCTGTCAGAAGAAGCCTGATTTCATGTTTCAGTTCAAATAAGTGAGCTCATACGCATCCCTGACAACAGTCTCATTTCTGGGGCTGGTTCTCAGGTGGGCACGTAGACAGAGATGAGGCATGAGACCTTGCTTCTAGTTTTTACCTGGATAAATAAAGCTCCGTCTTCTCCCTCCAGCATACTTCTTAAGGAATTCCCTCAGGAGTGATGTTTTCCTTTGCTTGGTACCCTGGAGATTTTATAGCACAAGGCAGTGCCCCACACTGATTCCACCTGCTCAAGAGTTTTTTTTCTTTCTAAAAATGGAAGGTGATTTTGGAAGGAGAAGCTGGAAAGGACTGGGAGACCCTAGGAGCAGCATGGGAAGATCCATTTTTAAAAAAAGCAGATATGGAACTTCAGGATCTGAAAATTAATTTCCTCTTATTTCCAGAATGGCTTTGTATACCTCCAGGAGTTGTGAACTGAGCTTCTTTTTTTTCCTTCTTCTTTCTTCTTTTTTTTTTTGGTACCCCAATTGTACTATCCCAGTGAACCAAATTTGAATTCCTTGAAACTACAAGTTCTCCGCAGGTCTCTTCCAGGTCTACAGTTCTGGGATTGTTATCTTTCACACAGTTTTTGTGGAATGAATCCAACATGACTCTTACACCTTCCAAGAACAATAACTATGTGCAAGTTAGGAGCTGAACATTTGACTGGAACAAAAATATATTGGCGATCTCATCTTTCCCAGAGAGTGTGTTAGCCCACGGTGGTGATCCTGGTCTTTCTGGTGATGGTCTCGGCCCTAGTTGGGGCTTTCCTGGGCCCCAGATCCTTCCCATTTGGTCTGCAAGCTTCACCACTATTTATAGTCCTGGGGGTGGGAGCAATAGAAATATATAAGCTGTCCAGTTGAAGATACACGTAAATTGTGGGAAAAAAAAAAAAAAAAAAAAAGCTGCTTGCTTGTGAATGAAGGTTGACTTTGATTTAACTGAGCAAAGTTTGTAAACTTTTAAAAACACTTCTCCAACAGGAACTTGGATACTGTACACATATTATTCCTATTGATTTTTCTGATGTTCACTTGCTGTGGTTTTCATGGGTCTATGTGACCACAGATGGACTACTCAGTGGTTGGCTGCAATTGAATGGGTTATAATAAAGACTGACCAGTTAGTCATTAAGAAGAACCCTCACCCTCCACACACACACACAAAAAATGCTGAATAGTGAGTTGTATGATCTAGTTAGTTTGGCTGAAATTGAGAAGCAAAATTAGACTATGAGGCATTTGAATTAATTGCTTAGACATCAGGAAAACCAAAGAGGGAAAAACACATTCTGCTTGTTTTATTTCCATAGCGTCATATTTAAACACAATTTTAGCAAAGTGATCCTGTTAAAACATTCTGCAGGATGTCCACTTGTGGTGGGAAGGGAATTGTTTTAGCTGCTGGAGTAGGATGACAAGCAGAGCGTCCAGGCAGCTGCTGACACAGGCGTGGAGCCTGTGTGGAGCAGGCTGCGTCGGGGTCTCGTCTCGGAGAGTGCTAGCTGTCATGGGGGGCAGCCTCCTTCCCCTCCCTCATTGCAGTGCTTGCTGCCTGGTTTCTTTCCCTCTGTTCGTTGGCTTTCTCTCCCTTCTCTACTTCTGCCTTTGTATGCTCCTTTTGTCCTTTGCTTTTGTGCTTCCTATGTGGCCTGTGGTTTGGGAGCACTGTTGAAAAATTAAACCAACACTCACTTGGAGAAGCAATTAACCTGTTTGACATGTAGAGTGTTGGGTTTTTAAAGAGAAAATGAGTACTCAGAAACCAAGTCCTACAAAGATGATGTGTTCACAGAGGATGATGGGATAGAGTGGTATGCTCTGAGCCTCTCTCTGTCTGGCACTGAGAACATCCCAGCCATGTGACACTAAATAAATAAGGACAGCAACAGCCAAACTGACCAGAATTAGCAGCACAGGATAGATGTGGGTCATATCAATATTTTATTTTCCATTATAATAATGAAATTTCTTATTGAAAACTGAAATTTCATCTCTATATTCTTTTTTAAAAAATAACCCATTTTTATAGTTTTTCCTACACTTAGTTTTTGACTTTTGAGTATATTTTTGCACAGTTGTGATCAAACTGTGTATACTATATCCTGATGTTTTCATTTAGCCTATATTATCATTTTTCATGTTGTCACTTATAAAATTGGCAATCATTTTTAATGGTTGCATAATAGTCCATTGACGAATACTATATCATACTTTCATAGCCATTTCCACATTGTTACCTGGTTAGTTTTTAGTTTTCTACCGTGATCTAAATAATGCTCCAGTATTTGCAGGAACTTTCTCGAAAGAAAAAGAAAAAAATGATAAATAATGCTCCAATAAGTATCTTCCTGTATGACATTTTCAGTATATAAATAACTGTAAGATTATTTCCTTATGTCATCTTCCCAAAAGTTGACTTACTCTGTCAAAGGATACACTCATTTTGAAATCAGTTTGCTTTCCAGAAGGGATTCCAATTTCTGTTGATGGGCATTTGGACTGGATTCTCCATGTCCAAGAAGCTCTTTGTGTACTTATAGTGACTGTTGGGGTCCCACACATTCTAAATACAGTGTCCCTAACCAGTTTAGTGGACGGGGTGGGTCCTGCTCTGTGGCTGGGTAGGTTTGCGAGGCAAAGCTCTCTGAGCCTCATTATTTGTAAGTAATCCTGAGTGTCTGAGCCCATGCAAGGGCATCAAATGATGATTTGTTTTCTGGGAGTGCTCCGAGTGGTGATAGCTAAATATGGTCTGCTAAAGGATGTCTATTATGAAAAACAGAAATCTAGAATTTTACAAATCTTGAAATTTAACTTGTTAGACGTGTCTGGAAAATCATCAAATCTCATGTAAATCTCGTGGCTATAATTTTGGTTCAGGGGAAATGTTGGATGAAAACATGAATACATGCACCTCTAAGGAGCAGGCCAGTCCAGAAAGCCTGGGGACAGTTTCTCCTCAATCGCTGAACATGCGATGGGATTACATTTAATGAATGAAATTGATATGGAAATACTAAAGTGGAATTTTAAATAAGATGTTTCTTTAGCCAACCTTATGGTATTTCTTACAGACCTGTGAGGGAATTAACACTAATTGTGCCACCGTGTGAGGCAAGAAAAATCTTCATGGTTCAAGTGAAATTGATTTGGATTTTTAATTTATGTTAGCAAATAATTTTAATGTACATTTTAGAAAATAGGAAATGTTAGGGTTTTATTTAAACCTGTTGTCATAAATCTTGCTGCCTAATGGTTTTAGACTTTGGGCAACTCCTCTTATGAGAAATTATCAGAAAAAAACAGGGAACAAACCTCTTTAGGTAAAATTACCACTAACAGTGGTAGCATTTCCAGACCTGTTTCTCTTGCAAAAATTAAAATGGTTTGCTAAGTCTTATTTACTGACTTGTACTTATTTCTCTACCCTTTTGCCCCCAACTTAAACCTCTGCACTTCTTAGATACAGCAATTTTGGCAACAACTCTTATCACTCCTCAAGACCCTCATCTGGATCCAGTGTACCCACCACCCCCACGTCATCCGTCTCACCCCCACAGGAGGCCAGGTTGGAAAGGTGAGTTCCACAAGCATGCTGATGGCTTCACCGTCCTCAAGTAAGGGGAATCAATTTGGTTAAGTGTGATTAAAGGAAAAATATAAATGAAAGACATAACATGAAGTATTTTCCTTTATAGAACATTGTCAGAAGCCAGGAATATTTTCTCTTTCTTTCACACTATTTACTAAGCAAATATTTTGTTAGAGGTGATATTTTAATATTATTGTCTCATCCCCCTACACACTTTCCATAGAAAGTATAAAAATGTCTTCTAAAATATTTGTGTGAAGTTTTGATTCATTCCTTAAAAACTGTTCTAGATTTTACGTAAGCTCTGCAATTTGTTATATACACATCAGTTTTCACCGTTGAATGATTAAATCTATGTAAATCAGAAAGTAGTGGGCCCATTAAGGTGCTGTATAATTAATCCAGGACCTACCAGAAGAGAAAAGAATTGTATGGGTACATGGAAGTAATTTAACTTGGCAAGAGTATTAGACCACCAGAAATTAACTGATTATGACTCCCAGAAGCAAATGATTGCCCAAGGATGTGTTTACAAGGGAAAGGTAAGACCTGTAATTTTAGAACAGTTAGAAAGTTACCCTTACATGGCAAGAGTGCTGAGTTAGAGAAGACTGGTTAGGATTCCAGCTCGCTCACTTGGAAGTTATTTAATCCCTGAGGGTAAATGCTAATTACACCAACCCTTACCTTAGAGGGTGATTTTGATGAGCAAACAAAAGTTCACTCGGGATTGCTGTGTGAAGCCCACCATGTGTGGAAGGGGTAAGTGTAGGAGATGATGGCATGTAACTTCCAGCAGCTCCTCATTCGTCAGGAATCTAGACATGAGCGACATCAGAGATCACTTGCCTCAAATCCCAAATTTAAAGCAACCTGCGTTCCACATTTAAATCCTCTTCTATGTGTATTCTGAAGTGTGTTTTGCGAAGTGCTGCTGGTGATTGGAGGTTTGGTTGGGTTGAGAGCAGGCAAGACCTTAAGCCCCGGGAGGAAGGGTTGTCCAGTGGGGTTTGCCTAGTCACATGTCACTGTTAACTTCTAAGATGGCATGTAGATCCTATGGTGTCAAGCTCTCAGATTCCACAGTCCAGCATGGCCCTGGGCTGAGCACACTTGGGCTAAGTTAGGTCTTGATAAGGTAACCATTTGATTACCCCGAAGACACCATTACCTGTCTGTAGTTCTGTCCTTTACCCTAGGGCACCTCCTGTTGGGATTAGCCAACATTACCTGTAGTCCTGAATAGGTCACCATACAGATGACCCTTGTCAAATACGATGTAAGATTTGGAGCCAAAGTGAGTAATATTGCAGTCTGACTGATGTGACGTTGCACATCTTGCCCCTGCCAGGCTGCCAGCTTCTCAGGGACTAGAACCAGGCTCTGTTCATTGGTGTGTTCCCTACAGTGCCTGGGGCCTGGCAATAGTAGAGCCACAGTAAACACTGATGGAAGGATGAGGTGACTTAGCTGCTCACTCCTTGGGAACACTTTGGAGGTCTGTGAAGTTACAAAGTTATACAGACAGGGGTCCATGTGACCCACAAGATTACCAAAGCCCTGGGCTTGGATGTTCTTCCTAGGTTCTGAAAGGGAAGCCCCAGCCTCTGCCTGCTTTTCTGCCACTGGAATCCCAGGTCCAGGTTTGGGCTAGAAGATCCAGGATCCTGAAGGACTCCTGTCTGTGTCTCCTTTTCTGCCTGGACTGGCTGAAGTGCCCCTGGGGATAAGGAGGGTGGGCAGTTAAACCAGGAATGGTAGAATTGGATCCCAGAGCCGGGGTGCGGTGGCTCACACCTGTAATCCCAACACTTTGGGAGGCCGAGGTGGGTGGATCACGAGGTAAGGAGTTTGAGACCAGCCCAACCAACATGGTGAACCCCCATCTCTACTAAAAATACAAAACGTAGCCGAGTGTGGTGGTGCGTGCCTGTTATCCCAGCTACTCAGGAGGCTGAGGCAGGAGAATCACTTGAACCTGGGAGGTGGAGGTTGCAGTGAGCCAAGATTGTGCCATCGCACTCCAGCCTGGGTGACAGCGAGACTCTGTCT